>NC_056037.1:28307011-28635773 GCF_004379255.2 Salvia splendens | reverse complement strand
AATCATTTATTGTATTGAAGTATACAGCTTGTCCTAAAGGGGTCTCATCCTGTTCCACTTATATTTGAAAGTGAAACTGATCAGAAAGAATCAGATAGATACATCATCTTCTCTCTTAGACTAGACTGGCATGGGCTGAAAATTCTTGTTCTGATTTGCAGGCACTCTGTGATGCTTATTGTGGTGAAAATTATGGGTCAACTGATTTTGATGTGCTTGAGAATGTGAGGGAAGCAATTTTAAGAATGACTTATTACTGGTGAGAATTATGTTTGGAGTGCATAACATAAGCAAGCGCATGGCACTTTGTGATGTTTCATTTGTATGATTCGAGCTCAACTGCTATTCTCTCAGGTATAATTTTATGGCGTTATCAAGAGGCACTGCTGTAATTGGATTGGTTGTGTTGCTTGGGCTGCTTTTGGCTGCCAACATGGAATTCACTGGTAGCATTCCAGAGGGCATCCAGGTGGACTGGGATGCAGTTCTAGAACGCGACCCTAACTCGTTTATATCTTGTGTGAAAAGCTGGCTGTATCCTTCCCTTAAGATGAGCACGTCGTGGAAAGGGTACCCTGATGTAGCCTCAACTCTTGAGACAACAGGATTAGTTGTTGCGGCATTGAGCACCTACTCTGACTGAGGAATTCTTCTATTCTATAAGGTAACACAGTCACAAAATATGATGCTAACTATTTCTGCTCTAATTTTATACACTTGTGGGGTAGAGGATACAGACTAGTTTTAAATGTCGCAGGTTATATTTGTGAAGAGAACAAAATATGATGTACGCGTATCTGAAATTGATATAACAAGGTCACATTAGGAAGTGTGTTTGTTAGGTGTATACATGTGCAAGGTAATATTGTTCTAAATGAACCTTGTATACTGATTGTTTTGCCAGTTATTTACCTCTTGAGTTTGTTAGGGGAAGTCTCTCAACTGCCACTACCCAGTTTTTAGTATAGATGTGTGTTTAACTGTAATCTGCTTTAAATATATTTTTGTACTACTGTTTGCAGTTATTTACTCCTTTGATTTCCAACACTGGTCGAAATCGGATATAAATATAAAGCAGCTATTTATAAGCTTATTCGGTTATATTCTTAAATCGCTCGTTCCATGATTGTGATTTATGTTATGAATTTTACACAAGTTCTGCCTTTTGATAAATCTGTGTCAAATGTGTCGTGAATTTTATAGTTTTTGGCTTTTTGCCATTGACAACATCTGGTTAGTTTGTCGATGTACTATTATCTTTTGTTTTTTCTGTTGTGTGGTTTCATGTTTGTATATTTACAGAGACGAATTTGTTTTGAAAGTTTTCTTTAATACTCAAGCTTAAAAATTTACTAGATGCAGGTTGAACACTTTATTGGACTTCTGGTCGCAAACTAGTGATGCAATTGCAACATTCATATCATTCAAAAATTATGTTAAAAATCAAAATTACGTGTAACGTTAATACGTTATTATGCCAATTTAAAACAACGTTGGTTTCAAGTGGTCAGTCGAGTAGTACATATATTCATCCGTCGCAAACTTAATTTGTTTCAAATTTTGATTAATGTTGTAATTTTACAAAAATTATTCTCGAACTCCTTCTATTCCATAGAAATAGGCTAATTAGGGATGATATGGGTTTTAATATGTAAATGGTAAAAGTAAGAGAGAAGGGAAAAAAAGTGGTTGAAATAATGTAGTGGAAAATGAGAAAATGTTTTATAAATATATATGGACTAGTATTTCTAGTATGTGGGATAGAGGGAGTAAAGATTATTAGTTTTCAATTCAAATGTTAAAAAGTAATGGTGGAAAAACAGGAGTATATTGAATCTTAGAGCATCTATAATGGCGCCCGTCTTGGTGGACGTCCGGCCGGTGTGCCGGAGTTCCGCGGGGGACGTCCGCCATTGTGCAGCTGTGACGCGGACGGTGACGCGGATACGGACGTTCGCTGCGGACACCGAGTTCCATGGCGTTCCCGGGACGTCCGTCGCGACATCCTTGCGGACGTCCGCCATTGCGTTGACTCCACAGACGTCCGCGCGGACGCCCTGATTATTTTATTATTTTTTTTTGAAAATTCTATAAATACGGCTCGTTGAACTTCATTTCATTCGCACCACTTGTATTAACAAGTATCTCTCTCTCTAAATACTTTTCTTTCGAAGATAAATGGAGTACCACGATAGTGATTCATATCCAAAACGATCTCGAGCTCCCCTCACTCGCCCGCGTCGCGCAATATGAAACCCTGTTACGTGCAATGGTTGAATGACGGACATCAATCGATCGCCATTACAGGTTGTCGCTGAAGGATATCATCAATAGTATGGGGCGCGATTTGGGGTTGGGAGACATGGTAGAGAGTGGCGACGAGGGGACTACCGGCGGGGACGAAGAGGGTATTGGCGGCGGGGAATCCGAGGAGTGAGACGGTGGGTTTTTTTAGCTGTGTATTTTTTTTTAATAATTAAGTATGTTTTATTTTTGTACTATGTATGTTTTTTTTAAATAAAGTGGTTGCAATTTCTCCGTATTTGTGTCAAAATTTTAATTCCGTAAATTGTTTAATTCAGTAAAGTGTTTAATTTGGTGAATTTGTGAATTTTTATTATTGTGGGAAGTCCGTCGGGATGTCCGCCACTGTGCAATGGGATGTCCTTATGGCGTGGCAGTGCAGTGAAAAGTCCTTATGACGTGGCATGAGGTGTTTTTGGAATGTCCGCTGGGACATCTGCACCACCATTGTGGATGCTCTTAGAGAAAGTAGATAACTTTGGTATGAAAAGAATCACATTCTATAATTGTTATCCCAATAATAGATCTGGGTGTATGATTTGGTACAATAGCTGACTACTATTACATATTAATATAATAGATATATAATTTAAAAAGTGGGGTAAGTTTTAAATGAAATGATGGGCCACTTTTGAAAGGAAAATGATGTTTTTATATTTTGATAAATCATTTGGGTTTTGTATTTATTCCAAGAAAGAAAATAAGAAACCCAATCAAGTGGGTATTCTAATATGTCTATCCCAATAACATCTTCCGTCCTTGTCATCACAACATTTTTTTCTCTTTAATCTGAGCTTCAGCTTATACATATTTTATTCTACCTACATATTATAAATAAATTTCTTTAGCCATATATTCAGTTGCATATTTCTTTTACAAATTTTCCATGATCATATAATGTAATTAATCAAGGATTCATGCTGCAATTGAGTGGCATGCTAAATTAAAGTGTATGTATTTAAACATAAATTAGATTTATGGAAACTTATCGAAATTAACCAATACTTAGTATCAAACTAACTAACCGACTAACTAACTACTGACTGATAAATATACTTTTTTGTCCAACATGAGTATGCACTCTTTCATTTTTAGCCCGTCCCACAAGAATATGCACTTTCTAATTTTAGAAATTATTTTCTTTTTATTGAGATGAGACTCATTCTCCACTAACAGTATTGTAATTACTTTTTCTTTCTATCTCTCTTATTTTACCAATTTTACGTTAAAACCCAAAGTGTATATTCTTTGGGGGCGGAGGGAGTACTAAATTTGTAATCGAGCTTTTGTAATTAGGGCATCGTTAACGCAAGGGGCTGAGTCGCAAATCGCGAGTCCCGACCCGAGACGCGCGTTGGAGGCGACGGAGTTCCGGCCCAGGCCGGTCTAGGGGCCGCAGTTGCGGCCTGGGGACGGTCCCGGGGTCCGGCCTGGCGGGCGATGGAGCTTCCGGTTGGAGGGAGTACGGGCCACTACTGTTCACCAATTTCTGAATTTTTATAGTTCGGAAAAAGGAAGAAGAGGGAGGGGGAGAAGAAGAAGAGGGAGGAAGATGAGGGAGAGGGGCGACATCAATTTTCTAATTTTTAATTTTTTTTGCATTTTTTTATATTATAATTTTTAGTTTTTTAGTTTATAATTTATTATTTTTGAATTAAGAATGAATTTCTCGTGTTATAATTGTTCAATGTTTTCAATTTTTACACGTAAAATAGGTCGAAGTTGTGAATAGTGTCATTTATTAGTTGTGGCTCGGGCTGTGGCCTGCAGGGTTAGAGCAGTTGGGGCCTGGGCTGCAACTGCAGAGGAATGATGACGTGGAGGGGACTTGGGGCCTGAAACCGGGCCGGGGTTAATGATGCCCTTAGCACTCATGAATGAGGTTCACATGCATTTTTTCAGTATTTATATTAAAAATTACCAACAAATTTATTAAATATATATAAAATAGAGAATAATACTGATATGAATGCAGAAGATATGCATAGGGTGTGGGGTTGGAAGCTCTCCTATGCTGTGGAGTAGATAAGAGCAGATGAAGTGTCAATTGCTGTAATAACTTATCAGCCCTTCTCTCCATCCTTCGTCTCTTTAAATTCTCTCCATTTCCTTTCGCTTTCTGCTGTCAGAGATCCACTAATTTCAAAGGGCATTCTCTCCTCTTGAAATTGGTGGCAAATAATTCAGGTTTTTTATTCTTCTTTTAACTTAAACTTCACATTTTTTTTCCTAGCATTTGTCTTGTCTGTTTTCTCTTCTTTAAATTAATTTATCTTGAAATGGCTCAGCCTGTAAGAATTTGTTCCAGCAACTAACTTTCAGGTTGCAATCTTGGGTTCAGTAAGTCAAATTATGTTTTAAAATTAATGAAAATAATGAGATTTCATGAACTTGGATCATTTAGTGTTAGCTCAGAGGTGTTTAGGAAACTTCAAATTTGGTCATATTGATTTTGATAAAGAAGGAAAGTGGATGAATGTTTGAATGAAAAATTAAGAAGAATGGACACTAATAGATGGGGAAAGATATTGTATAATATATAAACAACTTTGTCCAATTGCTTAGGCAAAAGTGGCTATTTCTTGGTGATTTGCCTAAACCGATGATTGGTTGAATCTTTCTATTTTGAAGTCTTGATTTTTGGTTATATATTGATATATTGATAAGAAACCTGAAAGTCTTATACTAAAACAGCTACTTTTCTTAATTTTGGGGTAAGGTTATGTGTTGGCTAAGTTTGGGATACTTATTGATATGTAGTTTTCTGCTAGGTTTGCTTAGAAAATAAGGATGTCGAAGAGCGAGAGGCGTCGGCTACAAGTATACTTCACGGGGACTTGAAAGGTCCCACAACGCATCTGCTCAAGGGAATGGCCGATAGCGTGATCACATCTCTGGCTCGTATGGAAATCAAGAATGACGATCTTGAAAGGGAGAAAGCCGTCTTCTCAAAATATTACGAGTACTTACCATATAAGCGCCAGCATAGGGAGAGTGTTCTCAACGTCCTGTATTCTCGTGAAACTGGAACGAGCAGTGCACACTGCTGCAGACCATCGAGGCGGAAGTGTGCCTTGTCTACTCGGAAGAACCAATGCTTCTATATGAGGTCACTCTGTGCTGCAAAGTTTGGAGCGTCTGCGCAGCCCTTGTCGTATCCCATCACTAATGTGAGCAAGAATAAGAAGGAAGTGGAGGAGCAGATTCTCCGGCCAAGGCAGTTTGAGTACCACCCGACCGACTCCAGCCTGATGGCTGTTGGGACACTTGACGGAGAAGTGGTGGTTCTCAACCACGAGACGGGAAATGTTGTCACGTGCATCTTTCCCTCGCAGAGTATGAATAGTGTTCTTGGCCTTTGTTGGCTTAAGCAACAACCCTCTAAGGTATGTCTAATACTTACCATTTAGTAGAATTAGGCCTTTTATGGTAATGATGGCTAAAAAGATATGTATATCTAGCTCCTTGTGGGTTCTGATAACGGTTGCCTGAGATTGTATGACGTCAACGAGGTTGGTAGAAAGGGAGGAGATAGCTCAGGCGTTGTCTTTGATGACTTTGAGCTATTGACCTCTGTTCACGTGAACTCAACTGATGACCGGTGTCTAACAAGTGGTTACTCGAAGAAAGTTGCCATATACGACATCTGCAGTGGCCAACGGTTGCAGCTGTTCACGGACATGCACCGTGAGCCCATAAATGTTGCCAAGTTTTCGAACCACTCCCCTCACCTCTTTGTGACTTCGTCGTTCGACCGTGATGTGAAGATGTGGGATTCAAGACAGTCGCCTCTCAGACCTTGCTACTCGTCTAGAAGCTCAAGAGGGAACGTGATGGTCGTGTTCTCTCCAGACGATCTTTATCTACTCGTGTCAGCCGTAGATAACGAGGTACCACTTCTCATTCGTTATGCATGAATGTTCGTTTTATTAAAAATGTTGCATACCAAATTTATCCCTTTCTAGGTCAAGCAACTTTTGTCCGTGGACGGGCGTCTTCACACGGATTTTGGGATAGTTTCGACAGGAAGTTGTCATAACTACACGCGCGCATACTACATGAGCGGAAGAGACTACATCATTAGTGGGAGTTCAGAGGAACCAACGGTTCGTATCTGCTGCGCGCACACAGGAAGGCGGCTACGAGATATATCTTTGGAGGTAAAAAAACCACACAAAGAAACAATTTGTGGTTTCAGATTTCATGAAATGCTTAATTGAAAATGGCACTTGATATAGGATACAGGGAGATCAAACTCCATTTATGTGCAATCATTGAGAAGTGATCCTTTTAGAGTAAGTTTTCTCTTATACTAGTAATATCACTTGATTTTTCTAAGTTTAGGCTACAATTTGAACTGTTTTGTGAAAATAAAACTTAGATAATTTAACATAAATTTTTACTGAATCAGCATTTCCACATGGCGATCTTGGCAGCGTATGCTCGACCATCGAAGTATGAAATTATCAAGGTATAATGTTTGAACGCATAGAGTTGAACATAAAATAAGAAATTGAAAGATTTCGTTGCAAGTGACTGATTTTGTTGATGCAGATTAACTTGCTCTCGTCGAGCTCCAGTATCGAAGAGAGCCAAGGAGGCCTGCAGATCTCTTTTGGCAAGGGTGGCTAAGGTTCTCTTACTGTTTCAATCTGTCTCAGTTTCTGTGATTATTCACAAGTGTATATAAGAAGATGATGATGATGAAGCTAGTTTTTGGTATTATGTAATTATATTCTTGGAGTATAACTTTAACACCTGCCCATATATGATTAATAACAGTAGAGTAACAACACTTTGCAAGATTATGCCAAAAGCATTTGGGTAATTAACATTAACCTAGCAATAGATACAATGCAAGGCTGCTTTGGGCATCAATACCTCTCTTTCTAAGTTGGTTCCTTTTCACAAGGGTTAAGATCGAAAGGCTTATGCTCCGGCATCATGGATGTTGTTTTGCGCTGCCCGGTCAATCTGCTACAGCGTATCTTGTGAATGGTTGATATGGTAGAATGATTACGAGCCCCAAATCGTCTTGGCTCTTGTCCACAGACTCGAAAAGCTTGCGCTCCTCGTTACTAGATACACTATGAAGCAGATATACGCAGCTGAGAATGTTGTAACGATACTCGTGAAAAAAACCCCGGTCAGTTCAGACGAGAAGAAGTCCACCAGAAGATACCCGTTGATCAAGATCACCAGAGCTGCCACCGTCCACGATACAGTCTGCATAGCAGAAGCACGCTAAGTTTTTAACTCTTCGTTCACACAAAGCACGAACTCTCAAAAAGAAAATACCTGAAGAAGGGTCCCGATTTTGAAATAGCCCATGAGTTCCTCCTTGGACACCAGGCAAAGGAGAGGAATCAGAGCGAACGGGATTTGAACCGACTGCAGCACGTTAAGCCATTCGTTTAGAATGTCCAACGAGGCATCGGATGTGTCAAAAATAAGCGCAACAATCAGGGTAGGGATGATGGCACAGCTTCGTGTTATCAGCGCCCTTATCCACTTCTTCATCCGCAAATTCAGAAACCCTCCCATAATGAACTGGCCGGCATATGTGCCGGTTATGGTGCTGCTCTGTCCGGCAGCGAGCACGCCAATCGCCCATATGTACAAAATGGGGACCAGCCCTCCACCATACCTCTCCTCGAGATACTGCCCTGCATTCACGAGTCCAATGGTCTTTGCCTCTTCCGTGCCATAAAACACCTTCGCAAAAACTGTTGTAACGAATAAATTGATCATGAATGAGATGGCCAGAGCAATGCTGGATTCGATGGAGTAGTACTTGAGAGCTTCGCGCACTCTGCCTATCTTGCGATTGTCTACTTCTCTCGACTGCACGAGGGCAGAGTGCAAGAAAACGTTGTGAGGCATGATGACACAGCCCACCACTCCCACGGCCTGCTTTATGGTACTCGAATTCAGCTTCGGAACCAAGATGCCTACAACCACATTGTACACTCGTTACTTATCAGAAATGGCTCATTAACAAGAAGCACGTTGATCTCACCGATCATAAGCTCGCGACCGTCAGGTTTTGTCTCGCCAAACATCCAGGCAAAGGAGACTGCCATTGTTGCTATAAGCACAGCAAAAAGCGCTTCCAGTTTCCTCACACCATAATTCTCCAGAAACAAGAAGACGAAGCTGCATCGAGAAAGCAATCAAACAGTGAATCACAAAATCTCAACTTGTTTCTCAATATCATCAATAATTCAGCACAAGTCAAAATGAAAGCGAAATAGAGGAAATATTATTCACAAACACACACACATATATATATACATACATCAACTTTGAATTAGTATATATTAAACTCAATTCATCTTATCACAAGTTTTACAAACAGTGACAGATAAACTCAATTCATCTTATATAAACGAAATTGGATAACATATTAAATTCAGCCCTACTTATCTCAAATTCGAAAATAGCAAGTCTAATTATACGTTGAAGAATTCTAAACAGTGACAGTTAAACCCCTCCCTAAAACACTCAATTTCCTAATCAGAAAAAAAAAAACAGAAAACCTAAAAATTAAGGGGGGAAAGGTAAAGTTAAAGGCATTGAAACCTAAAATTTTAAAAAAATTGGTAATTACCAATCGAGGGCGGTGATAATGACACCCGCCCAAAGCGGCAGAACGCCGCGGCTGAGAATGTTAATCGCAATCGCGCTGCCAATAACCTCCTGAATATCGGCGCCGATGAGCGCGAGCTCGGCCATGATCCACAGCAGCAGCCTGGCCCAATCAGGATACTCCTGGCGGCAGAGCTCGGCCAGGTGCTTTCCGGTGACGACGCCGAGGCGCGCGGCGAGGAGCTGGACCAATAGGCCCATGGCGGTGGCCCAGAGGAGGAGCCAGAGGAGCGAGTAGCCGGCGATGGCGCCGGATTGGAGATCCCCTTCGAGGTTGCCGGGATCGAGGAAGGCGATGCTCATGAGGAAGCCAGGCCCCGTGAAGAGCCAGAGCTTCCGCCAGGAGAATGGCGAGTAGTCGTCGCCGCCGTCGTCGTGAATGTGGACTATGTTATCGGCGTCGTAGGCTCGCTCCTCTTCGGATTCCAGAAGGGGCTGCTGCTGCTGGTGTGCAGACATTTTTAATTTTTAATTTTTTTTATCGGATTGAATTAGAATTGGAATTGGAATTGGAATTGAGAGGAGTAGACAGTAGACTTGGGAAACTGAAAATGGGTAGTGATCGTCGCCTTTCTTTTATCGTGGTGATTGAAAAAGGAAAGGAGGGAAATGGCATGGGATTCTTTATATTTACTACACCTCCTCCCTTTTCAATAGATTTTAATATAAAATTAGTAAAATAAGAGATAATATTAAAAAATATATAAAGTAGAGTGAAAAGTAGTCTAAATAGAATTTATTATTTGTGAATTATGAGGTTCATTTCTTAAAATGGAGAATTTCTATTTTTATGAAATACTCCTTCCGTCCCATAAAAATATTTTCACTTTCCATTCAGTTCATCCCACAAAAATATGTGCATTCCATTTTCAGAAAATTATATCAATTTAATAATGTAAGTTCCACTATTCACTAACTCTACTTTAATTACTATTTTCCTCTCTCTCTTACTTTACCATACCATTCTCATCCCCTCTCATACTTTACCAATTTTGTCGTAATTTCCGTGTCATCTCATCTTCCCATATTTTTATGGGACGGATGGAGTAGATAAAGTAAATTTTAGAAAAATGAAAGTACATTAATTAGTGTACTATGCTCAATCTACTTTGCGATCGTAGATACAAGTGATTGTGAAGTAAATGCTTTGCAATTTTAGAATGTTGAAATTTTTATTTTTTGCAGGCATTAAGGAGGTGACTTGTTGAAATGCTACCTTCTAGTGGTCGAAATAGTTTGATAATAGTAGTAGCCATCACGTTTAACTATAATGAGTCAAAGTTCATAAATAACTTTGCGTTTAATCATATTCAGCATTATTAATTAACTTAGTTCAAGAACGAGGAACACTCTTGTGCATATGCATGTAATATGCTACATCCATCTTGATTATATTCTAATTATAACTAATATATTCTCCAAATACAGATTAATTGAAATATTATTATACTTCAATCAACCATTATTTAACTAAACTTTATTTCAAAACTAATAAATATAATATGATATTGCTAAATAACTAATTAAAACCTATGTAATGGAGTATCAAATTAATAACCGTGGGTGGCCCTCCGGTTGTCCTAAGTTCTAACCCCTATTTAATTTTAAACTCTAATAATAACCTAATTAACCCTAAGTAGCCTCTAGTTATTCGGGAATTTCTAAACTCATCCTGTATTACTCCATCCGTCCCCCAAAGTTTGTCCTATTTTACTATTTTCATCTGTCTACTCAAAGTTTGTCTCGCTTAAAATCGTATCAAAAATAGATATCAAATACACTCTCAATCTCCTTAATATGAGACCCTTATTCCACTACTCACTTTCATTTAATACAAAATCAAACATTTTTTTATAAACCGTATCAGGTCAAATTGAAACAAACTTTAGGGGATGGAGTGAGTAATATTTAATTAGAAGCAATGGTGGAGCTGAGCTGGGGTGAATAGTACCTCCCACAAACAAATTACTCCCTCCGTCCCGAGTAATTGTCACTCTTTGACCGGACACGAGTTTTAACTAATGTAAAGAAAAGTTTGTTGAAAAAGTTAGTGGAACGTGAGACCCACTTTTTTATATTGGTTTTATAATAAAATGTGAGTGAACTAAGTTAGTGGAATATGAGACCTACTTAGCATTTAAGGTAAAAATGAAGTGTGACAATTATTAAGGGTGAGACCGAAATGGAAAAGGGTGACAATTAATCGGGGCGGAGGGAGTACTTCACCATAAATATTTGATTTTTCATCAAATGTAATAAAAAAAATTCTACATTATTATTCACTTTTCTTATTAAGTTTCACATCCATCTTTTAAAGTGAAATTATAACACTTTATCTCCGAAAAACATTGTAGGAGAAATGAACATAAAAATGGAAAGGACAACTGAATGCCACTAACTTTTATAGAGACTTGATGTTAGTTATGAGTCTTATGACTACCAAAAAATATTGTAAAAGAAAATAGTACGAAAATCCAGTACTTATTTGTTGATTAAATGCTCGACTTCTGTAATAACTTGGAAGAAATATTCTTAGTGGAGTTAATAGTCATTTAAATTATGAAGTTTGATTAAATTCTAGTATGTGTCGCGAATATTAAAATTGAAATATTAAATTATGAAATGATAAATTTTTTTCTATTATCCCATTTATATACAAAAAGTCATCTTTTGATGATATTCAGAACGAAAACTTTTTATTGAAATAAGAAAAGGAAAGAAAAATAAAAGAAAAAAATACTTATATTCGTAAAACACGTTATTTTGAATATCATTTAAAGACGACATTTGTTCATAGATGAGACAATAAAAAAATTTAAAATTTCAAAATTTTATATTCTATTTTAAAAATTTTGGATGGATAAGAATTTGATCAAATTTTATAATTTAAATGATTATTAATTTTTTTATGTGCGTATAATCAAATGTAGCTTAAACTTGGTATCAAATATCACTAATTAACTTATTAAATGATGTCCAATAAAATGTCAAAGTTAAGAGCAGAAAGTAAAAGCTGGGGCGTGCATTCTCCTGATGCTCCATGCCATTCTTTTTCTACAAGGAAACAAAATTTGGTCTAAACCAACCCCAATAAAGTCACCATTATTTAACTTTTATTAAAATACATTCAATAACATAAATAATGGAGTAAAATAGTGTCACTGACATCGGATTTAAGCTCAATATTTTTTTAATAACGACTTAAATTTTAATATGAGTACTTAACGCATCTTATTCGCCTGATGATTTGACATAATATTTTTTATATATTTTTGATGGGGTACGAACTAAACAAGCCCAACAGCAGTGACGGCCCATCAGCCCAAAGCCCAAGGAAGAGTATGAGTTCGGCATTACCAAAGAGTTCGGAGGAGTTCGGCATTACCAAAGAGTTCGGCCTCAGCCTACAGCTCGGTAAAAGCCAACCAATCAAGCTCTGCTCTCAGGTCGGCATCAAGCTCTACTCTCAGATCGGCAACCAAAGCAGTTCGGTCTCAGTATTCGACCGAACAAGGAGTTAGTGGACCCATGCAGGATTTCCACAACTTCCAACACACCCACTACCACGTGGCGTCAACTCAGGCCACGATCTTAGGCCATGACCTACACGACCTCCACGACCTAGAGTGATGATGTAAGCCACGATCTTAGTTCAATGTATAAATAGAACTTAGATCTGATAGAAAAGGGTTAGAATCTCTCTAGAGAAATAATCATATAGCAAGTCTGTGTTGTAAGCTGTAATTCGCAGATCAAGCAATACAAACCTGCCCCCATTTCTCCCCGTGGACGTAGATTTACCTCAGTAAATCGAACCACGTAAAATTCTCTGTGTCGTAATTTATTTTTACGAGCATTTATCATCATCAAAAATTCGCGGAATCATCACTGGCGCCGTCTGTGGGAAACAGAGAACAAAATTTGTGATAAAGCGAATTGTTGATCCATTTTTTCCACCCAAAAAATGCATACCAGATCGCAGAGTACCCGTATTCCTGCCCGTGAGAACCAGGAGGAAGCCAATCCATCCCATAGGTCGGGAAAACAGCCTAGGGATAAATCCACCACCAGTTCTCATGGTGGAGGAACAAGCCGCTCCAAAAGCCGTCACACCGAGTCTTCCCAGCAGCCCGATTTGAACGAGGCTGTCAAGCTGTTTTTGGCGGAAAAGCAGGAGGAATTCTTAACCTTCCTGCAAAAAAGCCAAAAGCAGCCGGGGACAAAAACGGCGGATTCTCCCTCTCCCTCCATACGAGACAGTCACTACCGCAGTAGTGTCATGTCTTCCAGAAGAAAGAATCCTCGGTACCGGAATCACAGGAGAACTCCATCTCCTCCATACCGAAGAAATGTCGGGTTCGCCATGTACGGAGTATTGAGGACTCCGTTCTCGGACGATATTACCCGAACTCCCCTTCCACAGAACTACCGAACTCCGTCGATAACCTATGACGGACTCGTGGATCCTCATGACTTCCTGGGACGCTATCAGTATAATATGGCGAACCAAGGTCTCAATGAGGTCCATATGTGCAAGCTGTTCCCCGAGCTGCTCATCGGGAACGCCAGAAGGTGGTTCGACAGCCTTCCTCAAGGCAGCATTAGATCCTACCGAGATCTGATGGATGCTTTCCACAGGAGGTTCTTTCAGAAAGCGGAAGCCCGAAATACTTCGGCTCAGCTGCTTTCTATACGTCAAGGTCGCGACGAAAAGATCAGCGACTTCCTGACGAGATTCCATAAGGAATGCCTACAGGTAGATAATCTCAATGATCTACTTGTCATTTCGGCATTCCAAAATGGAATCCTGCCCGGAGCTCTCTACAGAAAGCTCGTGGAGTGCGGTCCGCAAACAGCTCAAGAGATGTGGGACCTTGCGGACAAGTTTTCTCGTGCCGATGAGGCAGACCGTCGAAAACGGTCTTTAGACAGCTCATCTAGAGAAGACAAAAAGAAGCCCGGTCATAGCGATCAGAGGCATCCTCGCCGAACACCTTCTCCACTAAAGGAGAGATAACGGTCATCCGAGGTGATCGAAAAAGAGCAAGTGTGTTCGCAGATTGCGCTTAAAAGTGCCGAGCAATCAGTTCGGCACCATCAAGCATAGCAATCACAGCAGCCGGAATCAGAGGCCGGCGAAATGACCGAAGTCACACCGGAGCCGAACTCGATGGTGTACGGCACTGAAGCCGTGATTCCGGTTGAGATCGGCATATCCAGTCCCCGAACTCAATTTCTCCTCAGAAATGAATGGTGACGGACTAAGAGCCGAACTACATCTGGCCGAAGAAAGAAGAGAATTGGCCTGCATAAAAGCAGCCAAGTACAAGGAGCAAGTAGCCCGGTATTATAACCAAAGGGTGAAAAAGCTGCAATTTCAAGTGGGAGATCTCATCTTGAGAAACAACGAAGTAAGCCGAGCAGAAAAGCTGGGCGAACTCGAACCCACATGGGAAGTTCCATATCGGGTGTCAGAAGTCCTCGGCAAAGGGTCTTACAAATTGACTCACGTGTCAAGAGCACAAGTACCCCGAACATGGTACGTTTCCAACCTCAAAAAGTTCCATTTGTAAGAGACAGTCCGGTCAATGTGCTTTCTTTGGTTTGCTTGGTTTTTGTTCGTCTCTATGTGCTTTTTATTTGTCTATATGCCTTGTCTATGTGCGTGTCGTCTCTTACAAATGTTACTGAGGTATCTTGTTCTTCGAAGGCTGATCCCCTTCTTAGAACATATTCAAGCTAAACGATTGTGAGTCAAAGCTTCTACAGAAGATACAAGACCACAATTCAGCTTAAACAAGCGGTTCGTCCGAAACGAGCTGCAACAAGCCCACGATTGTGCGTCAAAGCTTCTAAAGAGCATACAAGACCACAATTCAGCTTAAACAAGCAGTTCGTCCGAAACGAGCTGCAACAAGCCAACGATTGTGCGTCAAAGCTTCTAAAGAGGATACAAGACCACAATTCAGCTTAAACAAGCAGTTCGTCTGAAACGAGCTGCAACAAGCCCACGATTGTGTGTCAAAGCTTCTAAAGAGGATACAAGACCACAATTCTGCTTAAGAATCAAGCACTTCGTCTGAAACGAACTGCAACAAAAGTCCGATTCTCGCGATAAAACTTGCCTGAATTAGGACAAGGGAAAGTCCAATCCACGCGATAAAACTCGCCGAATTAGGACGACCAAGTTCGGTCAAAGCAGTTTACCTCATAAGACCGAGGACGACCTTGTCTAGTCAAAGAGGTTTACTGCATAAGACCACTTCGGTTAACTGGGAAAGTCCGATCCACGCGATAAAACTCGCCGAATTAGGACAAGGGAAAGTTCGATCCCGGCGACAAAAATCGCCAAATTAGAACACAGACCAAAGACGAGTCCGGTCAAAGATGTTTATTTCATCAGACCAAAGACGAGTCCGGTCAAAGATGTTTATTTCATCAGACCAAAGACGAGTCCGGTCAAAGATGTTTATTTCATCAGACCAAAGACGAGTCCGGTCAAAGATGTTTATTTCATCAGACCAGAGACAGTCCGGTCAAAGATGTTTATTTCATCAGACCAAAGACGAGTCCGGTCAAAGATGTTTATTTCATCAGACCAAAGACGAGTCCGGTCAAAGATGTTTATTTCATCAGACCAAAGACGAGTCCGGTCAAAGATGTTTATTTCATCAGACCAAAGACGAGTCCGGTCAAAGATGTTTATTTCATCAGACCAAAGACAAGTCCGGTCAAAGAAGTTTACTTCATAAGACCGAGGACAAGTACGATGAAATTTTTTTCGCTAAGCTGTAAATACACAGTGTTAGAAGCGAAAACAAAAACAAAATTTCATTTTCAAATCTTGTTCGGCACACAACTCCGCTACCCTACAAGATGGCGTTACGCTATTACAAAGGACTATTCTACTGTCCAGGGTTGCTAAAGTTGAGCCATCTATTCACAAAATCCTCGTGAAGCTGAGTTCGGGCGTTCCAGGCAGCTGCAGAATAAGCAGGTCGACGAGATGCTCTAATCGACCTGCCACCTCTTCTCTGAGCCCGGGAAGCCCTAGCACCTCGGCGGCGAAGAGTCTCTTCACGAAGCATTTGTTGATCTTGCTCACTCATAATCACAGCTCCTCTACGAACTTCAGCCTGTTCTCGTCTTGACGTTTCCGGCTGTTCCAGAGTTCGTTGCTGACTTGGAGTACGGTTTTGAGCAAGTGAATCAAAGGTTTGATCTGGAGTGCGAGCATCTGTTGGCACGATATGCCGAAGGAATCTTTCTATGGAGGGGCGCCGAGAAAGAACAATGTTGTACCGAGAAGCCCAGCGCCGCAATGATGTCACGACTTGTTGGCAAGCCGAGCTCTCCAGCGCATTGTTCCTCCGGAGTACATTATATTCCTCCCACAGTTCGTCAACTCGACTCTGAACATCTGATATGGTCATTCCCCCCGCGCACACGGATGTAATCCTCGTACGCAGTCCTCTCAGCAATGGTCGTGTTCAGCTCGGCCTCCAGATCATTCTTATCGGACTCTAAGTCCTTATTATCGGCATCCAGCTTCACTAAACGAGCCAGAAGCTCGTCATTCTTCGTCTGATCGGCTATAGCTCTTTTCTCAGCTTCGTCTAAAGCCGAAGAGTACAGCCGCTTCCAGTGAAGTACCTCCAGCTCCTTGAGAGTTAAGAATACAAAGCAGCTACGTCAGTTCGGCATTTCAGCTTACCGAGCAGGTAGTAAACCACAACAGGAGTAAGAGAGTACGAAAGGCTATACGAAGACACAAGAGCAGAAAGAAGAATTTTTTCATTCATAAGAAAAAAATTTTTTCTATACAAGGAGGGCTTCAAGGCCATTTTACATAAAGGAAGAAACTAAACTAAGAGAAGGGAGACGAAATCATACTTCGCTAGCTTCGTCTCCACCTTCTCGGTGAGGTTCAGCTTCCTTCTCCTTATCTGCTTCAGCTTCAGCCTCTGCCTCCTTGCTCTCCTCAGCCTGCTCGGCGCCACCGTAGCCGATCTGCTGCGTCTCCTGATCGGCTTCCTTCTCCGGATGCCCGACTCGCTCGACTTCGGCCTCCCGCTCCAGCGGCTCGGCCTCACCCTCTCCGTTGTAAGTCGAAGCGGGTGAAACGGGTCCCACGGAGGCAAAGATAGCCTCCAGGTTCTCGTCCCGATCAGCTCGACAACTCCGGACTCGGTCTGCAGAAAGCAGGACCGAGGATGAAGCGAGCTCCTCAAGGAGCGGCAGATTCTGAAGCCGAGCTGCTATCTCTCGGCTGTACAGAGGCAGCACGACATCGGCCCCCTGCTCGCCCTTATCGGCAATTAGCCTTACCAGGCTACCGACAAAGGCCGAGAACTGGCTGCTCAAAAAGAGTTTCTCCGTGTAAACACGGAGAGCCTCCCCTTGGGCAACCACGGCAGCAGCATCGCTCCGCTTCGCCTGCTCTCGCTGGATGACGAGCTGGTTTTTGGCAAACTGAGCTTCATCCTGGGCCGAAATCCTAGCAGCTCTGGCCTTCTCAAATTTAGCCTCAGCCTGTTCGGCCCGATGACAAGCAGCCGCCAACTTCCTCTGCATCTCGGCATAGTCATTGGACGCTTTGGAGAGTTCGACGGCGACGAGCTTGGAGAGCATATCGTTCCTCTGAAAATGGATAAGGAAAAAGTCAACAGAGGGCACCAAAAATACAGGACAGAAGCCAGGCCAAAGAATCAAGAAGACAATTCACCTCGGCGAAGTCCGTGGGCCATAAAAATGGCTCACAGATATGCTCCGAAGGAGGCGCCAAGACCACGTCTTTCTCTGGCGCTCTCGGGGGCTTCTGGGTCCTCCCCTTCCTACTTGCCGAAGTCGACTCCGGCTTCTTTGGACCCGAAGAGGTCTTTTGCCTCTTCGGATTCTTCTCGGCATCAGGCGCCGAGCTGGTAGCCTTCTCTTTCTCCGGCTCCTCAAGCTCGGAGGACTTTCGGATAGCCTTATTCAGCATGAACACTGCCAAAAAGCAAGAAAACAAGGTTAGTTTCTTCGTTAAAGCAGTAGAGCATAAAGATAGAGAGAAATCCTCACCCTCGGCCTCTTCGTCCGAAGACGAGATATTGAACACGAGGTCGCCCTTGACGAGCTCAGTTTCCGAATACTGTTTCCTAATCATAGGAATCTTATTGAGCTCGCCCTCGAGCTCGGCCAACGGTTCTAACCGAGGATGGGGAATCACGGACTTCGGCCTTCTCCAAGGAAAGCCCGGAGCCGAAGTCCTATTATAAAAAAAGAAACGGTTTTGCCATTTCGGCCACTTGGTTTTGCAGAAGGCCCTAAAAGGCTGTAAGGGGATCAAGTAAAACCAAGATCCCTTCCTTTTAAACTGGAAAAAATTAAGGATTGCCCTCAGAGACAGATCCTTATCTAGCCTACGCAGTTCGGCAGCAAAAGCCGATAAGTGCCTCCAAGAGTTCGGAGTCACCTGACCTAAAGGGAGTTGAAAAAAATCAAGAAGCTCTACAAAAGGTGGGGGAAGAGGAAAACGAAGCCCGCATTCTAAGCAGGCTTCGTAAACGGTGGCATAACCCTCCGGCGGGTCGTTAGCCCTATGATCATCGTCGGGAACCACCGCCTTCCCCCCAGGTAAAAAATACTTCTCGTGAAGGGATATCACAGTGTCCTTACTCAAGATACTGTGAAAATACTCTACGGTCTTCTCCCCGGATTCTTTCCGGCTAGAGGACCCCTTATCCCCTTTCCTACCGCTACCCGACACCGAAGAAGAAGAAGAAGACATTTTTCTTACTTTTTGAAAGTGAAGAAAGTCTGAAGAAGCTCTTGAAAGCGGAAGAAAATTTCTCGAGAAAGAGAGAGTATAGAAGACGCAACAGCAAAGGTGTTCAAATGAGGAAGAAAGAGCATATTTATCAGATTCGGCGAAGATTTCAAAATCATCGCACCGTTTCGAATCCCACCTTTTCAGGATTCAACGGCCGGATTTTACTGTCGCATTTAATGCAGTCACATGCAAGGCACGTCCCCTGACGTCAGCCTCCCCCGTACCTTTATCCAGAATGCCGAAGTGACTCGCTTCGCCGAAGTGATTCACTTCGTCTTTCGGGGGGGGTAGTGATGGGGTACGAACTAAACAAGCCCAACAGCAGTGACGGCCCATCAGCCCAAAGCCCAAGGAAGAGTATGAGTTCGGCATTACCAAAGAGTTCGGAGGAGTTCGGCATTACCAAAGAGTTCGGCCTCAGCCTACAGCTCGGTAAAAGCCAACCAATCAAGCTCTGCTCTCAGGTCGGCATCAAGCTCTACTCTCAGATCGGCAACCAAAGCAGTTCGGTCTCAGTATTCGACCGAACAAGGAGTTAGTGGACCCATGCAGGATTTCCACAACTTCCAACACACCCACTACCACGTGGCGTCAACTCAGGCCACGATCTTAGGCCATGACCTACACGACCTCCACGACCTAGAGTGATGATGTAAGCCACGATCTTAGTTCAATGTATAAATAGAACTTAGATCTGATAGAAAAGGGTTAGAATCTCTCTAGAGAAATAATCATATAGCAAGTCTGTGTTGTAAGCTGTAATTCGCAGATCAAGCAATACAAACCTGCCCCCATTTCTCCCCGTGGACGTAGATTTACCTCAGTAAATCGAACCACGTAAAATTCTCTGTGTCGTAATTTATTTTTACGAGCATTTATCATCATCAAAAATTCGCGGAATCATCAATTTTAATCATATTCTTCATTCAATCAATACTGTCTATTTTCTCGAAAAAGAAAATTATAGAGCAGGCATGAGTTGTGCAACTAGTGTTTAGAATAGTAATACTACAAAGTTGCAAACTAGCTGGTCCCAATTTTTAACCATACGTTTCTTTCCTTAGAGCATCTGGACGTCAAATAGCCCTCACATAGCCTTCACACTGCCACATCATCAACACTATAATTCTCCTGCCACATCAGCTTGCCACATCAACTGGACATCAAATAGCCCTCACATAGCCTTCACACTACCTATCCACATCACTAATAACAATTATATAATTTAATTTACACTCGTATCAACATACGGAATTTAATTTACGAGACAAATACGGAAAATTCGAATAATAATATTAAAACTTTAAAAGTACATTAATTTTAAAAAAAAAGTACAATAATTTAAAAAAAATTACAAAAATTAAAAAGTACATTAATTTAAAAAAGTAAAACAAAATCACTCCTCGCCGCCGTCCTCGTCTACGTCGTCGCCCAGCGCTTCTTCACCGTCGTCGCCGCCGCCTCCGTCGCCACCTACGCCGCGGCTATTCCCGACGGTGTCCCTCCTCATCGCCTCCAATTCTTCACGCTGGCTCTGGAGCAATACACGAAGAAAATCCTTCACCTCGGGGTCCACCGCCGCTTGGAAGTCGGCTAAGGTCTTCACCATTTGAGCACGCGTTTGTTGGCGCGCGAAGAATTTGAGCCCCTCGGTAGACCTGCCGAGGGGGGATGTCGAATGGACCCCCTGGGAACTCGGGGTGCCCCCCCTCGCAACCTGTTGCGCCCGCCTTTGGCCAACCGGGCGAGGTCGGCGACCGAACGAACGAGGAGTCGGGACCTCCTGGGCCGTCTCGGGGAGGTCTGTCGAACCACCGCTGCTGCCGCTATAATCTCCGCTAAAAAAAAATTTTAAAATCTGACGCTGGTTTGACGCCGAATAGGGGTCCTACAATGGCGCCGTGAGGATCGGCGTCGGAAAAGGCGTCATCGCGCGAATCGGCATGGCCATGCGGATTTTGACGCCGATTTCGCCGACGCCGGTTCCAATGGTTCGGCGTCAGAACCGGCGTCGGCGAAAAATCGGCGTCGCGATTTTGACGCCGGCATTGGAGATGCTCTTAGAGCATCCAAGCGGACACTTCCAATAGCCCCGTCCTTTTTTTTTATCCACAACCTCAGTTTATTTGTCCGCGCCTACAAAAAAAGTGTCCGTAGCTATAAGCCGGACACTTCCAATAGCCCCACCACTTTTTTAGCCATTTTTCATTTTATTTCATTTTTCATTTATTTTAAATCAATTATAATTAAAATTATCGGAATGTAAATAATTAGGAAAAACGGCTATAATTAAATAAATTAAAATTGAATACTAAATTTTCGTCGTATTAAAGTAATGGAAAATTATACAACGAAAATTTAATCTACAGAAAACCACTCCACTTCTTCACGTTGCGCCCCCTCCCCTACGTGCCCATACCTCTTCAATCAAATCAGCCTGGAGTGTGGTATGTGATGTGCTCCTGCGCATATCAGTGAAACATTGGAGCAAATATTCATTACTACGTGGTACACCCATCTGTATCGGCACGGAGGCAACACCGTGACTTGAACTTGCACCATCTTCCGATGCCCAACGCTCCGCAGCAAAGCATTCATCTTCTATTATCATATTGTGCAATATGATACTACATGTTAACATAATATTCGCGACATCATATTCGTGCCAAACTCGTGCCGGGCACCGTATAATGACCCATCGCGCTTGGAGCACACCAAAAGCTCGCTCAACATCCTTCAGAGCAGCCTCTTGTTTTCGCGCAAAATATTGCTTTTTCGGTCCAATCGGTTGGCGAACTGTCTTGACGAATACGGGCCAACGAGGGTATATCCCATCTGCCAAATAGTATCCCCTGTGGTACTGCGTGTCGTTGGCTACGAAGCTAATTTCTGGACCCTCCCCCGGCACTCATCATTGAAGAGAGGGAACGTTGATGTCGTTGTTCGAACCTGCAATACCGAAATACGCATGCTAGATTCGGACAAGGGAACGTTGATGGAGGAGGGGCCGAGCCGAATCAAGCCAGGCGGGCTCGGGCTCGGGGGGACCCTCGAACTCCCTTATGTCCATGTACATGACCGCCACAATGGCGGACACTTCCAGCATGACGTCTCCCCAATACCAAGCCTATCTTAACGGAATTGCGTTTATGGCAGCACAACTTGTCATTCTGCCTCCTCACGGCTTCAATGCACCTCCACCGCCTTCGGAGGATGATTCGCCAGCGGAGTAGTTTTTTTTATTTTCTATAAAATTGTATTTTAAATTATGTCATTTTTATTTTTAGGAATTTAATTATGTGTGTTTTTTTTTGTTTTTTTTTTTGAATTTTAAGTTGTATTTTTATTTTATGTTGTAATTTTATTTTATTTTTAATGAAGTGTGTTTTTTTAATTGAATTTGGTTGGAAATAAAAATAAAAATGAAATTGAATGAATAGTAATTTAAGGGACGGTTAAGGGATGAAGGGACATTTCCAGCATGACGTCTCCCCAATACCAAGCCTATCTTAACGGAATTGCGTTTATGGCAGCACAACTTGTCATTCCGCCTCCTCACGGCTTCAATGCACCTCCACCGCCTTCGGAGGATGATTCGCCAGCGGAGTAGTTTTTTTTTATTTTCTATAAAATTGTATTTTAAATTATGTCATTTTTATTTTTTAGGAATTTAATTATGTGTGTTTTTTTTTTGTTTTTTTTTTGAATTTTAAGTTGTATTTTTATTTTATGTTGTAATTTTATTTTATTTTTAATGAAGTGTGTTTTTTTTAATTGAATTTGGTTGAAAATAAAAATAAAAATGAAATTGAATGAATAGTAATTTAAGGGACGGTTAAGGGATGAAGGGTTGCAGGTTTCGTCCATTAGTTAAGAAATGGAGTAAAAAAGTACATTGGGGCCCATGAATAGTAATTTAAGAGACGGTTAAGGGACAGATAAGTGACAACGTTGCGGATGGCCTAATTATGTTACGTATATCTCATCACACCATTCTAACCAACTTCTTCAATTGGATTTATTCTCACTTAATTTGTTTGACAAGTATTTTAGTCAGAGTACTTTGTAATTGTAATGGTCCATGTCATGGTTTCTTGTTCTTTTACTACAACTAGAAAAAAATTAGTTTATAGTAAGATAAGCTTATAAGTTCTCTAATTGCATGACATGACACACTTTTGTTTGAGCAAGAAAAGAAAAAGCAATTTTCCCAGGTTCCTTTCACATTTCAAAATGTACTAATTTTTTATGCGCATATAGATATGATCATAAATGAGTTCAAAATGATTTTGAATATATAAATAATTAGTTGTTACTTTATACTCGCAGGTGGAACGGAGGGAGTATTTTGATTCCAACTGACGCAATAGGATATTAGCTAATTTGTTTACGCCATTTACATATAGACAAGGATCGAACCCCTAACCTCATAAGTACTTATTAAGATAAGGTGTTGAACCATAAATTAAACCAAACATATTAGTTATTCAATTCATCGCATTATTTTGATACATCATGTACATTGATTAGTTGGGTGAAAATGTTTTCCTTTTATTTTTTTTAAATATCTGCAAGATTTCATTATAAATCTTTCTATCTATGCTTAATTGTTGTACTGTGGCATTAGTAATTTATTCCTAATTGATATTCAAATAGTATAACATTAAATTAAACAGTAGTAATAATGAGAAAGAGTGGCTACAACAGACGAAATTTCGCAGCACCTTCCTCATATTGTCCGCAAATTTGGATTGTATACAAGTGACGTTAGTGGAGAGAATGGGCTCTCTTTTTCCAATTTTACTAATATCCTTTACTACATTTTTTATTAGTTTTTGAAATAAATTGCAAGTTATTATAAGAAGAATTTTTACCATATAATACAATAATGAGTATTTTTTATACCACTTATTTTGTATGCAATATTTTTTTTAACCATCATCATATATTATAATAGTAAAAATTAATAGCTTGGATTTGTTTTAAATTTCTTCAAACAGATTTAGTGAATGTCTGATCTCCCCCGATTTGAAGGACGAATATAATATTGCCTGGATAGATACAATAATAAATTCAAAGTTATAAATTTCGGTAAAAAAAAATTGGTTTATTCTTATTTAATTAACAATTTTATTTATTAATTATTGGCTCGCATAGTAAAAAGCTATTAGGACAAATCTTTCCTTTCTCTCTCTCTCTGTTGCATTCCTACAATGGACGAAACTTCGCTATAGCTTCGTGATATCGTGAAATCAAGATCTTTTTCCTTGTATTTTTATGGTTAAATTCAAAGATAATATATTTATACTATTAATTGTATCCTTTCGTTTAAATAGGTGGTGCATATTTTTTTCTCATTATAATTTTTATTCTAAAACAAGGTTGGAGAGTTGTTTTTAATATTCACTGAAATCCATTTAAAGAGAAATTTGAAGGAAAAAGTTGGAAGAGGAAATAGGGATAAAGTGTGGATGAATATGTGTGCAATGGTATTTTATAGGTAACTTTTTTTAAAAAAAAAAAAACTAAAATAAGAAAACTAATAATCCCATGAAGCCGTTATGATAGTTTGGGAATTTCTGTTGTTTTTTTTAATTTTCCTTCCGCCTAGACAAATATCTCATTTTAGACGCGAGTTTTAAAAAATATAAAAGAAAAATATATTCGAAAAGTTTATGAAATGTCTATGCTATATATATATATATATATATATATATATATTAGCTTTATAATAAAATTATATATTAATTATTTTTATAAAATATAACATGATGAAATTCACAAAAATAATAATAAAAACATTTATTAGTCAACGGAGTAATTAGGAAAAAATATAAGTATATAATAATTGGATGTGCTATGTAGCAAGCCACTGGTGGCTCATTATCCTGCGTGCTTTTGAAGACACGCATCTAATGTTCTCAATATTCAGAATTAGAAATGTTGTATATTAAAACCAAAAAAATAAATATAAGAAAGGAATTTTAGTTTTAAAAAATTATAAACTTGGAGTAGATTCTATTATTTCCTTTGAATTTTAAAGGTGGTCTAAAAAAACTTTAAAATCGGTGCTAATTTCCCACGGCGAGTCATTTATATATCAATCTAACAGATGACATGTCATATTTATTTAATCCCACATGACACTATGTAGAAACTCAAAAAACACTCATTATAACAAAAACACTCAAAGAACTAAAACTACACAAACTGAGAGAGAAGAGATAACAAAACGGAAACTTGATTTCTTATTGATTGTTGTATCAAACTCGAAAATACAATCAGCTGAAAAGAAAGCTATTTATACTATCTAAGCTTGCTCACCAAATGAGCTAAGTAAAATATCTAAGCTCATAACTAAATCCTAACCAACCGCCAGCTGTCACAACTAACTTCCAACCGACACCAACGGCTACTTTTCCAACGGTCTTCTTCATTTCTGATTTCCTTTCGCTCCAGCTCGTTTGCATGTATGTTGCATAAGATCTCAGCTTCAACACCCCCTCTCAAGATGGACTATATAGACTTCGAAAGTTCATCTTGCTGAGAATATTTTCAAAGGCTGAAGCACCTAGAGGTTTAGTAAAAATGTCAGCCAGTTGCTGATCATTCTTTATCTGCATAGGCTTGATAATACCATCCAAATATCTCTCTCTCACAGTGTGACAATCTATCTCGATGTGCTTTGTACGCTCGTGAAAAACTGGATTAGAGCTGATGTGTATTGCCGCTTGATTATCACAGAACAGGGGAACTGCTCTTTCAATTTTAACACCAAAATCTTCTAATAGAGCTCTTCCCCATACTACCTCGCAAGTAGCATGCGCCATGGCCCTGTATTCCGCCTCAGCTGATGACCTTGAAACCGTATGCTGCTTCTTTGCCTTCCAAGAAATCAACGATGAACCAAGGAATAGGCAATATCCTGTCATAGATCTTCTAGTATCAAGGCATGCTGCCCAATCCGCATCTGAAAAGATGCTAAGTGTGGGATTATTGTCACTTGAATAAAATAAACCATGCCCCGGCGTTCCTTTCAAGTACTTAAGTATCTTTTCAGTGGCTTCCCAATGTTCTTCACAGGGCTTTGACACATATTGACTCAATTTGTGAACCGCGAATGTTATGTCGGGCCTTGTTATGCACAAGTAAAGGAGCCTCCCTATTTGTCTTCTATACTTTGATGGATCTTGCATAGGATGATCAGTGTCTTGTTTCAGATTATTCGTGGGGTCCATAGGAACTGATGATGGCTTACAGCCTAATAAACCAGCATCTCTAATTAGATCCATAGCATACTTCCTTTGAGAAATCTGAATGCCTTCCTTGTTTCTTGCTATCTCAAGGCCTAGGAAGTATTTTGGAACTCCTAAGTCCTTAAATTTGAAGAACTGAGTAAGGAAATTCTTGAACTCTTCTATCATATCCGGTGTGTTAGTAGCAACCATCATATCATCAACATACACTACAACACCAAAGAATGTTGATTTATCTTTCTTAAAGAAGAAAGAGTGATCCGAGGCTGATTGTTGGAGTCCAAATTTTGCGAGAACTTCAGAGAGCTTGAGATACCACTGTCGTGAGGCTTGTTTTAAGCCATATAGAGATTTATTCAGCTTGCATACAAGCTTAGGACCAGTAGAGCACCCCCCCTCAACAATGAGCCCAGGTGGTAAGTTCATATAAATCTCTTCTTCCAAATCACCATAGAGAAAGGCATTATTGATGTCTAAATGTGAGAGAGTCCAGCCTTTAATAGCAGCAATGGCTAATAAGAGTTTCACAGTAGTTAGCTTGGCAACCGGGGAAAAAGTGTCAAGAAAATCAATGCCTTCGAGCTGTGTAAAACCCTTTGCAACCAAACGAGCTTTGAGTCTTTCAACTGAGGCATCAGCTTTAAATTTTACCTTGTAGACCCATTTGCAATCGATGGGAAATTTCCCTGCAGGTAGAGGCATAATAGTCCAAGTCTTTGTCTTCTCCAGAGCAGCCAATTCCTCCTGCATAGCTTGCTGCCAATCCAGAGAAGATGAAGCTTGGGTGTATGACTTGGGCTCAAAAACCGCAGTCATGAGTATTATGTATTTGAGGTGTTGTGGAGAGAGTTTGGATAGAGAAAAATAAGAGGATATGGGGTATGGAGTTGAAGAGGAAACTGAATTACAAACATAATCAGTCAAGTGTGAGGGAGGTTTTGTGACTCTACCAGTTCTGGTAGTAGCATTCTGTGGGATAGTGTGAGAGGTATCAGTATCAGGAGATAAGGTAGATGGAGCTGTAGGTGAGGCAGAAAGATTTGGAATAGATGGATCTGTAGGAGGTGCGACAGAAATATCATGTGAGGCTGAAGACTGTGGTGAAGAGGATGGGAAAAAGGAAGGATGCAGATGGGAGTAAGGAAAAGAATCCTCATGGAAAACCACATTTCTTGTTATGAGTTCTTGCATAGAGTCAAGATTAAGAACTCTATATCCTTTATATCCCGAGGGGTATCCCAAAAAGACACATCTAGAAGCCCTTGGAGAGAACTTGTTTCTATCTCTCTGTAAGGTTGAAGCAAAACATAGGCAACCAAAGACTTTCATGTGAGAATAAGAGGGTGGTTTATTGAATAGAATATGGAAAGGAGTGGCATTGTTTGGGAGGACAGAAGAAGGGATTCTGTTTATAATGTATGAGGCAGCAAGCACACTGTCTCCCCAGAATGTGATAGGCAAATGTGACTGAAAAAGGAGACTTCGAGCCACATTGAGTAAATGCTGGTGTTTTCTTTCTACCCTAGCATTTTGCTGAGGGGTTTCAACACAAGAGTGTTGAACTAGAGTGCCAAAAGAAGTATATAGAGATGGTAGATGGAATTCAGGTCCATTATCAGATCTTATAGTTTTGATCTTCTTAGAGAACTGAGTGGAGACAGTGTGGAAAAACTGAGTTAGGATAGTTTTGACATCGGATTTGTGTTGCATAAGAAAAGTCCACACAAACCTAGATTTATCATCAACAATAGTCAAAAAATAGGCATAGCCATGTGTGGTGCAAGGGGTAAAAGGCCCCCAGATGTCACAATGTATGAGATCAAAAATATGAGCAGCAACAGAATCAGATTCATGGAAAGGAAGATGATGTTGTTTGGCTAAAGGGCAGACTTCACAAATCGAATGAGTAGATTTTGAAAATGAGATAACATCATTCATAGATTTGAGTTTATTGAAAGCCAAATGACCAAGTCTCTTGTGCCAAATATCTAAGGCAACAACAGAATTTACACAAGAGCTAGAATCTGAATGTGCTAAATTTGCAGTGGATATATCGAGGGAGTAGAGGTTACCAAGACGGCTACCCTTCCCAATCACAATCCCCGGAGAAGCTCCCTGAATGAGGATGGAGTCATGTGTAAAAGAAACACAACAAGACATAGATGAAGTGAGAGAACTGATGGAGACAAGGTTGAAAGAGAATGAAGGAACACACAAAACAGATTGAAGAGTAATTGTTGGTGTTAAGTGTATTGTGCCCATGTGAGTAACATTTGCTTTCTCACCATTTGGTAGATTCACAAAGGCATCATAAACAGGAGATGATTGAGAGAAAAAGGTAATATCACAACAAACATGATGTGTGGCACCAGTGTCAAGTAACCACAGAGAAGAAGATAATGAAGAAGCAGCAACAAAGGGGGAGAAAAGAGTGGTACCAGTAAAAGGAGTAGACTGAGGAGATATGAAAGGCTGAGGACTGGATTGAGTAGCGGAGGAGCTTGAAAGCTGTGGAGTAGTTGATGTAGAAATGGCAGCAAACTGAGATTGCAGTAGAGAAATGAGCTGCTGAAGTTGATCTGTAGATGGAGAAGTGGTTGAAGAGGGCAGCGAACTGGTGACAGTTTTGTCACCATCCTCAGTAGGTGATTCTTCAACATAATTGACCTTAGGAGTAGAGAAGTCTCTGTAAGGAGGTTTTCCTCTTCCTCGGCCATAACCTTGAGGAAATCCATGTAGAGAAAAACATCTATCAACAGTGTGATTATTTCGACCACAATGAGAACATAGCAATCTTCCACGGCCAAAATTTGAAGAGGCTGCATGGATGCTAAACGGCTGTTCACTGGATGAAACTGGGGAAGAGTTCATCATAGTACTATCGATAGTTCGTTGTCTCTCTTCTTGAGCAACAAGAGCAAACGCTTTGGATAGAGAAGGTAAAGGCACGGTAGATAGAATAGTGGATCTGATCTGAGAGTATGAGGAATTCAAACCAATAAGGAATTGAATTGTGCATTCATCTTCCTGGTGTGTATGCCAACGCAATGCACTGTTGCACCTACAATTACCACAAGTGCACCAAGCAGCAGGTTGTGTATGCTTGAATTCATCCCACACAATTCGAAGATTTGTAAAATATGTGCTAACATCAGAATTTCCTTGCACAAGAGCCATAAGTTTTTGCTTTAATTGATAAGATCTAGCTGAATCAGCTTGAGAAAAACGTTCATGAAGATCAGACCAAACCTCATAAGCATTGTCCAGATACATGACGCTGGAGCAGATTTGAGGAGAAACAGAGTTGCGTAACCACGATACCACCATACTATTGCAACGAATCCAAGCGGAATAGAGGAGATCATCATCATTTGGTCGAATCAGAGAACCATCGACAAACTGCAGCTTGTTCTTCGCAATGAGAGCAGTGGTGATTGATCTGCTCCAATTGATGTAATTGGATCCAATGAGAACGTGAGGAACAAGCTGAAGACCAGGACTATCACTAGGATGAAGATAGTAAGGGCTGCTATGATCATCGGCAGGTACGATTACATCTCCTCCGCGATTACCACGATTGCCACGATTGTTCATCGTGAATGATGAAGATTAAAGTAGAGATTGGAGCGGAAACACGGTGTTTACTTCTGATACCATGTAGAAACTCAAAAAACACTCATTATAACAAAAACACTCAAAGAACTAAAACTACACAAACTGAGAGAGAAGAGATAACAAAACGGAAACTTGATTTCTTATTGATTGTTGTATCAAACTCGAAAATACAATCAGCTGAAAAGAAAGCTATTTATACTATCTAAGCTTGCTCACCAAATGAGCTAAGTAAAATATCTAAGCTCATAACTAAATCCTAACCAACCGCCAGCTGTCACAACTAACTTCCAACCGACACCAACGGCTACTTTTCCAACGGTCTTCTTCATTTCTGATTTCCTTTCGCTCCAGCTCGTTTGCATGTATGTTGCATAAGATCTCAGCTTCAACACACTAATTATCTGATGTGGCGTTTAAATTATTAATAATAATTTAGATGGAGAAATATGAACTCCGTCCCAAGATAGTTGGACATTTCTTTTGGACACAAAATTTAAGAAATTGATATGTTAAAGTGAAGAGGCTAAATTAGGAAAGAGAATAAAGTAAGAGGGATGAAGAGAGGGTAAAATATGAGAGATGATAAGTTTTTATTAAAAAAAAAGAAATAACACAACTATTTTGAGATACTCCCCAATCCCATAAAAAATGCACTTTTGGTTAAGCACGAGTTTTAATGTGTAATTGGTAAATTAAAATAGAAGTAGAAAAATAAGTAATTAAAGTATTATTAGCGGAGAATGAGTCTCAACTCGTTACAGATAATAGAGTTTTTAAATTTAGAAAATGCATATCCTTCTAAAAAAGGAGGGCGTATTATTGTAGGATGGAAGGAGTAATTAGGTTGATAATAATATCGTGCAATTGTAAATATGTGTGTGTCACTGTTTGAATTTTAGGGAACACTAAATACTTAAATTGATCAGTGCGACATATGTGGGACTTAATAGAGAAAATAGGAATATATTTGGGCCTTAATTAAAGAAGCCCATCAATTTATTTAGTGAGAGCATTCTTGATCCTTGTCGGGCCGGTCTCTTTTCCACCGTGAAACCGCCTTTTTCCGATATTCAACTGCCGTCACTGCTCCACCGTGGGGTAATTACACAATGCATACAAAATGTTTCATCAATGTTTCAATTTAGTACAAAAAGTTTTAAGTTAACATATATCATACAAAATGTTTGATTTGTATTTCAAATTAGTACATTCCGTCAAATATCACTAACACTATTACTTTTTTCTTGTTTTTCATCATATTCAGTGTGTTATAATTCTGAGTTTTTCACTTATTTCTAGACGAAGCATTTTAAAGAAAGTCTGCAGACATTTGAAGAAGTTTATGCAACAGCCAAGCTCTTAAAAAAAGGAAAAGGAGCAAGCATTGCAGACAAACCTAAAACAATAGCAATGTAATTACCCTCAGATGGAAGAAGGAGACAAAAGGATTTCCTCAATATATCTTGTGAATCAATGGCATCTATCTTCTTGAAGTTGTGGTCGTTCTAGATCTCTGAATGAATGATTATGATGATATTTTGTGGTAGTAGATACAGTGCTAAGGTTAGTCTAACACGGGATAAACTATTCAAGGATTCCAAAATCATGCTAATGCCTAATAGAGACTAAAACTTTATGCGAATAGTGTCGTAATCGTTCTCCAACTCTAGTTTACATTTCCTCTTTTTCTCTCTCTCTATTATACATTTTCTAGTTTACATTTTGCAGGGAGTTTACATTTCCTCTTTTTTTTCTCTCTCTGTATTAGACATTTTTTAGTTTACATTTTGCAGGGCGTGATTTTAGACATGAAAAACAAGAAAAAAGTAACGGTGTTAGTGATATTTGACGGAATGTACTAATTTTGAAGCACTAATCAAACTTTTTGTATGATATATGCTAACTTAAAACTCTTTATATAAAATTAAAACATTGATGAAACATTTTGTATGTACGGTGTAATTATCCCCTCCACCGTCACACACTCCTTTCACCCTCCATCAAGGTTAAAGTTCCTAATCCTAATTCTATCAAAACATTAAGGTGAGATTCCACTTTAATCTTCAAATTGTAGCCTAATTTGTTGTACTATAATTGTATGATTTAATGTGAGAGAATTTGAATTACAATTCGACTGAGGATTGTTTAAATGCAGATGTAATCAATCTTTTTGCTATTAGTATTAATTACCAGTATTGCAGAAAAGAGAAATCGTCTAATCACTTTACAACCCAACAAATATTCTTCTCCCCAACCGTCTGTCGCCATCGAATCCTTCAAAATGACCGGAAAGAGTAAGATTCTCATCATCGGCGGCACTGGATACATCGGAAAATTCATCGTCCAAGCCTCCGTCGCTGCCGCTCATCCTACTTTCGCCTTAATCAGAGACTCCACTCTTTCTAAGCGCCAAAAGTCTGAACTAATCCAAAGCTTCAGAGATTCCGGCGTCAATTTCATACACGTGAGCTCGATTCTCACGTTTTTCACTTTTAATTTCAGTTTTAGTTTGCATTCAGTTTCTATACATTCATAATTATTGACATTTGAATTCAATTTTTGGTTAACTGAAAATGGTGTAGGGAGATATGTATGAACACGAGAGCTTAGTGAGAGCAATTAAACAAGTTGATGTGGTGATCTCAGCCGTTGGATACGCTCAGTTGAATGATCAGGATCGGATTCTAGCTGCTATTAAAGAGGCTGGTAATGTTAAGGTACCTTAGATCTGCATAACAAATCTGCAGAATGAAGATTGCTTTATTTAAATTTCTGAATTGAATTTTATGAGGAATTCACATTCGGTTCTGTTATTGACTAATGCCAATCATAATGCACAATTAGCCTCCTTTCCTCTTGTGTAGAATGATAGTTTTATTGGTGTTTGATCGGATTCGGTCTTTTACGACAAATTCGTGCATGATTTTTCGTGGTGTTTGATGGCAATCCAGAGATTCTTTCCATCGGAATTTGGAAATGATGTTGACCGCGTCCACTCTGTTGAGCCTGCAACATCAGTGTTCCAACACAAAGCTCAGTTCCGTCGTGTTGTGGAGGCAGCAGGGTTCCTTATACCTACGTCTCGTGCAACTTCTTCGCTGGTGTGTTTATTAGAACACTGGCTCAGTTGGATGCCACAAATCCTCCAAGAGACAAAGTTGTCATCTTAGGAGATGGGAACATGAAAGGTACTTACAAGTGAAGCCTTTTTTAATCATCGTTGTTGGATCATTTTATCCCTTCAAATACTTAAATCCGTGCATAGTCAAATATTTCGATTAGAAGATGGCCAGAGGAGGGGGTGGATGGGGGGATTCATCCTTCCTGAGAGGTAGGGAGTATTAGGGAATTTCAATCACCATAGAAAAAGTGCATGATAGTGATATATGATCACCTAATTGCTCCCTTTAATGAAGTGGGTGATGTCTTAGTTCTTGGTCTGTCAAGATTTGTTGTTCATTTCTCGAACTCTAAAAGTCTAAAACGAAATGGGTGATGGCGTAGTCTTGAACCCTGATTATCACACTCCTATGTTCCCTTTTCTTGTTGCAGCTGTATATAATAAGGAAGAAGACATAGCCACTTACACCATCAAAGCTGTGGATGATCCAAGAACATTAAATAAGATCCTCTACATTAGACCAGTTGCCAATACTATTTCCATGAATGACCTAACGACGTTGTGGGAGAACAAGATAGGCAAAAAACTCAAACGGGTGTATGTTCCGGAGGAGCAAGTGCTTAAAGACATCCAAGGTGAGAATATAGGCTTTGCTTCTTAATCTAGTCTAGATCTTTTGAATGTCCTGAATTGTGAATTTATGTTTTTTTTGCAGAAGCCTCATCCCCTTTAAATGTGAGACTAGGCATAATGCACTCTGTTTTTGTAAAGGGAGATCAGACCAACTTTGTGATTGAGCCGTCGTTTGGAGTCGAGGCATCGGAGCTATATCCAGATGTTAAGTATGCCACAGTTGATGAGATGCTGGACCAATATGTTTGAATTATACTCTCTCCGTTCCATAGTAATGGAGGCGTTTCTTTTCGGCACGGAGATTAAGAAAATTGTGTTAGGTGAGTTAAGTAAAGGGAGAATAAAGTAGAAAATAAAAAAGGTAGACAGATGAAGAGAGGATAAAGAGTAAAGTAGGTATGGAGAAATGTGTTACTTTTACTAAAAAGAGAAATGACTATATTACTATGGAATGGATGGAGCAACTTGTAAAGCTTTTGTTTGTATGTGTGAGACAGTTGAGATAAGAAATTCAAGTGATTGTGTGGATACTGAGATTAGATATCAAATTATCAAGTCTCCTTGTTACTTGAGCAACCGTGACATGTCAAGTGACTAGCTTATTTTTTGGTGATTGCGTAGATTTTGTGTGTATATCACCCATACTTAGATTAATTCAGAAACAATCTAATGCTTTTGTACCGTTAAGATGAATCACAATCAAATTTGGTAGATGTTATGAGAGCATCCTCTAACCCTATCCCCATTTCAGGCCCCAAGTCCCCTTCCACATCATCATTCTCCTAAATTTGAGTCTCAGGCCACAACTGCTCTAACCCTGCTGGCCCCATCCCTGACCACAACTATTAAATTGCACTATTCACAATTTACAATCTATTTTATGCGTAAAATAAAAAACACCGAAAGTTTAAAACATAGAAAAGTTGTTCTTCATTCGGAAATTGAAAATTACAACATAGAAATTTAAAAATACAAAAAAAAATTAAAACATAACGCTAACGCTGGAAAACGTTGGTGCGTGTCCAAATCTCTTCAATTCAGGGGCGGAGCTAGTAATTTGTAGGGAGAGGGGCAAGTTTACATATGAGAGAATTTTAAGAATTTGAGGAGGGGCATTTAAGAAGAAATTGAAAAAATTAAATTGTAAAATACACTATATATATATGAATATGAAAATGTGAGGTGGGGCAATTGCCCCTCTCTTCTTGTATGTAGATACGCCCATGCTTCAATTAGATCGACTTGGAGGTGAGTGTGTAGTTCGTCTTGGCGCATCGCAGCTGAACGGACCATGACATTGCGGATGTCGGGAGGAACGCCCTGCACGGGCGGGGCGGTGACAGTGTAGTTACTCCCGGTGCTGGAGAGCGGATCGTCGCTCCACAAAGTTACATTTTCTTCCTCGTCTGCAACGATCATGTTATGCATTATGATACATGCATACATGATGTCGGCCATTAGTGGACGCTGCCAACCACGGGCCGTTCCCTTCACAATAGCCCACCGTGCTTGGAGGACTTCGAATGCATGCTCCCCATCTTTCCGAGCCGCCTTTTGCCTTTCGGCAAACAATGCCCTCCGATCCGTTGTCGGACATGTGATAGTCTTCACGAACACGGGCCATCGAGGGTAGATCCCGTCTGCCAGATAGTACCCCATACTATACTAACGGTGGTTGGCCGTGAACTCTACGTTCGGCGCTCGCCCGGTACACAAGTCGTTGAACATTGGAAACTCGTTCAACACATTGAGGTCGTTGTTCGACCTCGCGACACCAAAGTAGGCATGCCAGATCCACAATCGTTGGTCGGCAACGGCCTCCAACACAATCGTGGGATGTGTGCCCTTGTGCCCTCTAGTGTATTGTCCTCTCCAAGCCGTTGGAAAATTCTTCCACTGCCAGTGCATACAGTCGATGCTGCCAAGCATCCCCGGGAAGCCATGGGTCCGCTCGTGCATGTTCACCAACTTACTAACGTCGTCGGTCGTTGGCTTTCTCAAGTATGTATCCTTGAATGCTTCGATGACTGCCCGACAGAATTTAGCTAGGCAATCCCGTACAGTATGCTCGCTTACATGGAGATACTCATCGAACATATCTGCTATAGTTCCGTAAGCGAGTTGACGTATGGCAGATGTGCATTTCTGCAAAGTCGATATACTTTGCCGGCCCACAGCATCGGTGGTTTGGCAGAAATACGAGTCACAAGCTACAACTGCGTTGACAATGCGCAGGAACAAAGGCCTCCGCATCCGGAACCGGCGACGGAACATCTGATCACTCCATCGCAGATCTCTAGAGAAATAATATGTGAAAAGCCGCAAACCAGCTTGTTCACGGTCTCGGTGAATATATATCCGAGTACGTGGTACCTAGACTTGTTATTCGTTCCAAGCTTGAATAGCAGCTTGGTAGTGTTCCACTTCTTTGTTGATTTCTTCTTGGATTGCCGGTATTGCCGCCTCTAACATTCGGGCCATTTGAGCGTCGATTGGTCTTTGACGAGGATGCATTTTTTTGAATTTTAGGGAGAGAAATGAAGTTAAATAGATATGAAAATGGATGGAGTGGTATTTTATAGATAAATTTTCGATTTTATAAAAAAAATCAAAAAATTTGAAATTGTGGCCAGGGCAGGCCGGCCCGAACACCAATTAACGCTGGGCCGGACCCCGTTGCGGCACGTCCCGATGCGCATAACCCTGAGTCGGGCCTGACCCCGGGACCGGCCCAGGCCGAAAAATCCTCCCCTCCATCGTTGTGTGACGCGGGCCAGGACCCGACTGCGGCCCCGCCCCATGCGTTAATGATGCTATGAGAATATGTTGCGTTTTACATTGATATTATGTTATTATATCCTCAAGAAAATTTTAAATAGAGGAAAATAATTAGGCTTTAAACAGATAAATTCTCTTTACCGAAGATATTTTTTTACATTTATATTTTCTTTATAGTTGGTTAAAAATCAAAACATAGACAAGAGTGAAAACATTAAATTAGGTTACAAAGAAGGTTATGGCGAACAATGTGTGTATGAGTTGACCAAACAGTAGAGATGTTAATGTTTAAGGTAAAAAGTCTCAGATTGAGTCTTCAATGAGACGATCTTTAAATTTAAATATATTTACCAACAAAAAATAAACATGGCAAACAAGTTGTGGATATATTTTTTAATACACTAGTCACTCTATCTTCATTTGATTATAGTACTAAATTAAATTTCAAGTGAAACAAGAAGAAATGATTTCTTCATGGAAAAAGACAATTTAGGGGACCATCTTAAACACATACGTGTCAATAAAATCTCACGCAATAGATGTGTATGTATCCATCTTTTACTAGAAATGAACTCTATGTACAAAACTTGCTAGGAAAATGAAGAAAGTTGTTTTTATAAAATATGCAACTTTCGTACTTTGTCAATATCTGTCCGGCACATGGGACAACTCTTCATTTCTTCAATTATAAGCCTACAAAAATACAAAATTAGAATCAAAATAATGCCACATATTGATATTTGGAAACATATAAAATATTATCCCAATAGGTAAGTACATTCCAGAAAGGGTCCATCATTTCAAATATAAAGACCTTATTTCAATAATCTAATCTCTGCTAAATTTGATGATATACATTCATGTAGTCCAGAGTTTCAAATTTGAGTTCATGATGACATAATTTTTAAATTTGGTGTTGCAATTATTTATTTAAAAAAAAGAAAAAAGAAAGGATATTTGCATAAATTACCTTTTAGCGCAAGTGTAACATGTAATAGAATGTCCACAAGGTACAAACAAGCAGCTTCTTTGGTCGTCATAACATATCACACATATCTTTCCATCGTATAAATCGTCCGATGATGAAGTTCTGCTCTTATCACCGTTCGACTCAATGTCGTCCTCATTTGTCCCATACGAAGATATGAACCACGCTTCCACCTTTGAAGGCGATAAACCACTCGTCTCACCAACCCTCGCTCCTCCACCATCGTCGCCGGTATCCCACAAGAGTTTCATCATCAACGCAATCACCATCAAGAATACTACTAAAATTTCATCACCACAAAATAAATAAATAAATGATCTGTCACAATGGATCATTACAATTTAAGTAGTAAATCAAACTATCTCTAAACATTATTCTTTGTTCGTTTATCTGAATGCATCCACAATAATTAATTCATTTTCATTTATAGACACTACCCCTTAATTTATGATCACTCTCAATATATCAATATATATTATCCCATATACCTCAATCCTCATCACTTTCTCTACTCACAACAAATTTATTAATTTTTACTAATATTATTTTTTAGATAAGCCACTTTCTCCCTCCCCTCATTTGATATACGACATTTTTTTTTATTTTATATTATCAACATTCTAAAACGACATATCAACGCAACTAGACTCAACGTGACGTCCCTATCAAGTGTAACATCAATAATAGTACTTATATGATAGCGTTTAGGAAAGGAGTTGGACATATTCATTAATAATAAACTTTATTTCTAGGAAGACCTTATTGCAAGCAACATTTAATGAGCAAAGGTAGAAGTAATAATCACGCATTAACTTTATCAGTTGCAAGCTTGTTTAATGTACACGATGACAACTTTGGATTTAATTTGCAAAAAGTAAAATACAAGATCTCATGGTAACAATGCAGAGTTTTTAAATAAAAATTTACCACTTATTGCGATGTAAAACAAGACTTCTATAGGAAAGTCCAGATCGCGACCATCGCCCTGCCACACAAGAAGAAATTCAAAATAGAGAGAATTGAAAATGCAAGAAAATATGAATTATCAGTTTTAATAATGTGATTGATTAGTGACGGATTTAGTGGCGACAGTCGATCCCTCGGTAACTAGTGACGAAACGCGTCAGTCAATAGTCACGGATTATTTGGATGGTGAAGGATCATGTATACTTGAATCAAGAAAGCATAAAACTAAACAAAAAAGTGAAAAGTCAGATACAAAGAGTGGTGTTTACCTTGAGATGGATCATGCCTCTTCTCTCTTCTTCTTCTCCTCTTGAATCAAGAAAATGTGATTCCAAAATAAGCCTGCAGTTTCTTGATGAAATTAAGACTTAAATGTTTAAGAATTTCATGGTTTTGGAATTTTGGAAATTAGGAATAAGGGATGGCTCACGAAAACTGGATGTTGGCTCAAAATGATGAATGATCAGTTACTTTGTGGAAGATGTGACCAATTTTAAATGGTTATAGAGTTGGTCGAACTCAAAGTCTTCTGTCTAATTAAATACTCCTACTTCTATTTAATAAGCTGACGACAGTTTCGAAATATATTAAAAAGAAGATTTCAAAATGAAAGTCATATTTTGGTACGAAAAGTCAAGATTCGTACGATTTCAATATTGAAATTGAGGGAGAAATGAATAGTTCTACAAAAATGAGTTGTATAGTAATTAGTGTAGGATTATTATTTTCTTAAAATTTGGGAAATAATTTGATTTTTATCTTTGAGATTACATCACATATACGTGTATTATCATTATGTATGTGTCCCCCCTAAAATGATGGGAATACTTTGTAGTTTGCACTACTCATTTTGCTTTGCTTACAATCTTTCTATTGATTTTAATCATATATTTGGGTATATTGGAATAATGGTTTAACAATTTTGGATACATACGAGATCAATGTTACTCCCTCCATTCCATAATAAGATTCATGTTTTATTATTTTGATCCGTTCCACAATAAGAGTTATATTTCACTTTTACCATAAATGGTAAGTAGGCCCTACATTCTACCAACTTATTCAACTCAGATTTTATTATAAGACTAATACATATAAGTAAGATTCATATTCCACTAACTTATTTAACCCACTTTTTTTACATTTCTTAAAACCCGTGTCATAACTAAATAAGACTCCTATTGCGGGACATGGAGTAATAAATATTGTAAGATATTATTGTAAATTCAGTTTAATCTTTGAACCATTTCAGTTAAAATCAAATTTTACCATTATTGGTAGGTAGAAAATTAGATTATTCTATTGTTTTAGATGTTTTATAGATGAAATTTAGATATTTATCCAATGTAAAACTAACTCAATTTGATAGAAGAATTTGAAACCCATAATCATAATCTGGGTTGTACTCCCCTTGTTAATTGATTGAAGAATGATGCAATTGATTGAGAATTGAGATGCAATTAAAATTATTTTTATTGCGACTCAGGACATTTTACAAGTAACTAAAAGAAATTCATTAATTCTGAGAGTGAAGCAATCATAACATTTTTTTTTTCAATATTTGATTTTACTTTGATTGGATATGATGTGGCGTAATTGGTGAATACTATTGTTCACGCGATCTAACAATTTCTCATTGAATATTAATTAGTCTCCAAAATCCAAATGGTTCATCTATGAAGCTGGCTAATTGAGTGGGAAATTAACGAAATAAAACCAAATATATAAGATAAAAAGAACAATTTAATTTTTATAGAACGGTACAGAAATTCTCTTTAGAAAAATTAATGCACTCACATATTCCGTGTAAACCTGCGTTTAAACATACCATAGTCTTTTATTAAGGATATAGTTTTGCATTTATAGATGTATATATAGAGTAGTGATATAGGGCAAGTGCCCATTAAGCATATAACTAGAGAACAAATCACAGCCACAAGATCAAGAAAATCAAGGGCTAGTATTAATACATGTGATTTTCAAATGTAAAGGAGAAATTAGTTACATCTATTACAAATTTACTTCACAATAACAAGGCGGGGGTATAATGGTCATTGCACAGGGTATAATGGTCATTGCACAGGGTATAATGGTCATTGCACAGAAAAATTAGGCTACGCAAATTTTTATCTCATTTGAAAGTTATGTTCGATCTCTTCTGCAAATTCCCTCATCTTCCCACTTCATACTACTCTTGGGGTTGAGATCGCGCGGCGGCGCTTCCATGAGCGCGGAGAAGAAAGCGTCCGATTCATCGCCGCTGCTGCTGTTATTATCGTGTTGGAATGGAGAAGCGCCGCAAGGAAGGAGCTCGGCGCCGACCGGTATCGAGCTAATCCGGAGCTCTGCTGCTACTGGTGTTGATGTTGATCATGATTGGTGAAGAAATTGGCGTCATGCTTGAAATTGGTGGTGTGAGAGGGATTGGAGTGGATGAAGTCTCTGGAAATGGCGTCTGAGCTGAACATATTTGGAGAGAAGAGGTTTTAATTGAAAACATTAATGGAAACTCGTATAGAATTTTAATTGGAAAAGGTAATGGGATTGAATGGTGGTGGAAAGCGGTGGGTGGATAGATTCGATCGATCGAATTCTTTTTGGTGCAAAACAGATGTAGGTAGAGAGAGATAGATATGTATTTTGTTATAGTGATGTATTTTGTTAACATCAGTGAAGTAAAAACATGGTTATAGTGATGTGTTCCATGGTTAGAGTGATGTTTCTTTGATTTTTTGTTATAGTGATGTATTTTATTAACATCAGTGAAGTAAATACATGGTTATAGTGATGTGTTCCAGGGTTAGAGTGATGTTTCTTTAATTTTTTGTTATAGTGATGTATTTTATTAACATCAGTAAAGTAAATACATGGTTATAGTGATGTATTACAGGGTTAGAGTGAGGTTTCTTTAATTTTTTGCTATAGTGATGTATTTTGTTAACATCAGTGAAGTAAATACATGGTTATAGTGATGTGTTCCAGGGTTAGAGAGATGTATCTTTGATATTTTGCTATAATGATGTATTTTGTTAACATCGGTGAAGTAAAAACATGGTTATAGTGATGTGTTCCAGTGTTATGGTGATGTTTCTGTCACGACCGCCCATGCTAGGGGTGTTACAAACGAGGCGATCGTGACCAAGGGACAAACATTTAAGAATAGCATTTAAGGATTTCAGTTCATAAGAAAGACTCAATTAGCTTAAAAGAATTTTAGTTCAAAATATATATAGCAGCGGAATTAAGGTTTCAAAGAGAGTCAAGGATGACGCCTGTGTATGAAGACACAACGCATCCATATTCCCTAAGCCGACTCAACATCCACCGCAACATCCCGCTCAACCTGCACATAGGGAAAACACATGCAGGGCTGAGTACTTGTTGTACTCAATGGGCTCATGCCGAAAACATTTTCATAAAAACAGTTATGTCATCCATACCAGTGATCTCGAGTTTTATGTAGTTAAGAATTATCACGAGAACACAAAAATATTTCAAAGTCTGGCCAGACAATAAATCTCCCCACTTTCTCATCAATCATTCAATCACATTCTCTTTCCATAGTGCGACGAAAGTGTGGCCACACTATTCGCCCACGAGACCGGCCGACTAGCAAGGACGGCTCACGATCCCACTTGTGTACACAGCCTGATAGGGTTTGCGGCCCTATTCAGACCCGAATTCGTTTCATTCATAGCCATATAGCCTAACGGAGTAAACTCATACGAACTAGGCATCAGGCACATAATCTCAATCAAAACAATCCATGGCATGACATAACACTTTTAAACCACCCTTATTACACCATAATCATACTTTTGAAAGCGTAAAAGAGTTTAGTAAAAGAGAGCCCACCTCGTTCTCTTAGCAATTCACAACCCAACTTAGCAACTCTCGATCCTCGAGTTCACGAGTACACAACACCCTTGTCAACGACAACACAAATCAGCCTTTCGTAAACTTATATTATCATGCATGTCCTATTGTTTCTCTCTCATCGTTATTCTCCATTTACCCAACCCAACGTTCGTCACAAAGGTGGAAAAATAAACCATAATATATTTCAACGTATCACACATGATCGCATTGTTAAACACGTTCCTTGGACATACATGCATCATATAATACTTTTAAACTTGGAAATAAGTGTCATTTTAATAAGACAGAAAACCGGCAGAATTGCGCGACCGTTTTGTAAAAATTACTATAAAATCACCCAGCATCAAAAGATGCTAAATTTTGGTCACAATAAAGAGGACACATTCAAGTTAATCCATGCAAATTTTCATATCGAAATCACGCCATTTAGTCAGTCATTTCACATATTGAACTCTCTGGTCAGAACATATAATTTCTGACAGTATTGCGCAGTAAACTTCAAAAATTCACCAAAAATTCATCCTTCCTCATATGATGCTAAACTTTGGTCACAACACATTAGACACATTCAAGTTCACCCAGTTAAAATTTCACACCAAAATCGTGTCATTTGGTCAGTCAAAACATTTATGCAACTCTCTGATCGGAACATAAAATTCTAGCAGCACTGCGCAGTTCATTTGAAAAATTCACCGTAAATTCATACGATGTCCAATAAGGATGAAATTTTCACAAGACTCAGAAGACACTCCAAATTTTCATCTAGTTCAAGAATCAAATCGATCGGAGGTCATTTGGTCGGTCAAACAGATTTCGAAACATTCTGGCCGAGAACACATGTTACTGGCAGAATTGCGCAGTCGACTTCAAACATTTTTCAAAAATTCATTTTTTGACAAAAAGGGCTGAACTTTATACGAGACACAGAAATCACCTTGAAATTTACTTAGTAAAATTTTCGTATCAAAATTCGACCGTTTGGTCAGTCAAATACACGTCGGAATCCACTATCCGAACACCACAATTTTCATACTCAAAATTTCGAAATTAGGGTTTCTTCCACAATCACCCAAACAAAATTTTCTCATGCTTATAACACACAATCATGCTTGATAAGACTCTCTTAACATGTTTGCACATAAACTTAGATCATTTACCAAGGATTCAAATCAAACTTCACACAACTTAATCAACAATAGCATAACTATCAAAGTTCTTGATGGAGTACGGACTAAACAAGCCCAACAGCAGTGACGGCCCATCAGCCCAAAGCCCAAGAAAGAGTATCAGTTCGGCATTACCAAAGAGTTCGGCCCCAGCCTACAGCTCGGTAAAAGCCGACCAGTCAAGCTCTACTCTCAGATCGGCTAAAGCTGCTCGGCAATAGTTCAGCAGTTCGGTCTCAGTATTCGACCGAACTGGAAGATAGTCAACTCATGCAGGATCACATGCAGGATAGTGGACCAAGTTCAGAGATAGTGGACCCATGCAGGACCTCCACGACATCCACGACATCCACGACATACTTAGTGGTGATGTAAGCCACGACCTAGTTAGTGGTGCTGCAAGCCACGATCCTAGTTCAATGTATAAATAGAACTTAGATCAGATAGAAAAGGGTTAAGCTCTCTAGAGATAAAATATCATATAGCAAGTCTGTGTTGTAAGCTGTAATCCCAGATCAAGCAATACAATCTTGCCTTCCCTTCTTCCCGTGGACGTAGATTTACTTCAGTAAATCGAACCACGTAAATTCATTGTGTCGTAGCCTTTATTCTCTACCAGCATTTATCACCATCAGAAATTCGCGGATTCATCACTGGCGCCGTCTGTGGGAAAAAGAGAACCAAATTTGTGATAAAGCGAATTTTTGACCCTTTTTCCACCCCAAAAAAAATGCATACCAGATCACACACTACCCATAATACCGTTCGTGAAAACCATGAGGAAGCTAATCCAGCCCGCAGGTCCGGAAAACAGCCTCGGGAGACAGCTACTTCCAGTTTTCACGATGAAGGAACAAGCCGCTCAAAAGGTCCACACACCGAGTCTTCCCAGCAGCCTGATTTGAATGAGGCTGTCAAGCTGTTCTTGGCTGAGAAGCAGGATGAGTTCTTAGCCTTCCTGCAAAAGAGCCAAGAGCCGAAGACGAAAACGGTGGATTCTCCTTCCTCATCCAGACATGAAAGTCACTACCGCAGTAGTGCCGTGTCTTCCAGGAAAAAGAATCCTCAACCCCGACATGTTCCTGTTCCTCCTCGGTACCGGAACCACAGGAGAACTCCATCTCCTCCGTACCGAAGAGATGTCGGGTTCGCCATGTACGGAGCATTAAAGACTCCGTTCTCGGACGATATCACCCGAACTCCTTTGCCGCGGAACTACCGGACACCGTCAATGACTTATGACGGGCTAGTGGATCCTCATGACTTCTTGGGATGCTATCAATATAATATGGCGAACCAGGGTCTCAATGAGGTCCATATGTGCAAGCTGTTCCCCGAGCTGCTCATCGGGAACGCCAGAAGGTGGTTCGACAGCCTTCCTCAAGGCAGCATTAGATCCTACCGAGATCTAATGGATGCTTTCCACAGGAGGTTCTTTCAGAAAGCGGAAGCCCGAATTACTTCGGCTCAGCTGCTTTCTATACGTCAAGGTCGCGACGAAAAGATCAGCGACTTCCTGACGAGATTCCATAAGGAATGCCTACAAGTAGATAATCTCAATGATCTACTTGTCATTTCGGCATTCCAAAATGGAATCCTGCCCGGAGCTCTCTACAGAAAGCTCGTGGAGTGCGGTCCGCAAACAGCTCAAGAAATGTGGGACATTGCGGACCAGTTTTCCCGTGCGGATGAGGCAGACCGTCGAAAACGGTCTTTAGACAGCTCATCCCGAGAAGAGAAAAAGAAGCCCGATCAAAGCAGCCAGGTGCTTCCTCGCCGAACTCCTTTTGAAAGAATTCAAAGGGCACCGGTACAAGGCAGATTGGGGCCACGTCTCAATCCTGAGAAGTCGCCCGCTCAGTTCGTACCATTAAACAAGTCAAGAGCGGAAATTTTCGAACTACATTCCGATATGTTCGAAAAACCAAAGCGGATGACGAAATCAGCCGCGCGGCGACCTCAGGATCAATATTGCTCCTTCCATCAAGCCCACGGTCACGATACCGAGGAGTGCCGAAATTTGGCTGCAGGTATTGATGTTCTTGTGAAAACAGGAACGTTAAAAAAATACCAAAGCAAGCAGCCGAAAAAGAACAAAAGGCAGAGAGGTGCGAACTGCAATCCTCAGGATCCGAAAAGGCATGAGGATCCCGAAGACGACGACGAGCCGCAATATGATGGAGTAATCCAGACTATTGATGCTCTCCCTGCCGGGAAGACTAAGTCGTCCCTAAAAGCAGAACGCAGAGGTTCCAATCAAGAGGAGCCAACACATAAAAGGCTGAAGAAAGACGAAGTGATTACATTTTCAGATGCCGATCCCGTCCCAGCCATCTCTCCTCACCAAGACGCTATTGTCATTCAAGCCGGAGTGGCAAACAAACTGATCCACAGAGTATTTGTGGATACAGGAGCGTCAGTCAGCATTCTTTTTAAAGAATGTTTCGATAAAATGGAAGTGGATCCAGCTCGGCTCAGTCCGGCTCCACTTCCTCTGAAAAGTTTCGCCCAGGAGGACACCCGCCCTGAAGGTATTATCAGCCTTCCGATCACGGTGGGAAAAGCGCCTACAAGCTCCAATACGATGATCGAGTTCTTTGTGGTGAAAGCTCGGTCCCCGTACAACATCATCCTGGGGAGAGACTGGCTCAACACAGTTCGGGCCGTTTGCTCTACTTATCACCTCACCATCAAGATCCCCACTAAAGGTGGGATAGCGGTCATCCGAGGTGATCAAAAGAGAGCAAAAGAATGTCTGCAGATTGCGCTTAAAAGTGCCGAGCAATCAGTTCGGCACCATCAAGCATAGCAATCACAGCAACCGGAGTCAGAGGCAAGCGAGATGACCGAAGTCACTTCAGAGCCGAACTCAATGACCGTTCAGTTATACGAAGATGATCCATCCAGAACGGTCAAGATCGGCTTCGCAGGAACGCCTCTACTCCGGGAAAAGACCATTCAGCTCCTCAAGGAGTACAAAGATGTCTTTGCATGGTCTCCGTTGGACATGACCGGAGTGCCCCCCGAGGTAATCACTCATCGGTTAAATATTAATCCTTCAATCCGGCCAGTAAAACAGAAGCAAAGACTCTTTGCGGCAGAAAGAAGCCAAGTCATCCATGACGAAGTCCGCCAATTACTAAAAGCGGATGTACTATTCGAGGTGAAATATCCTTCTTGGGTGGCCAATCCTGTGATGATCAAGAAAAAAGAAGGAGGATGGCGGATGTGCATAGATTTTACCGATCTAAACAAGCACTGTCCTAAAGATTGCTATCCCCTTCCGAATATAGATAAAAAAGTAGAAGCTTTGATCGGCTTCGAAATTTTCTGTTTTCTTGATTTATACAAAGGATATCACCAAGTGTTGATGGATGAGAGTGACGCTCCGAAAACAGCTTTCATTACCGATTTCGGCATTTTCGCTTATAAAAAGATGCCATTCGGTTTAAAGAATGCCGGAGCCACTTATCAAAGGATGGTAGACAAGCTTTTTCGGCACCTAATCGGAAAACAGGTTGAAGTGTATGTCGACGACATAGTTGTCAAAAGCAAAAGCACTTCGGATTACGAAGACAACCTCAAATCCACTCTCGACGTGCTTCGAAAAGCCAACCTCAAACTCAACCCCCAAAAATGTACCTTTTTGGTAGATTCGGGAAAATTTCTGGGTTGTTGGGTTTCAAAGGACGGACTCAAGGCAAATCCCTCAAAAGTTCAAGTTATTCAGAACATGGCGATGCCGAAGTCCATACACGATGTGCAAAGACTAACTGGATGTCTAGCCGCATTGAATAGATTCCTTTCCCAAGCAGCCGAAAAGCAACTGCCGTTCTTCAAAGTGTTAAAAAAGGCACCAAAGTTTGAGTGGGGAGCCGAGCAGAAAAAGGCTTTTGACGAGCTCAAAAGTTATTTAGCCGAGCTTCCAATTCTCTCTGCTCCAACAGATGCCGAAGTGATTTTCTTATACTTAGCGGCATCCGATCAAACCATTAGCGCGGTGCTTGTACGAGAAGAAGGCCTAAAGCAGTTTCCCATCTACTTTACAAGCCGAGCATTAAGAGGTCCAGAAACAAGGTATCAACCTCTGGAAAAAATTGCTCTGGCGTTAGTAAATGCAGCAAGGAGACTGCGGCCATACTTCTATGCTCACAAGGTATGCGTCTTAACCGATCTGCCTCTTCGGCAAGTTTTGACCAAGCCAGAAGCATCAGGCAGAATCGCCAAATGGGCCATAGAGCTGGGAGAACACTCAATCGAGTACCTACCTCGGAAAGCCATCAAGGGACAAGCCTTGGCAGATTTTCTTGCAGAGGCCAAGTTCGATCAAGCAATCCCTGTCATTGCCGAACAGAAAAATTCTGCCAATGCCGAACTAGCACAGCCCCTGGAATCCGAAGAAGAGCCGCCGGACTGCTGGAGCGGATTCGTAGATGGAGCTTCGAATAAACGGGAAGTGGAGCTGGTATTCTGCTTATCGCTCCCGATGGACACGAGGTAACCTATTCACTTCGGTTCTCATTCCCAACCACTATTAACGAAGCCGAATACGAAGCCCTCCTTGCCGGACTCCAGCTAGCGCAAAGTCTATGTATCAAGTCTCTCAAAATCCATTGTGATTCACAAGTCATAGTGAATCACATGTTGGGTACAAGTGAAGCCCGTGATGAGAGGATGAGGAAATATTTAGACAAAGCGCAAAGCATTAGCCGAAGTTTCTCTTATTTTCGGATAATCCGCATTCCCAGAGCAGAAAATAGCCGAGCAGATACTTTAAGTAAGTTAGCCGCATGTCCAAGCTCAAAGGTGGAGGAATTGATGCATCGAAGCATTGATGAAGCTGAGGTACATTCAGTAACCAGCTCGCCGAACTGGATGACGCCGATCTTACAGTATCTAGATCAAGGACAACTGCCCGAGGATAAGAGAGAAGCTCGGAAAATCACATGCCGAGCACTTCGGTACGAACTTCATGGAGGAGTCTTATACAGAAAGTCCTACCTTCAGCCGTTATTACGATGTATAGGGCCAGAAGAGACGGACTACATCCTCAGAGAAGTTCATGAAGGATCGTGCGGCAGCCACATCGGAGCTAGAGCTTTAGCTAAAAAAGTTCTAAGATGGGGATATTATTGGCCAACCTTGGTACAAGAAGCAGTGCAGCTCGTCAAGACATGCCCGAAGTGCCAAATCCATGCAAATATCCCAAGGATGCCGCAGACCGATCTATCCACTATGCAAAGCCCTTGGCCTTTTATGCAATGGGGTATAGACATAGTAGGACCACTACCACAAGCTCCTCGGCAAATAAAATTCCTAATCGTTGCCGTGGACTACTTTACGAAGTGGGTGGAAGCTGAACCATTAGCTACGATAACGAGCTCGAAGGCATTGGATTTCGTCTGGAAGAACATAGTGTGCCGATTTGGCATACCCCACATCCTCATCTCGGATAACGGGACTCAGTTCACCGACAAGACGTTCAAGAATTGGTGCCAAGAGCTGAATATTCAACAGCGGTTCACTTCGGTCTCTCATCCACAAGCAAACGGACAAACGGAGGTAACAAATCGTATCCTGGTGAAAGGGTTAAAAGCTCGGTTAGAACAAGCCAAAGGACAGTGGGTAGAAAATCTCCCTCAAGTCCTATGGTCCTACCGAACTACACCCACAACCTCCAACGGTGAAACTCCGTACAGTCTTGTGTACGGCACTGAAGCCGTGATTCCGGTGGAGATCGGCATACCCAGTCCCCGAACTCTAAATTTCTCAGCAGAAATGAATGACGACGGACTGAGAGCCGAGCTAGATCTTGCCGAAGAAAGAAGAGAATTGGCATGCATAAAAGCAGCCAAGTACAAGGAGCAAGTAGCCCGGTATTACAACCAAAGGGTGAAGAAGCTGCAATTTTAAGTGGGAGATCTCGTCTTGAGAAACAACGAAGTAAGCCGAGCAGAAAAGCTGGGCAAGCTCGAACCCACATGGGAAGGTCCGTATCGGGTGTCAGAAGTCCTCGGCAAAGGGTCTTACAAATTGGCTCACATGTCAGGAGAACAGGTACCCCGAACATGGCACATTTCCAACCTCAAGAAATTCCATTTGTAAGAGACAGTCCGGTCAGTCAGTCTTGAGTCCTGTTCGGTCAATGTGCTTTCTTTGGTTTGCTTAGTCTTTGTTTGTCTCTGTGCGTTTTGTCTGTGTGTTTTGTCTGTCTCTGTGCGTGTCGTCTCTTACAAATGTTACTGAGGTATCTTGTTCTTCGAAGGCTGATCCCCTTCTTAGAACATATACAAGCCAACGATTGTGAAGTCCAAACTTCTAAAGAGGATACAAGACCACAATTCAGCTTAAACAAGCACTTCGTCTGAAACGAACTGCAACAAAAGTCCGATTCACGCGATAAAACTTGCCTGAATTAGGACAAGGGAAAGTCCGATCCACGCGATAAAACTCGCCGAATTAGGACAAGGGAAAGTCCGATCCCCAAATTAGGACAACGGAAAGTCCGATCCGAGCGATAAAACTCGCCAAATTAGGACACAAACCAAGTCCGGTCAAAGAAGAGTTTACTTCATAAGACCGAGGACAAACATCAACTTACCCCGTACCTTTATCCAGAATGCCGAAGTGACTCGCTTCGCCGAAGTGATTCACTTCGTCTTTCGGGGGGGGGTAGTGATGGAGTACGGACTAAACAAGCCCAACAGCAGTGACGGCCCATCAGCCCAAAGCCCAAGAAAGAGTATCAGTTCGGCATTACCAAAGAGTTCGGCCCCAGCCTACAGCTCGGTAAAAGCCGACCAGTCAAGCTCTACTCTCAGATCGGCTAAAGCTGCTCGGCAATAGTTCAGCAGTTCGGTCTCAGTATTCGACCGAACTGGAAGATAGTCAACTCATGCAGGATCACATGCAGGATAGTGGACCAAGTTCAGAGATAGTGGACCCATGCAGGACCTCCACGACATCCACGACATCCACGACATACTTAGTGGTGATGTAAGCCACGATCTTGTTAGTGGGGCTGCAAACCACGATCCTAGTTCAATGTATAAATAGAACTTAGATCAGATAGAAAAGGGTTAAGCTCTCTAGAGATAAAATATCATATAGCAAGTCTGTGTTGTAAGCTGTAATCCCAGATCAAGCAATACAATCTTGCCTTCCCTTCTTCCCGTGGACGTAGATTTACTTCAGTAAATCGAACCACGTAAATTCATTGTGTCGTAGCCTTTATTCTCTACCAGCATTTATCACCATCAGAAATTCGCGGATTCATCAGTTCTCAAGCAAACTCACTTTCCCACCGATTAACTTTGCGATCTATGATTCCTACACCCTCTATATGCATGTAGGATTCAAGAATAAAGTTTCAATGAAGGAGATGAGAAGGAAATCTTAGTTATACCTTCTTGAATCAAGAAAACGAACTGTAGAAACAAACGTTGACACGATTCGTCCCTCTCCCTTCACTGCTGCCGCCGCTGCCACGAATCCGCCGTCGCGGATCCGCCGCCATCGGCTCCTCCTCTCTCTTCTCTCTCTCGGATTCTCGATTGCGAAAGAAATGAAATGAAATGAAAGGAGGTTGTATTTATAGAAAATTTTTTCATAAAAGACAAAAATTCACGTCTTTTCGTTTCGATGTGACGCGTAATTAATGCAGCGTTGAAAAACGTGCCTGATGTGACGCGATTCTTATCCAATTGGAAAACGTGCCTGATGTGACGCGATTCTTATCCAATTGGAAAACGTGCCTGATGTGACGCGATTCTTATCCAACTTTTCGTCTCGATTTGTTGTCGAAAGTGTATTTGATACGTGGTTTATTCTTTCGTGTAGGTAACGATTTAACGGGTCGCTACATTCTACCCACCTTAACAGAAATTTCGTCCCGAAATTTGATCGTCTTACATAAACAACTCGGGGTACTTTTCTTTAATTCCATCTTCTAACTCCCACGTGGCTTCCTTGGAACCATGGTGTTTCCAACACTTTCACGAATGCTATCGACTTGTTTCGCAACTCTTGTATCTTCCGATCTAGGATTGCCTCTGGCCTTTCCTCGTAGCTCATGTCGGGGTTTAGGATCACTTTTTCTTGACGAATCACATGCTTGGGGTCAAACACGTACATTCCCAAACTGGGAGGTAACGCCAAACTGTACGCTACAGGACCTACTTCATCGATAAACTCGTACGGTCCTACAAAGCGCGATTTCAACTTGCCCTTCATTCCAAACCTCACAACTTCTTTCGTCGGGGATACTTTCAAGAACACTTTATCACCAACGTAGAATTTGATTTCCGTTCGACGCACGTCAGCATACGACTTTTGCCTATCTTGAGCTTTCTTGATCCTTGCGCGAATTTGATGCAAAATTTCGGTCATTTCCTTTATAGCGTTGGGTCTTAACATCTTCATCTCACCAACTTCATCCCAATATAGTGGGGATTGACACTTCCTGCCATATAAAGCTTCATACGGAGCCATATCGATCGTCGTTTGGTAGTTATTGTTGTAGGTGAATTCAACCAACGGCAGAACAGTTTCCCAACTTTCCCCTCAATCTAAGACAACGGCTCGTAGCATATCCTCCAGCGTTTGAATCGTCCTCTCTGACTGTCCATCCGATTGCGGGAGATAAGCAGTTCTGAAGTTCAATTGCGTGCCCAAATCTCGTTGCAAACTCATCCAAAACTTTGATGTGATTTTCGTATCGCGGTCGGACACAAAATTCTTTGGCACTCCATGCAAACGTACAATCTCACTCACGTAGATCTTAGCTAATTTTTTCGATCCATAGGAAATCTTTAATCGGTAAGAAGTGCGCGTTTTTAGTCAGTCGATCGATAATCACCCAAATCGCAGTGTTGCCCTTATGTGACTTTTGCAAACTCATCACGAAGTCCATGGCTATATGCTCCCACTTCCATTCGGGAATTTCGAGTGGTTGCAACTTCCCATATGGCCGCTGATGTAAGGCATTCACTTGTTGGCACGCTAGACATCGTTCCACATGTGACGCTACGTCTCCTTTCATCCCATTCCACCAAAAATGTTGCTTCAAATCTCGATACATCTTCGTACTTCCAGGGTGAGCAGTGTAAGGTGTGTCATATGCTTCACTCAAAATCTCATCTTTCAGTGCCTCGTCTTTCGGCACACATAGTCGTCCATCGAACGTCAAAGCATTGTTCGCCTCTTCACGAAAATGGTCATGTTTCTCGGTTCTCAGCTTCACACGTAATTCTTCCAACTTCTCATCACGTCGTTGGGCTTCTATGAGCTTGGTTCTCAAATCTGACTCAATCACTAGCGTCGCTATTCTTTCTCCTACTGTCTCGGGCGCTTTTACTATTTCCAACTGCATCTTATCGAACTCACGGATAAATGCTTCCTCCTGAGTTAGCAACAAAGCCAATTGAGGCTGGTCCTTCTTACTCAAAGCATTTGCCACTACGTTCGCCTTGCCCGGATGATAGTGAATACCATAGTCATAGTCTTTCACGACATCTAACCCATGTCGTTGTCGCATATTTAGCTCCTTCTGCTCGAAGTACTTGAGACTCTTATGATCCGTATACATCTCGCATCTCACTTCATAGAGATGGTGTCTCCAAATTCTCAGTGCGTACACTACTGCTGCTAGTTCCAAATCATGGGTCGGAAAATTCAGCTCATTCAATCTCAACTGTCGGGAAGCATATGCTATCACTTTCCCATCTTGCATCAACACGCATCCAAGTCCTACTTTTGATGTATCAGTAGAGACGGCGAAGTCCTTGTTGGCTGCCGGCACCGTTAGAACAAGTGTTGTGGTCAACTTTTATTTCAATCGTTGGAAACTCGCCTCGCATTCCGGCGTCCAAACCTCTTTGATTCCTTTCTTCAACAATTGTGTCATTGGTCTCGCGATTTTAGAGAATCCCTCGATGAAGCATCGGTAGTATCCTGCCAATCCCAAGAAACTGCGGATTTCACTCGGCGTTTTCTGCGATTTCAAATTTTGCACAGTCTAAACCTTTGCGGGGTCTACTTGAATCTCATTTGCCGTCACGATATGACCAAGAAAGTTCACTCGAGTTAACCAAAATTCACACTTACTAAACTTGGCATAAAGCTTCTCCATTCATAACGTTTCCAACACAGTTTGCAGATGCCCTCCATGTTCATCCTCGTTCTTCGAGTATACTAAAACATCGTCGATGAAGACTAACATGAATTTGTCGAGATACTCGTGGAAAACTCGGTTCATCATGTCCATGAAGACGGCCGGGGCGTTGGTCAGCCCAAATGGCATCACGACGAATTCAGAATGGCCATAACGAGTGCGAAAAGCCGTCTTAGGTACATCCTCTCGTAGGACCTTTAGTTGATGATATCCCGACCTCAAGTCCATTTTTGAAAATACTCCAGCTCCTCGAAGTTGGTCAAATAAGTCATCGATTCTTGGCAGTGGGTACTTATTCTTCAAGGTCAACTTGTTGAGCTCACGGTAGTCGATGCACATCCTCATCGTTCCATCCTTCTTCTTCACGAATGACACAGGCGCTCCTCGCGGTGACACACTAGGTCAAATGAATCCCAAATCTAGTAATTCTTGCAACTGAATCTTCAACTCTGCCAACTCTTTAGGGGCCATTCGGTATGGCGCCTTTGATACTGGCGCAGATCCTGGTTCCAAATCAATAGTGAACTCTAATTGTCTGTCGGTTGGCGGTCCAGGCAAAGCTTCTGGAAAACACATCAAGAAAATCTCGTACTACTGACACTTCTTCCACTCTCAATTCCTTCCTTTCCTCTCCGTTCAAGTACACAAGATACGCCGGACGCCCTTTCCTTATCATCATGGTTGCTCGCAATGCGGAGATTATAGAGGTTTGTCGATTTAAAGAAATCCCATACAAAAAAGTCGGCTCGTCGCCAGGGGTTTGAAAAGAAATTTGCCTCTGGCTGGTGCATCACTTTTACGCATGTCTGAGTATAGAAACTTATTCCCCCGTGTGCATTCGAAAAGCTCAACCCCTCCCTTTTCTCCAAGTCTAGTATCAAGAACTCGAAAATTGATCATGCAGTCTTACTTGGATATGAACTGAATTCAAAATTGTAGCAACACTGCTGAAGGTGTCTTAATCAGAAAGGTTGTAGAATTAATCAAGAAAACAAGAACAACACTTCTAGTTCGACTCTTTTAGATCTCATCACCAACTTGCAGAAATTGGTTTGAAAAAGTAAGGCAGGGTCTAAGTTTCATTGATCTTGATCATGTTCATTCTGGAAATTAAGGTTTCAAATAAACTCATAAAGGTTGAGACTTTACTTCTGACGAGAGCTCGAAAGAATATGAGATAGGCCTTGAAAACAGGATGAAACTGAATCAGGTCTCAAATTCCATAGTAGGCTGCCAAATAAGATATTTCAATTGTCAAATCAAATTTGCAAAATTTTGGCATCAATGAATGATGGTTCCAACATGTCATGACATGAGATGATCAATCGTGGGAGGATTTAGAAGCATAGACAAATGTCATGAGGTAGCACTGATCATGATTCGACGACATCATGTTACTGAATAATGATGTCACATCAATGGATTCACAGGGTTGCAACCAACGTGAAGTGAACTTTTTTTAGGAAGATCGGCTAAATCAACCACATTAAGGAAAAAGAGACACAATAGTCTTAACTTGGTGTTGCAGAAAGAAAATCATTGAGCATGAAACAATATGTGTAGTGAAACTGAGCTAAAAATTTCACTTCTGCAAGGAAGAACTTGCCGCATGCATAGTTACGAAATAAAAAGGTGTACAAAAGTTCCAAGAAGAATATTCCATCCTTTGAAGAAACATGTTTGGGAATGGGATCGTACTGAAGGTCATAACTGCAAACAACTTTAGAAATGAAGCTCAAAGGCGGAAGTTCATAAAGTCAAAATATTGTCCTTACAAAAGATGAATCAAAGAAGACTACTAATCAAGATGTCCAAAGTTACAAAGACAAGCACAAATTTTCAAGAACTGAAAGTGAGTCATGATTCGATATAGGAAAAGAAATAACGTGCAATAATTGCGAATTGTGAGTCAAACAAGGTCGTAAATAGACAAGGGCTCACCGTTAATTGAAAGATTCCAAAAAGAATTTCTTATAATCCAAGTAAGTACTGCTGATTAAAATCATTCATTCTAGCCACGAGGGTCACACTCTCTCGTTCATCTTTCTGAGGCCGAACATGGTAACATCGTTCTACGAAACTGCGGATTCCAAGTTGAGATTCATCGTGTCGTTATAACTAATAACAGTAGTCGAAAGCCATATCTTCATATATTCCTTGCACGTGATAATCGTCATTTTCTTAAAACGTTGTAGTTATACTCGCGCTCTCAACATGCTATAACGGTCGTTTTCGCCGCATCGCTACTTTTGACCGAAGATCGGATTTATCTATTAGATCGCAGGTATGATCTCTACATCCGTTGTAGGATCATTTCGCATCTCTTCTTGCTTCGAACATTTTCTCGTTTGGAACATCTCTTCAATTTGCACTTCTTCTTTTCTTAAACTCTTTATCATATGCTACGTCCTTTCGCATTCTCCTTGTTCTCGTCATTCAGGGAAAAACGATTCTGAATTTGTAATCATTCGATAAAGTTCGAGTTCACACCACATATTTCCATTTGTCCTATCACTCGGAAAAGTGATATTGCAGTTGTCAACAACTAAATTCGATATCATTTAATCTAACATACTTCTTAGGCACTCTATGTTCGCATACAAAGTTCATAGCGTCATTCCAAGAAATAGAAAAATTTCATGGTCCACTGGTCTCTATCCTCTATCTCGATACTCTAGTCTCATATCTCGATAATTTGGAAATTTCGCTCCACTTTTCATTCTCGTTCGTTTTCATTGCTCGGGAAAGCAATAGGTGAGTTTTCAAATTAGAACTACGGTCCGCGTGGTCAACTAGGTCTACATCTTCGGCACTCTAAGTTCACGACACATTTCATCATCTCGTAGATAGCAAAATATCACAACAAGTACTATAACACACGACATTTTCACATCTCAAAGCAAAACACTTTCACACTTCTCATTATCATTTAAAACTTTTGAAATAAAATTTTCTTCAGACTCTCACACTTTCATCAAAATTTTCACATCTCACTTTCAACTTTAGAGTAAAAGTTTTGACTCAAAACTCAAAACATACTTTCACATCAACTTTCATCACTCGTATAAAACACTCCATAGAATAACGCTTCATACTTCGCACCCCATAACATATATAAACATCACACTTCCATGGCTAAATTTTCCAATCGAAAAGGTTTTTTTTTTTTTAAAACATAATATTTTCCATTGATCAATTAATTTTTCCCAAAAGAAAGAACTAACATGTTTTCATTTAAAGTTTTTTTTTTTTTTCAACAACCTTCCACAACATAAACATTTTTCCTCAATCAAACTCCACTAGAACAACGAGCCATTAATGTTACAAAACACTCATGCACTTCACATATATGTTTGAAACAACATTCTTAAATTACTCATTTATTTTCTAAAAAAAATTTTTAACATTCTCAAAACAACTCATCAACTTTCGTCCTTCATGTAAAACACTCCATCATCCTATGTTCACATGCTCACGTCGTAGTACTTTCACACATATAAAACATACTTAGTCATCATACTAGTCTTGCTCATGCTCCATATAATCACATCATAACAATATCATGATCAACATACCACACGTGCTTAGATCATCTTGTCAATCATGCGCATACTTCACATAATCATACTATCACAACATCGTGTTCACATATATAACACGTGCTTAAATTTTCATGTCAATCGTACTCATATTTCACATAATCATATCATCAAAATTCAGCTTCACGTATAACATTCATTCATATGCGTACACTTGCCAAAACATCCTCATCATATCATCATCAATTTCATACATCGATCTCACATTCTTTCAACAACTTAAAACATACCTCACTTTCTTTGGTTGAGCGTGATGCTTTGGATGTTGAGCCTTCGTGACACTTCCAGTTTAAGGTTTACTATTCTAGACTTAAGGTGAAAGAAGACTCTCGGACCAGAGCAAAAGAACGAAGCTCTGATACCACTCTGTCACGACCGCCCATGCTAGGGGTGTTACAAACGAGGCGATCGTGACCAAGGGACAAACATTTAAGAATAGCATTTAAGGATTTCAGTTCATAAGAAAGACTCAATTAGCTTAAAAGAATTTTAGTTCAAAATATATATAGCAGCGGAATTAAGGTTTCAAAGAGAGTCAAGGATGACGCCTGTGTATGAAGACACAACGCATCCATATTCCCTAAGCCGACTCAACATCCACCGCAACATCCCGCTCAACCTGCACATAGGGAAAACACATGCAGGGCTGAGTACTTGTTGTACTCAATGGGCTCATGCCGAAAACATTTTCATAAAAACAGTTATGTCATCCATACCAGTGATCTCGAGTTTTATGTAGTTAAGAATTATCACGAGAACACAAAAATATTTCAAAGTCTGGCCAGACAATAAATCTCCCCACTTTCTCATCAATCATTCAATCACATTCTCTTTCCATAGTGCGACGAAAGTGTGGCCACACTATTCGCCCACGAGACCGGCCGACTAGCAAGGACGGCTCACGATCCCACTTGTGTACACAGCCTGATAGGGTTTGCGGCCCTATTCAGACCCGAATTCGTTTCATTCATAGCCATATAGCCTAACGGAGTAAACTCATACGAACTAGGCATCAGGCACATAATCTCAATCAAAACAATCCATGGCATGACATAACACTTTTAAACCACCCTTATTACACCATAATCATACTTTTGAAAGCGTAAAAGAGTTTAGTAAAAGAAAGCCCACCTCGTTCTCTTAGCAATTCACACCCCAACTTAGCAACTCTCGATCCTCGAGTTCACGAGTACACAACACCCTTGTCAATGACAACACAAGTCAGCCTTTCGTAAACTTATATTATCATGCATGTCCTATTGTTTCTCTCTCATCGTTATTCTCCATTTACCCAACCCAACGTTCGTCACAAAGGTGGAAAAATAAACCATAATATATTTCAACGTATCACACATGATCGCATTGTTAAACACGTTCCTTGGACATACATGCATCATATAATACTTTTAAACTTGGAAATAAGTGTCATTTTAATAAGACAGAAAACCGGCAGAATTGCGCGACCGTTTTGTAAAAATTACTATAAAATCACCCAGCATCAAAAGATGCTAAATTTTGGTCACAATAAAGAGGACACATTCAAGTTAATCCATGCAAATTTTCATATCGAAATCACGCCATTTAGTCAGTCATTTCACATATTGAACTCTCTGGTCAGAACATATAATTTCTGACAGTATTGCGCAGTAAACTTCAAAAATTCACCAAAAATTCATCCTTCCTCATATGATGCTAAACTTTGGTCACAACACATTAGACACATTCAAGTTCACCCAGTTAAAATTTCACACCAAAATCGTGTCATTTGGTCAGTCAAAACATTTATGCAACTCTCTGATCGGAACATAAAATTCTAGCAGCACTGCGCAGTTCATTTGAAAAATTCACCGTAAATTCATACGATGTCCAATAAGGATGAAATTTTCACAAGACTCAGAAGACACTCCAAATTTTCATCTAGTTCAAGAATCAAATCGATCGGAGGTCATTTGGTCGGTCAAACAGATTTCGAAACATTCTGGCCGAGAACACATGTTACTGGCAGAATTGCGCAGTCGACTTCAAACATTTTTCAAAAATTCATTTTTTGACAAAAAGGGCTGAAATTTATACGAGACACAGAAATCACCTTGAAATTTACTCAGTAAAATTTTCGTATCAAAATTCGACCGTTTGGTCAGTCAAATACACGTCGGAATCCACTATCCGAACACCACAATTTTCATACTCAAAATTTCGAAATTAGGGTTTCTTCCACAATCATCCAAACAAAATTTTCTCATGCTTATAACACACAATCATGCTTGATAAGACTCTCTTAACATGTTTGCACATAAACTTAGATCATTTACCAAGGATTCAAATCAAACTTCACACAACTTAATCAACAATAGCATAACTATCAAAGTTCTCAAGCAAACTCACTTTCCCACCGATTAACTTTGCGATCTATGATTCCTACACCCTCTATATGCATGTAGGATTCAAGAATAAAGTTTCAATGAAGGAGATGAGAAGGAAATCTTAGTTATACCTTCTTGAATCAAGAAAACGAACTGTAGAAACAAACGTTGACACGATTCGTCCCTCTCCCTTCACTGCTGCCGCCGCTGCCACGAATCCGCCGTCGCGGATCCGCCGCCATCGGCTCCTCCTCTCTCTTCTCTCTCTCGGATTCTCGATTGCGAAAGAAATGAAATGAAATGAAAGGAGGTTGTATTTATAGAAATTTTTTTCATAAAAGACAAAAATTCACGTCTTTTCGTTTCGATGTGACGCGTAATTAATGCAGCGTTGAAAAACGTGCCTGATGTGACGCGATTCTTATCCAATTGGAAAACGTGCCTGATGTGACGCGATTCTTATCCAATTGGAAAACGTGCCTGATGTGACGCGATTCTTATCCAACTTTTCGTCTCGATTTGTTGTCGAAAGTGTATTTGATACGTGGTTTATTCTTTCGTGTAGGTAACGATTTAACGGGTCGTTACAGTTTCTTTGATTTGTTGCTATAGTGATGTATTTTGTTAACATCAGTGAAGTAAAAACATGGTTATAGTGATGTGTTCCAGGGTTAGAGTGATATATCTTTGATATTTTGCTATAGTGATGTATTTTGTTAACACCAGTGAAGTAAAAACATGGTTATAGTGATGTGTTCCAGGGTTATAGTGATGTTTCTTTGATTTTTTGCTATAGTGATGTATTTTGTTAACATCAGTGAAGTAAAAACATGGTTACAGTGATGTGTTTTAGGGTCAGAGTGATGTTTCTTTGATTTTTTGTTATAGTAATGTATTTTGTTAACATCAGTGAAGTAGACAATTACCAATTACCCAATCGAAAACTATACACAAACAAGCTCCCACTGCTTTAATTTGGATCACACCACAAAATCATCTCATCATCCACTCCACAATCAGTCTCTGTTCCACACATCACTCTAAGCGTGTACTTACTTCACTGATGTTAATAAAATAGATCACTATAAGAAAATATCACATACACTTCACTCTAACTGTGGAACACATCACTCTAACCATGTATTTACTTCACTGATGTTAACAAAATAGATCAATATAAGAAAATATCACTGATTTTGTATTCTCCATACACAAATTTCTTTTGAGTGAAAGAAAACTTGGAGTGAAAAGAATAGAGCTGAAATATAAACAATCACGGTCTATCTCCCCAATCAAATCAATTCCTATAACATTCCTATAACAATTCCTATAACATTTCTCTTGAATAACATATCGACAAAATTGATGCTCGATACGAGAGCATCAATTCATGGGACCTCATGTCCGGCCTCGACACCGATCGTATTGCCCAGTCCCCGGTGATTAAAAGCAATCTTCGTCGCAGTTGCTGAGCGACGAGAGTGATTCCGCGGGCGTTGCGGCGGCGGAGTCATTTCCATCTTAGTGAACTAAATCCTTCTTCCACTGCACAACTGCAGAGCTAAATCTATAGAATCTAAATTCATGAATCCATTCGCAAAATTAGAACATGAAATCTGATTGAATAAAATTAGGCGAATGACATGGAATCAGAAGTTGAAACAGGAGCAGAATTAAAAGATCTGCAGCACTGCTAATTTCCGCAGATAGAAGAAGATTTGATGCGAAAGATCATCAATTCATCAATCCAGCGTCTTCACAGAGGATTTTCAGCCAAATCTGCAGCTTCCCGTGATCTCGATGGAGAAAAGAGGCGATATTTGGGCACGCCGACGATTGATTTCAGCTGCATACACTGCTCAGATGATGTTGTCCGCTTGTTTCGCAAGATGATTTAGTATAAAAAACATCTGAACAAATTTCAATCGATTTAGTATAGATCTTATAATTCTTAGATCGATTCTCCTACACGCCTATTTTACTTCGATTTATTGAGCATCAAAATGTGAAGAAACGTCGAAATTGAGGGGAATTAGTGATCCTCTTTCGTGAGAGAAGGAGAGAGTGTGTGTTTGTGTGTGAGGGTGAATGGTGTGTGTATGTGAAAATATGAGAATAAAGTTGATTTCCTAAAATACCCTCATGCAGTTTTTATTAACTAAAAATGTTTACTTATTTTAGTCATTGGATTAAGATAATGTGTGGCTGAGATTTGTTCTCTAGTTATACACTTAATATTAGTTATACTTTGATCATCTCTGTATATAAATTCTTTAATAAATAAAAATGAATATCGATTTCATTTTAGCAAAGGTATAAAATTTACAGAGATTTTGAATGGCTTGCAGTTGAAGAACAATAATTGACATAACTATTCATAGGTAATAATTGCTTTTGAATATTTTGTATGCTGTGAGCCAAAGATGTTTGAGATAATGAGGACTGAGTTTGTTTTGGTTTGCAAGATTATGTGTTATGTGAAAATTAGTTATAATTATTATACTCTTACTAAAATAATCTTAGAATTTAATTATATAAGTATAATAATTAGTTATAAAAAAGTATATTAAAATGAGGCAATGGCGTGACCACGGCAACAATAGATTCCTCGTCTCCAACACTCACTCGTAATATTTGATTATTTTACATTTATTTATTTATAATACGTAGTTCAGCTCTAGGACATATTCTGCATGATCTGTTTAAGACATAGTATATTATTAATTAGGGTTGCATTAGTGCGCTAACTAATTTACAGTAATAATTAATAGTAATAATTAATAACTTTTAGTTCTGTGTAGTAAAATTATCAACACAAAGACATAACTATATCAATACAGGGTTGTATTTATTTCCTTTTTGTATCTTTTGTTCTATTGTTCTTTTCAATCTCGTCCACTCAATCTGGAGATCTAACGGCCCCCAAATATTGCCAACTGAACTTAAATTATAATCATTAAAAAATCAAAAAAGGCTATATTCGGTATATGCAAAGATGTTTGTTATGGTAACTGCCATGATTTACTCTCCCTAAATCTCTGTGGTTATTGTCGCCGATTTCTTAGCCTTAGCAACTCTCTCAATCTCATCCTTCTTCTTTATGGCGTAGCTGTCAATACAAACAAATTGACATCATAAATTAGAATAAAAAAGTGATGAGATTGAGATTGAGATCGACGGTTGCTCACCTGTTTGAAGAACCTTTGGCTGCATTGATTAGTTCATCAGCAAGACATTCGACAATAGTCTTGACGTTTCTGAAGGCACTTTCACGGGCACCGGTGGTGAGCAGATAAATAGCCTGATTGACTCGACGAAGTGGAGAGATAGCCACAGCCTGTTCGTCGGTGCTTTTGTTGTGCTGAACCATGGAATGAACATCTATTCATAATGTACATATTGTAGAGTATAATGCGTAGTTTAGTTTCTATAATGCATTATTTGTGATACGTAATGAACATTTATCCTGACCCGTTTAATTTAAGTTGGGCCGTGTTTCGATGTTTGGCCCACGTTTCTTGTTTTCCCTAAGGGTTTAACAAGCCTAGGGGATAGGGTGTAGTATGTTCTAAGTCTAAAAAACGTTGTCCAAATACACGAGCTGCAGTAATTCATCTGGGGTTGCACATGCATAGCGCGTAGGTATTTTTTTTGATATACATAATGTACATATTGTATATTATAATGCGTAGTTTAGTTTCTGTAATGCATTATTTGTGATATGTAATGAACATTTATCCTGACCCGTTTAATTTAAGTTGTGTCGTGTTTCAATGTTTGTCGCACGTTTCTTGTTTTCCCTAAGTGTTTAACAAGCCTAGGGGCTAGGGTGTAGTATGTACACATTAATAAAAGCATTTCCAAAGACCACGAGTTTGAGTTATAAAAATAATGTTTTGTCATAATCGCTGCTATGGACTATTTTTTGACTGATTTACATAATGTACATATTTTTGTCATGATTGTAGGTGTTGGGAGTCTCAATTTCTGTAACGGCTTCCTTCTGTCATGGAGTCAATTTTTTTTAAGCAATTGATGAATTCGGATGGGGTTCGTCGACAATAGAGATGGCCGACCTTTCTTCCTCTTGGTTTCTTCGGCTCACCCTGTTCTGGAGCCGTACTTTGGTCTACCTCGGCCAATCGCTCCCTAAATTTTTGAGCTCGGGCCACGGGGATGACATCATCGACTGCTTCGTCGATGTCAAGTCGTAGCTGCTTCTCTGATATGGAAACATCAACATAAAACATCAGAATTTTATTATTACCACCAGAATAAAGCATAATATGCGCTATGTAATGCATTAAAATGGTTAAAAAATCCACATATTGATTAAAATAATGCATAATAAATGACAACTAATGTATAGTACCAAATAAATAATGTATAGTACCAAATGAATAATGCACAGTGTCAAACAAATAATGTACATGCAAACTTTAGAGTTATGGTCAGCAGCAATTCACTCATATACACAATAATTCTCATGATTCTTACTACATTGCAAATAATGACAACTACTTGATACATAATGTACAACCTCAATCGAATAATGCACATATTAATCTTCGAGTCACTAATTTTTCCACACCAGCCAGTAAGCAGACACATAATGCAACATACTTGACAAATAATGCATCACAGACCATAAATAATGCGCACGTTGATACTTCACTGAGTTAATCTCCCATGAATAAAACCACTTAAAAAAGGTAAAACCACACGACTGATAATGACAAAAGTGACTGATAAATAATGTACAGTACCAAAGGAATAATGCACAGTTCAAACAAATAATGTACATGCAAACTTTAGAGTTATGGGCAGCATCAATTCACTCATATGCACAATAATTCTCATAATGCCTACTACATTGCAAATAATGACAACTACGTGATACATAATGTATAGCCTCAATTGAATAATGCACATATTAATCTTCCAGTCACCAATTTTTCCACACCAGCCAGTAAGCAGGCACATAATGCAATATACTTGACAAATAATGCATCCCAGACCATAAATAATGTAAATTTTTAATCTAATAATGCGCACGTTGATACTTCACTGAGTTAATCTCCCATGAATAAAACCACTTAAAAAGGTAAAACCACACAACTGATAATGATGTTCGTGTTTAACATAATGAAATCGACCAGTAGTCGGGGTCTAGTGTCGTCTATCAGTTTCAATTAATCAACAAGAACACTTTTTGAGTCACCGCTGGTTCACCGCTGGTTTTGTTTAGTGAGGAACACCGTTTGTGTATTTGCGGCGGACGTCGCCGATTTCTTAGCCTTAGCAACTCTCTCAATCTCATCCTTCTTCTTTATGGCGTAGCTGTCAATACAAACAAATTGACATCATAGATTAGAATAAAAAAGTGATGAGATTGAGATTGAGATCGACGGTTGCTCACCTGTTTGAAGAACCTTTGGCCGCATTGATTAGTTCATTAGCAAGGCATTCAGCAATAGTCTTGACGCAATCCAGAAGAGTGACGACAAATTTTGAGTCGGATTCGGACGGTGAAAATGACAAAATTTGATGGTAGTGGCGGCTAGGGTTTGACGTTTATTGGAAGATGAGGAGACAGAAAGGAAGAAGGGTGGAGAGGGAGTTTCAGCGTTTGGAATGAGAGAGAATGAGTCGATGGAAGTGTGTATCAATAGCCCGCTTAAAATTCGCACCTTCCGTTTCTGGCGGTTTCAATTTTGGTATTTTTACTAGTTTACTCTTATAATGCACAGAAACCACCTTATAATGCAACACGGGGTTAAAAAACAAGCATCCATCCGGACCGTTGATGAATCATATCTAACGACCCATATTTAGAAGAATAAAGGATCTAAGGGATGAATATGAGAATAATGCTCCCCTATCTATACAATATGTAAATTTAAATATCAATACAAAGGCATAATTTATGAACACAAGAAAGATTGATAAATTTATTTCTTTGTATTGATATTTTTAATATACAAAATTGATATTTAGTTATTAGTTATTACTGTAAAAAGTTAATTTGATCACACAACTTATTACTCTTTTTGAAGTCCGACATATTTAATTACCAGAAGCATAAAATTCATCTCTAAGTAATAACATCAATGACATGGTGTATTGAGTTTCGTTAAACACACTAGCCAAGCTCATGATCAAATTTGTTGATTACGGAATATTCAGAATAATAATATAAAAGCCATATATTTTAATACTCCGTATAATAGTAACTTATTATATATCTTCTTTAACTAATCATAGGATATCTTCTTTAACTAATCATAGGTTATACATAATTATCTATATTTTTTTGGTTGACCACAAGTTTTTTTTTTTAAATTAACTTCATATATTTATATCATATATATGAAGGAGGAAATTACAAATCAATCGAACCCATCTTTAGTGGAATCCGACTAATAAAAAAGTATTTATTTTAATACTTTGTATAATAATAACTTACTATATATGTACTTGACTCAACTTTATTTTACCCAATTAATACCCGCAAGTGTACGGGGTTATTGTAGCATTTAGCAAGCAAGAGTATATCGTATCCCACAGAGACAATTAAGTGTAAACCTAAGTACCACGAACAAATTTCAACTACTATCCAGACAATCAGGAAATTTTGAGTTTTGAAACTAACAACTACTAAAAGCATGTAAATTCAGAGATTAAATTCAAGCACTTAAACAAGGGGACAAAGGCTCCTACTTTGGGACTGTGATACGAGTGCCCCGATAACACCTCCGGTGCAAGAGGAGAACGTCCTTAACATCTGGTGCTTTCATCCCGTAACTCATGACGTCAACAAACCACGGACCGCCGGCGGCGGGACAACCTGTGCGAGAGGCTACGCCGGCGCTGCATCTAGGGCCACTACGCCAACCGAATCACGGCGATCAAAGGGAGGTTGGGGGGCCTTCAGTATCGGTCGACCCAATCACATTAGAATTTGAGAAATTAAATGCCCGCTTGGACATTTTGACGCGACGACCAGGTACCCACAACGAGGGACACGATTCTGAATTTGAAGAAGCCGATCCAGATTGGGAGGATTATCGGCGCTCGGATCGTCGAGACAGGTACTTCGACGATAGGTACAAAACGCTGGGTCGCGGACGTGGGAGAAATCAGAGAGGTGGTCGCGGCGACCGCTTCGGGGAAGGCGGCTATCAGGGACGTGGAGGTCGACCACCGCGCTACGCTGACCGAGAGCCCAGGCAGATTCGCCGTCGCGACAACTGGGACCCACCCATGTATAGGCAGGACGCCTGGGGAGAGGAGGATCGATACGATGAACGCGTCCCGACTAATTGGGACCCCCCTCAGCGACGCGATCGATTTAATCGTCAACCTTACGATCATCCGAAGGGCATATCGATGGACGTGCCCCACTTTAATGGGACTGATGCTCCTAATTGGATTTCTCGAGTCCAATACTATTTTGATCATAAGATGATCCCCGAGACCGATCGCCTTCATTATGTGGTGATGTTGTTCGACCCTCCGGCATCGGAATGGATATTTAATTATCGGGCAAACAATGGCTTCGCGACTTGGCTAGATTTTTTGGAGGACGTAAGACACCGTTTTGATCCCCAGAGTTTCAGAAACTACACGGGATTGATCGCCAAGTTGGTTCAAACGACCACAATGGCGGACTACCATGCGACGTTCGAACGCTATCTCAACCGTGTAGAGGATTTATCGGAATCAGCCTTAATTCCTATTTTTATTCAAGGGCTCAAGCAACCTATACAAGAAAAGGTCGAATTACAACAACCAACTTCCTTGGCGGAGGCGATGGCCTTGGCACTACGTTTGGCGGCAACACAAGAGGAGCGCCCGTCGCAATCCTCCTCGTACGCTCGCCGGCAATGGCCGGGCAGGGAGTCCCGATTCCCCACGGGCCCTGTTTCGAATCTGGCCCCCACGACAGGAGGCCTGCCACCACCAGCCCAACCGGCCGACTTGCACGGTCGTGAGCCGGACCGAACTCGGATAAACCCGATTAGAGTTTCTAATGCTGAAAAGTCAGAGAGGGCTCGACGGGGACTTTGCTATTATTGCCCAGAAAAATGGATACCAGGCCACATTTGCAAAATAAAGCTTCTTTGCTATATGGATGATGACATTGATGAGTCCCAGGATAACGACTCGGGAGAGCGGTGCCCCGAGGATGAAATTATTACGGCAGATTTGTCACACTTACACGCATTGGATGGCCGGGGGAGCTCCAAACCTTTTATTGTTCAGGGGACTTTGGGGACAACTATAGTGAGAGTGTTAATTGACACGGGCGCTACGCTCGACTTCCTCCATCCACGGATCGCAGAAAAGTTACAGTTAGAATTAACACCGATTCGCCCTTTCCGTGTGCTAGTAGGAAACGGTGCGTCATTGCTCTGCACTCACATATCTCGGGGTACAAAGCTAACTCTGCAGGGCACCTTGTTTCTGGTGGATCTTCATATTCTCGGCCACCATGGACCAGACGTTATTCTGGGGATGAAATGGTTAGAATCTTTGGGGAAAATCTCGGCTGATTTTGTGGAAAAGACGCTGGAGTTTACAAAGGAGGGCCAGGCTGTGTTTTTACAGGGCATGACGCCGAACCCGAGACAGATATCATTGCATTCCTTCTCTATGTTGACGGCACAGGCGGCAGACCATGAGTTCTATGAGATTGTGCCTCTTGACGGTGGCGACGGGTCTGTCGAGTCAAACACACAGGAGGATTTTCCTACTGATCTCCCAGTCACAATTTTGGAGGTTTTGCGGAGACACCAAGGGGTCTTTGAGCAACCACACGGCATGCCCCCGTCACGGCCATTTGACCATCGAATCCACCTTTTGCCCAACACAAAGCCAATCAATGTTCGTCCTTACAGGTACCCTTATTTTCAAAAGACGGAGATTGAGAAGCAGGTGCGTGATATGATTGACCAGGGAATTATTAGGAACAGTCACAGCCCGTTCTCTTCCCCGGTGCTGTTGGTCAGAAAAAAGGACGGCACTTTTCGTTTTTGCATTGATTATCGTGCACTCAATAAGGCTACAGTCCCAGATCACTTCCCGATCCCTACTGCAGATGAATTATTTGACGAGTTGGGCAAGGCCAAATATTTTACCAAGCTGGATCTTCGTTCAGGATACCATCAAATCCGTATGAGTGACTCCGACATATTTAAAACGGCGTTCAGAACTCACGACGGTCACTTTGAGTTCCTCGTGATGCCGTTCGGCCTCACGAACGCACCTTCTACTTTCCAGGCTGCCATGAATGCGATTTTTCAGCCGCTGCTCCGACAATGTGTCATTGTCTTCTTCGACGATATTCTGATCTACAGTCCGACGCTCGAGTTGCATGGACAGCACTTATCGGGGGTTCTGGAGCTGCTTAGCAAGAATAGATTTTTCGTGAAGCTATCAAAGTGCTCTTTTTGCAGTGTCATGGTAGAATATTTGGGACACTTAATTTGCGATGGCCAGCTCAAGGCGGACCCCACAAAATTGGAGGCTATGACAGTTTGGCCTACGCCAAAGACAGTTAAACAGTTGAGGGGCTTTCTGGGTCTCACGGGTTACTATCGTCGATTCGTTGAGCACTACGCTATGATCGCTGCTCCACTCACTGATTTGCTCAAAAAGGAGGCTTTCGCGTGGTCGCCTGAAGCCGATGCGGCCTTTGCAGCACTCAAGAAGGCAATGACGTCGGCCCCAGTTTTGCAACTTCCAGACTTTGGATTGCCATTTTGTGTGGAAACAGATGCATCGGATGTGGGGATTGGCGCGGTTTTAATGCAGCGCGACCACCCTATTGCGTTCTTCAGCAAGAAGCTGGGTCCTCGGCGCCGGATCGCCTCGACATATCATAAGGAATTATATGCCATTGTCGAGGCCATGCAGAAGTGGCGTCAATATCTCTTGGGACGTGAATTCATTATTCGAACAGATCAGAAAAGTCTCAAGGATTTATTCCAGCAAGTGGTTCAGACTCCGGACCAACAACTTTATGTCCGGAAACTTATGGGATACAAATTTGTGATTGAATATAAACGGGGCATCACAAATAAGGCAGCCGATGCGCTGTCACGTCAACACGAATCAGAAGATGGCCAGCCCGAGGGGACGGTACTGCCTAGCCCGCCTGCCGGGGAGAACAACGCTGCCCCGGACGATGGAGCAGTTCAGTTTCTTGTCACCGTTGCGAAGCCAATTCCCGATGTTATGCGCGTGTTGCGCGACGAGACCGCGTCCCGGCCTGAGCTAGTGGAATTGGCCGGTAAAATCAAAATAGGGGAGGCTCCGCGGCATCTGGCATGGGCGGACGGCTTAATCTACTATAATCGCAGGGTGCTGGTGAGCGCAGATTCCAAGGCTAAGCATTCTTTATTGGAGGAACACCACAGCTCGCCCCTTGCAGGCCATCCTGGCCACGAGAGGACGTTCCGTCTTCTAGCAGCAGGGTTCTTTTGGCCAAAGATGCGCAAGGATGTTGCCAAGTTTGTGGACGAATGTGTTGTGTGTCAATCCACGAAATACTCCACGCAGAAGCCGGCAGGGTTATTGCAGCCCCTTCCAGTGCCGTCACAAGTTTGGGAGGATGTATCTATGGACTTCATCACGGGGCTACCCCAATCCCGTGGATATACATCTATTATGGTGGTGGTTGATAGGCTATCAAAGTATGCCCATTTTGCGCCTCTTCCCACCAAGTTTGACGCTCTACGAGTAGCCCAGTTGTTTGTTAATACCGTGGTCCGGCACCATGGTTTCCCTAAGACCTTGGTTTCGGATAGGGATTCGGTTTTCTTAAATGCGACTTGGGAAGAAATGATGCGGTTGAGCGGCACTAAGCTACATTTCTCTACGGCCTACCACCCGCAGTCAGATGGTCAAACGGAAGTTCGGAATCGGGGATTGGAGCAATATTTGCGGGCCTTTACTGCGGATAAACCATCCAAATGGGCGAATTTTCTTCCGTGGGCAGAGCTCTCCTTAAATTGTTTTCATCACTCGGGTCTAGGGACGTCACCTTACCGAGCTTTGTACGGGAGACACCCACCTTCTTTGGTGGCATCTCCGCCGTCGGCGAAGACACCTCCTAACGTTGCGGAGATGATCCGAGAGCGGGGGGAATTGCTGGTGACTCTGCGACGTAGCCTTCAGCGGGCGCAACAAAGGATGATGGAGGGAGCCAACCGCCATCGTCGTCACGTCGAATTTGAGGTCGGGGATGTGGTTTGGTTAAAATTGCAACCATATCGCCAGCATTCGGTTGCTAAACCGATATCCGCAAAACTAGCCCCTCGCTTTTATGGCCCTTTTGAGATTATGGAGAGGATTGGACCGGTGGCATACAGACTACGCCTCCCGGAAGGGAGTCGAATTCACAACGTCTTCCACGTGAGCCTTTTACGAGAATTTGTCGCTGGTACCGGGAATGTGGACGGCGTTAAGCTTCCGGCTGACTTTGTAGGAGCAAGACCAGTGGTACGACCGGTGGCCCTTTTAGAGGACCGCGTCAGTTGGCGCGACGGGAAGCCGGAAAAACAGGTGCTCGTGAAGTGGGAAGATGACGACGCCTCGCCCTCTTGGGAGCCGTTGGAGGAAATTGGGAGACGGTTTCCCGATATTCACCTTGGGGACAAGGTGATTCTTAACGGAGGGGGGGTTGATACGAGTGCCCCGATAACACCTCCGGTGCAAGAGGAGAACGTCCTTAACAGACTGCCAGCTCTATCTCTTTTTGGACGAGGCACAATGCCTCTTTACTTAATTTGTGCAAGTCTTGGGACCCTAAACTGGCTGATCTCATGAGTTTGTAGGGGTGTCTCGGCTACCCCTATGCTAGCTGCTCATTTCCTTTCTTTTGTTTTGATGTCATATTTGTCCTTACTATACTTGATCTTCTTCCTTTAACTATTTTGGTATCACAAATGTAGGTAGTCTTGCCTATGTTGTTGCCATTCTGATGCAAGAATTTGCCAAGGAGAATGAGGCATATGGTTGTCAAACTTTGAGTCTTATGTGGCCGTCGATTGAGAAGAAGAAGGGGGGAGGACTTGTCCCAATCCTAATCTATCTTACTACTGATTTTAGCTAACAACCAAATGCTTAGTGTTAGAATCTTTAAAGTGGAGGTTTTTGCATTCTACAATTGTGGTATCACATGATGTAAGCAACATAGTGTAGTCTCTTTCACTTTGTCTTCCCAAAACATATGTAAAATCCTCTTCACAAAGTGTTGCACTAATTTATTCTCTTTTGCATGAATAATTTCTTATTCCTTATTCTCCAAGATCGAGCACTTATAATTTCAAAAGGTCGGGATTACAACGAAAATTCTACGACCACACGTCTTCTAAAGGAATTTAATTATGCTAATAAATCCGATTTAATTCGAAAGAAGAGATCGAAATTCCGGGGTGTCACACTACAATTACTAGTTTGTCAGTACTTTAATTAATTTTGGGTTATACATAGTTATGTTTACTTTTTATGGTTTGACCACAGGTGTACCGAACCCGCCTTTAGTAGAATTCGACTATCCTGCTCGATCAGGTTTGCAGATTAAGGTCGAAAATCTTCCAATAATTGGCGGGGTTTGAACTCATGACCTCAATGTCAACATAGCTCTGCGTTTCCAACTACTAGGCATGCACATGATTAAAAAACAATAGGTTCACGGAACCGCCAGAACCCCTGGCGGGCCGGTTCGGGTTCAAAAAATCGCCGGTTTCGGCGACGGTTCAAAACCGCCAGTTTCCGGCCAAAACCGCTTGTTCCGGGCCGGTTCAGCGGTTCAGTTCGTAATTTTTTTATTATATTTTTTTCTTATGAATTCTATAAAATTCTTGATTTTCTCATTTATAAAGACATCCTTGAATGTTTTATGTTTCACTTTCAATGTGAGACAAAATATGTTGAAGTATTTTCTTTTATAACTACATGTTTAGATCTTTTTTTTATAAAACAACTACATGTTTAGATCGTTCATTCATCTTTTTCCAATGTGGGATACAAAACTTTCTTTTGTCTTCTACTTTTATTCATATTTTCTACTTTCTTTAAGTATAATATATATAAACAAAATTATTGTTTGAATATATTCTTGATAGATAAAAATAAATAATTATTGAGATATATGATTTGTATATAGAAAAATATTTATTTGTATAATTGTAACACCTCGAGTTTTCGTGCACTAATTTTGGAGTATGAATAAAAAAAAATGGACGAATAGACTATTGGAATTTAAGTGCGAGGAATTTCAAATTTAAGTACTACAATTGTTGGAAAATAGAAATTCCAATAGAGTGCTTTTTGTTCATGATATACAAAGGAGATATGTTACAGCTTAGCAAATCTAAGGAGTACATAATCTAGGATTTGACTCTAGCTAGAAATGGTAATGAGATCAAGGAATGCCTTGTAGCATGATCTTTTCCCCTTTCCTCTTCTCGATTCTTGCTCCCACAAAACTCCAATCTTGGACAGCCATTGCACCTACAAGGATAGCATAAAAAGGGGTATCAAAATTCTAGCACATAAGAAAGGAAAGAGAGACATAAACTCAAAGAGGAAGGAGAAGTAACATGTAAGCTAGGACAGCCAGGGGCTGCGGTCTTCAGCTGTGAGGACAGCCACTTTTGTCCATTTTCAACTTGCACCATTTGGGAAAAAAAGGCAAAACTGCCACAGGTTAAGCTAACCAAGCCACAAGCCGAAAAGGAGGCAATCTGCAGAGTCAAGATCATTTCGGATCAGCCAAGTGCAACAACCCCAAGACTTGCACAAATTAAGTAAAGAAGCATTGTGTCAAGTCCGAAAAAGAGATAGAGCTAGCAGCCCCAAAATAGGAGCCTTTGCCCCGAAGATTGTAGATGCCAAGGAGGACAGCCCCAACATTCATCAAATTAGTAAGAATAGCAGTATCACCAAGCTCGAAAGGGAGCTGAGGAGCAGCCCCGAAACAGCATATCACTTTCCAAGGATTACACCAATATAGTAGTGAAGCTTTAAGCCCAAAATCAAAAAGAAGAGAGAAGCTTTAACCCAAAGAGGGAATTGAAACCTCATTGGCTGCCACAAAAAGCCAAGACTTGTGGCTATATATAGAGCTATACCACACAAGTTCCTTCACCCTTAAACCACCCCAAAACTTGCGAAAGAGCAGCAAGGGGGAGGAGCGAGCAGAGGAGTTAGCAGCAAGAAGACAACAAGGAATTTCCAACCGAGAGGTAATTCCCTCAACACCAACCCCACCCTTTCTGCATCACGTTAGAACGCCACGAAATTTCCAGAACTTAGAATCATAGGCGGCATGCTCACGTAGGAAAATCATAGCGATAGATTCAACGAATAATCAATTACCATAGCTACTGCCTTCAAGTAAAACCAAGAGACCACAATCGAATAACAATAAGTTAAGAGGGAAAAGGGGGAATGGACTTAGCTTAGTAATTGGAGCTGCCCGATGAGGATCGGTTGGCGGCGGAGCCTCGAAGGCTGCCGTGCGGACTCCACTGTGACTCCGAGGCGACGGAGCCCGACAGACAGGGCTGTTCGATCTGGGCGACGACGGAGGGCCACGTTGCGAGGCGGCAGGCAGCCGGTGCCTAGCAGTGGCGCTGGATTGAAGACGGTGTATAACGCCGTAACCAGAGGGCTGAGCATGGTGACAGGATTTCCGCGAGTTTAGCGGCATGTCACTCCGCAGAGAAGTAGACCGGCAACGACAGCGCCGACAGGAGCGCTTGCTGGCCGGCCTCGACCCAGCGGCAACCGGGAACCGTAGTAGGCGGCGGTTCTGTTTCTCGAGCAGCCGGAGACGAGAACAGCGGCGGTGGCTGCTCGTCGAAACGGCGGGAGGCGAAGCGTGCAGCGGCGTTACCCGTCAGCAACGCTCGCACCGTCGCAAGGAGAGAGAGAGTCTTCGGGTGCACCTGCCGTCGTGGGGGTGAGCTCGCCGGAGAAAAGGTGAGAAGAATTGAGAGGAGGCGCTGCTTCAATCCTCAAATTAGGGATTTAATTGGGGAGTATGTATGAAGTGAAATTGGGGATTTTGAAGGAGAAAAGGAGTAAGTACCGATGGGATGGGAAGAGAGTATTCTTTTTTAGGCTTCCATATTTTATTGCTTGGGCCTCTTGAACTAATTAGTAGCTGGGCCAAGGAAATTAAATGGTTGGGCTAAGTCCCATTTAATAAATTGAGTATAGTAGACTGCCTCAACTAAATTGTTGGGATGTGATGAAGTACAATCAGACCGAAAGTTAAATAAGGATTTGGGCCTTTTAACTAATTAAGAAATTTGGATTGATTTTAGTGATGGAAGTGGTGTGCCGTTCTACTCGAGATAGGACTGAGATTTTAAACTGTTGAGCTAGTTTGAGGAAATTAATTTAATTAGGACTTGGACCTCCTAATTAAATTAAGAGGAGATGGGTTGCGAATTTTATAATGCTTTGGACTTGAATTGTTAAAAGTTAAGCATTGGGAGCTTAACTAAATAACGTCGCGAGTAAATAGTTTAAAATCCGGAAGGGTGAAATTTGAAAATCATGGGCGGCCTTAAGAAAAATCCGAAGAAGAAGGAATTTAAGGAGGGTTTTAAGAATCCATATTTTATTAAGAGATAATAGAATTTCTCCAAGATAAGTAAAGCGAACAATTAAGTACTGCCGCACAATAAAGCCGGGTTAGGATTTAAGGAAAAATCCTATAAGCCGAGACTAAGAGATAGATGCTATCCTAGAGGATGCATGCATTTTTTTTTCAGAAAAAAATAGTTCGAGTACTAATTAGCGTGTTACGCTATTTATTTCTAAAGGAAAATTTATTCAAGGGCAAGTGAGGCCAAACGAGGATTTTAATTGGAGATAAGCGTATCAGGTGGGCTTTCTTTAATATCCAGCACTATAGTGTGGATATAAAGCAAATATTTTGAAGTTATGAAATATCTTCTTTTCTAAAAAATGGAGATGTGATTTATTTTTGAAGTTGTTGTCATGCCATAAAATGTTTGTTTTTGAGACCTGTCTGTGAGGGCTATATGCCGTGAATTTGGCGATGCCAAACATTTGGATAACGAATTCGGGTCTGAGAGTGGGTAAAATCCCAACACAGACTTACACGCGCGAGCGCTGTGAGCCATCCTAGAGAGAGGTTGGCCGGCGAGGGTGCTTGTTGAAGGTGGCCACCTACAACAGCACACTGGATTCTCAGACATGGTGGAAATATCAAGAACTTAGACTGCAGTCGGACTTTTAAGATCACAAAAGAATTTAGTATGCTCGGGCCTTTTAAGAAAAACCCCGTGTGATACTGTTGATGGATGACAACTTATATTGTATGTTTTGTTTTTGGCAAGTGCCCACTGAGTACTCATGTACTCAGCCCTGCATGTATTTATAAATGTGCAGATTAAGCAATAGGGTGGAGGCGTGCTGATCAGAGTCGATGCTACTTAAGTAAATAAGTGTGGATCTCTCGACGCTTCATGTCTTCATACGCGAAGTCGTTTTTTGGACTTTTTCCGTTGCAGTTTGTTAAGAGAGTATAGTGAACTCTCATCATCGAAACTCTGATTCATTTTGATGAAATGCCATTGTTATTCAAATCCTTGTAATCGAATACTTGGATCTTATCTATCATATTGTTTGACTTTTCAATGTGCAAGTTCTATCTTCATTTCTTCCATATTTCTTTAAATCCCTTTATTAGTTGCGATTTATCCGCTTTTGCTATCCTTGGCAAAGTGCGGTCGTGACAGAGTGGTATCAGAGCCTCAGTTCTTTTCTGCTCTGAGATCCAAATACTCCTTTCAGTCATGGTCTAGACTTGTTCGCTAGACTAAACCTAGTAGCCGACGAGATCAGCACTCCAGCCCGACGTGTTCGACATAATTTTGAGAAAACAGTTTCTTGGGGTGTCTTGAGGACCAAGTGAAAACTTTTTGAAAAAAAAAAAATTCAGTGACAAGAGTAATGTTTTTGCAAAATCTTTTCATAACTCGAACTGTAGGACTCGAACGAATTCTTACTACCGCTTCCCTGAGCGATGATTATAAGCAATACTAGATACGTTAGTAAGAAAGGACGTGATGTGCGGCGACAAGACATAACACCTAAGAAGGACCAACGCCCGATGCAGGAAGCATGAGAGGGCAGAGGTCGAGGAAGAGAGAATGAGGAACAGTGCTATAAGGGAATAGCACACGGTAGATCCTCGCCCAACCGAACTGCATTACCATGCTTGGAAGATCGTTAATCCTACCGCGTCACTAATTTTGGAGTATGAATAAAAAAAAATGGACGAATAGACTATTGGAATTTAAGTGCGAGGAATTTCAAATTTAAGTACTACAATTGTTGGAAAATAGAAATTCCAATAGAGTGCTTTTTGTTCATGATATACAAAGGAGATATGTTACAGCTTAGCAAATCTAAGGAGTACATAATCTAGGATTTGACTCTAGCTAGAAATGGTAATGAGATCAAGGAATGCCTTGTAGCATGATCTTTTCCCCTTTCCTCTTCTCGATTCTTGCTCCCACAAAACTCCAATCTTGGACAGCCATTGCACCTACAAGGATAGCATAAAAAGGGGTATCAAAATTCTAGCACATAAGAAAGGAAAGAGAGACATAAACTCAAAGAGGAAGGAGAAGTAACATGTAAGCTAGGACAGCCAGGGGCTGCGGTCTTCAGCTGTGAGGACAGCCACTTTTGTCCATTTTCAACTTGCACCATTTGGGAAAAAAAGGCAAAACTGCCACAGGTTAAGCTAACCAAGCCACAAGCCGAAAAGGAGGCAATCTGCAGAGTCAAGATCATTTCGGATCAGCCAAGTGCAACAACCCCAAGACTTGCACAAATTAAGTAAAGAAGCATTGTGTCAAGTCCGAAAAAGAGATAGAGCTAGCAGCCCCAAAATAGGAGCCTTTGCCCCGAAGATTGTAGATGCCAAGGAGGACAGCCCCAACATTCATCAAATTAGTAAGAATAGCAGTATCACCAAGCTCGAAAGGGAGCTGAGGAGCAGCCCCGAAACAGCATATCACTTTCCAAGGATTACACCAATATAGTAGTGAAGCTTTAAGCCCAAAATCAAAAAGAAGAGAGAAGCTTTAACCCAAAGAGGGAATTGAAACCTCATTGGCTGCCACAAAAAGCCAAGACTTGTGGCTATATATAGAGCTATACCACACAAGTTCCTTCACCCTTAAACCACCCCAAAACTTGCGAAAGAGCAGCAAGGGGGAGGAGCGAGCAGAGGAGTTAGCAGCAAGAAGACAACAAGGAATTTCCAACCGAGAGGTAATTCCCTCAACACCAACCCCACCCTTTCTGCATCACGTTAGAACGCCACGAAATTTCCAGAACTTAGAATCATAGGCGGCATGCTCACGTAGGAAAATCATAGCGATAGATTCAACGAATAATCAATTACCATAGCTACTGCCTTCAAGTAAAACCAAGAGACCACAATCGAATAACAATAAGTTAAGAGGGAAAAGGGGGAATGGACTTAGCTTAGTAATTGGAGCTGCCCGATGAGGATCGGTTGGCGGCGGAGCCTCGAAGGCTGCCGTGCGGACTCCACTGTGACTCCGAGGCGACGGAGCCCGACAGACAGGGCTGTTCGATCTGGGCGACGACGGAGGGCCACGTTGCGAGGCGGCAGGCAGCCGGTGCCTAGCAGTGGCGCTGGATTGAAGACGGTGTATAACGCCGTAACCAGAGGGCTGAGCATGGTGACAGGATTTCCGCGAGTTTAGCGGCATGTCACTCCGCAGAGAAGTAGACCGGCAACGACAGCGCCGACAGGAGCGCTTGCTGGCCGGCCTCGACCCAGCGGCAACCGGGAACCGTAGTAGGCGGCGGTTCTGTTTCTCGAGCAGCCGGAGACGAGAACAGCGGCGGTGGCTGCTCGTCGAAACGGCGGGAGGCGAAGCGTGCAGCGGCGTTACCCGTCAGCAACGCTCGCACCGTCGCAAGGAGAGAGAGAGTCTTCGGGTGCACCTGCCGTCGTGGGGGTGAGCTCGCCGGAGAAAAGGTGAGAAGAATTGAGAGGAGGCGCTGCTTCAATCCTCAAATTAGGGATTTAATTGGGGAGTATGTATGAAGTGAAATTGGGGATTTTGAAGGAGAAAAGGAGTAAGTACCGATGGGATGGGAAGAGAGTATTCTTTTTTAGGCTTCCATATTTTATTGCTTGGGCCTCTTGAACTAATTAGTAGCTGGGCCAAGGAAATTAAATGGTTGGGCTAAGTCCCATTTAATAAATTGAGTATAGTAGACTGCCTCAACTAAATTGTTGGGATGTGATGAAGTACAATCAGACCGAAAGTTAAATAAGGATTTGGGCCTTTTAACTAATTAAGAAATTTGGATTGATTTTAGTGATGGAAGTGGTGTGCCGTTCTACTCGAGATAGGACTGAGATTTTAAACTGTTGAGCTAGTTTGAGGAAATTAATTTAATTAGGACTTGGACCTCCTAATTAAATTAAGAGGAGATGGGTTGCGAATTTTATAATGCTTTGGACTTGAATTGTTAAAAGTTAAGCATTGGGAGCTTAACTAAATAACGTCGCGAGTAAATAGTTTAAAATCCGGAAGGGTGAAATTTGAAAATCATGGGCGGCCTTAAGAAAAATCCGAAGAAGAAGGAATTTAAGGAGGGTTTTAAGAATCCATATTTTATTAAGAGATAATAGAATTTCTCCAAGATAAGTAAAGCGAACAATTAAGTACTGCCGCACAATAAAGCCGGGTTAGGATTTAAGGAAAAATCCTATAAGCCGAGACTAAGAGATAGATGCTATCCTAGAGGATGCATGCATTTTTTTTTCAGAAAAAAATAGTTCGAGTACTAATTAGCGTGTTACGCTATTTATTTCTAAAGGAAAATTTATTCAAGGGCAAGTGAGGCCAAACGAGGATTTTAATTGGAGATAAGCGTATCAGGTGGGCTTTCTTTAATATCCAGCACTATAGTGTGGATATAAAGCAAATATTTTGAAGTTATGAAATATCTTCTTTTCTAAAAAATGGAGATGTGATTTATTTTTGAAGTTGTTGTCATGCCATAAAATGTTTGTTTTTGAGACCTGTCTGTGAGGGCTATATGCCGTGAATTTGGCGATGCCAAACATTTGGATAACGAATTCGGGTCTGAGAGTGGGTAAAATCCCAACACAGACTTACACGCGCGAGCGCTGTGAGCCATCCTAGAGAGAGGTTGGCCGGCGAGGGTGCTTGTTGAAGGTGGCCACCTACAACAGCACACTGGATTCTCAGACATGGTATCAGTTTTAAGAACTTAGACTGCAGTCGGACTTTTAAGATCACAAATGAATTTAGTATGCTCGGGCCTTTTAAGAAAAACCCCGTGTGATACTGTTGATGGATGACAACTTATATTGTATGTTTTGTTTTTGGCAAGTGCCCACTGAGTACTCATGTACTCAGCCCTGCATGTATTTATAAATGTGCAGATTAAGCAATAGGGTGGAGGCGTGCTGATCAGAGTCGATGCTACTTAAGTAAATAAGTGTGGATCTCTCGACGCTTCGTGTCTTCATACGCGAAGTCGTTTTTTGGACTTTTTCCGCTGCAGTTTGTTAAGAGAGTATAGTGAACTCTCATCATCGAAACTCTGATTCATTTTGATGAAATGCCATTGTTATTCAAATCCTTGTAATCGAATACTTGGATCTTATCTATCATATTGTTTGACTTTTCAATGTGCAAGTTCTATCTTCATTTCTTCCATATTTCTTTAAATCCCTTTATTAGTTGCGATTTATCCGCTTTTGCTATCCTTGGCAAAGTGCGGTCGTGACAATAATAGTTATCGTTAGGTTTATACAATTTGTATAGTAATTATTCCTTTAATGTGTATACTAGTATTTATTAGTTAACGTATACATAATTTATAAACATAAGCAAATCGATAATGATAAAGAACTAATGAATAATAGTTCATGTAATAATATTTGTTGTTAAATTATAGTAATAATAAAAGATGGAGTACTAATATAGACAAAGAATGATGAGAGATCTATCATATAGTTATAAATAATTACTTTTATCCCACATTGAAAGAAAGAGTAACACATCAAATAATGTGTAACTATAAAAAAGAATAATCCAATACACTCTCTTCCAATTTAAATGATCAAGTCCAACATTAAGTATTGATATTTTAAAAATCAAAAGGATTAACTTTAAGTATGTGCAATTGTTTTTTCATTTTTGTCTTTATTATATATTATAAATTGTGCATACATAAAATTCAAACAATAAGGTGAAAATTACAATTTTATTGATAATAAATTTGAACAAGACTAAAAGTTACAACTTATAATGATTATAATTTACTTATAAAAATTAATAAACAATACTTTAAGTTAAACCTTTTGATTTTTAAAATGCAAATACTTAAAGTTGGATTTGAAGCTTTAATTTGGAAGAGAGTGTATTTGATTATTCTCTTTTATAGCTACACGTTCTTGGATGTGTTACTCTTACTTTCAATGTGGGATAAAAGTCATTATTTATAACTATATGATAGATCTCCCATCATTCTTTGTCTATATTAGTACTCTATCTTTTATTATTATAATTTAACAACAAATATTATTACATGAACTATTATTCATTAGTTCTTATCATTATCGATTTGCTTATGTTTAAATTTATGTATATGTTAACTAATAAATATTATTATAAAACATAAAAAGAATAATTATAATACAAATTGTATAAATCTAACGATAACTATTATACAAATAATTATTTTTCTATATACAAATCATATTTCTCAATAATTGTTTATTTTTATCAATCAAGAATATATTCAAATAATAATTTTGTTTATATATATTATACAAAAAATTGAAAAAAAGTAGAAGACAAAAGAAAGTTTTGTATCATACATTGGAAAAAGATGAATGAACGCTCTAAACATGTAGTTATAAAAGAAAATACTTCAACATATTTTGTCCCACATCGAAAGTGAAACATAAAACATTCAAGAATATCTCTATAAAAGAGAAATAACCAAGAATGGTTTCATAGAATTCACAAGCCCATCAAATATATATGGGCTATTATGAATTTCTTGTATTTATTTATTTGTAAAAATTATTTTTTAAATATAAAAATCAATTTTTACAAAAATAAAAATAAAATTAAATGAACCGGCGGTTTAACCGTTGAACCTGAATCAGACCGTGTGAACCACTGAACCGTTCGGTGGTTCTGAACTGCTGCGCCTGTTTTAGTTCAGGTTCCGGTTTATGAATCGGTGGTTAATCGCCGGTCCGGTCGGTTCGGTTTGTGCATGCCTACCAACTGCCCTACCACCTGTTGGTAAGTTTGTGTATACTTTACTTTTTAAGTACTCCTGGTGCCAGATGATCCACTACACATGGAGTACCATATAAATGCATTTATGAGCCCAATATTTGATTACTCTTCAAGCCCAATTACTTAACCTCCAGCCCAAAATCCTAATTAGTTATTCCCCAGGAAAACCCCAATCTTATTTCCTTGACTCAACAGTCCTTATCGGAAGATCTTTAAATAAATGCAGAAAATTTAAAAGATTAAACTACGGTTTTGATTAAGTATAAAAACCAGATTGAAACGAATTACTTATAAGTAGTACTTTGAATGACAGTCGTAGTCTTCCCCATAAAATAATTGTATTGTTACTTCAATCATTAATTTTACCATAAACAAAACCTCCACCTTTATTTTACTACTTTAGTAATAGCATCACTTAATTACATACACATACATGATACATAGAAACAACTACCAATTAATCTATAATCCCACATATAACCTTCCATGCACATTTAAAACAATAACAATAATTCATGTCTCACACACCATTGTTAAGAAAGTAGCCTATATTTGATTAACATAGTAGCTTTTGTCACGGGAGAATATTAAAATCAACACTCTTAGACCCACTTCCTTTGTCACACCCTTCACAAGTCATAGACACATTTACCATTTATTTGAATCTACTCACATAATTTTAAATAAAAAAAACATAATCCAAATCAAACACAACAATAACCTTATTCCAAAAACACTAGACCGTTACACCATAACGAATCATCCCCGCCTCTCCGGGGTCCAGCGGGGCGGGGCGGGGCTGAAATGCGCGGACACGACCCTGGCGTCGAGCAGCTCCACGATGGGCGTGTAGCTCACGCACCTCGGCGCCTTGTACTGATTAATCGACGCGCCTCTCCAGATGGCGTAGTCCATGAGCTCCTCAAACGTGCCCGCCCTCACCACCCGGATCTCGAGCGGCCCCACCGAGTTGTCCGCGACCCGGCACTGCCTGTACACCGTGTTCATCGACTCCTCCATCAGGTGGCAGCACCTCTCCATCACCTCCCCGCCCGGGGCCCCACCCGACAGCTCCCAGTACACCACGTAGTGCCCCGGGATGGACCCCGCGTCCGCGTAGCTCGTGAACTCGACCACAGAGGATCTAATCTCCCTCAGCAGCTCGGCCGCGTTCTCCACCGCCCTCTGCAGCTCCAGCTCGTCCGTCTTGTCCGCGTCGATGCTTAGGAGCACGTTTTTCCTCCGCACGAATTTAAACTGCGGCGCGGAGTTGTGGTGACCTGTCACTTTCAGAACATCACCTACTCTGTAGCGGCATAGCCCAGAGTAGGTGCTGACAACCAACTCATACTCTTTTCCCACCTCCACGTCAGCAAGCTCCACTGCCTGAGACTGAACTTGTTCAGTCTCGGGCGGGTGGGGGAGGAACTCAAAGTAGCCCATGTTGGGCATGATGGTGTAACAAACCTCCGAAGGCTTGGTCATCGGCTTCATGTTGAGTCCGAAATAGCACTCGGACGACGCGTACATCGTGCACGCCTGAGGTAAGCCCCCGCTGTAAAAATCGAGCATCGGGATGTACTGAGCCATGGCCCCGGTCACAATCACATCCAGGTATTTGGTGTTAGGCCAGATCCTAGGAATTATCTTTTCCCAATTTTCAGCTTCACACTCTCTGGTGATGAACCCGGCCAGAGCCGGGTCGGGTTTGAGAATCCCGGCCATCCGTTTCTGTATCGATACGTCAGTGATTTTAGGGTTTAGGACCCCGGACGAGATGTCTAGGACGAGATCGCGCCAATGAATGGTCAGGAACTTGATTGCGCGGAGGAGGCCTGAGGCGAAGACGGCCCCGACCCTGAGGACCTCCTCGCGCAGGAGGAGGCCGCAGAGCATCTGCGTGTACATGCTCTGGACCGAGTCCTCGCAGAGGATGGCCTCGTCCGGGCTGGTGTAGGTGTTGTATGGGTCGACCGGCCGGTTCTTGAACTGGTCGCTCTTGTAGTAGCTCGTGAGAACCGGCCGGGCGACCAGACCGCCTGGGGTCTCGGTTTCGGCTTTGATGAAGAGGAAGTAGAGTCCTTTGCCTTTGTCTAAGTTGGGGACATATCTGTGGTCCATACAGCAAAAAAAGGCCATGTATAATGAGTGTTTATATTAATTTTGCATGGCCTTTTTTGAGAAAAGTTTGCCTTTTCTGAGATTGATACTAACTTGACAAGTAAAAGTATAGATGGGTTAGGGATTTTCTTACAAGTTCATCACCGGCATGAGAAGGCTGTACAACAGCTGTCGGCGGTCCATCTCTTCGCGAATCGTCGGCATCAGCTTCCTCTCCCCGCCTGAGGTGCCAGAACTGCCCAATTCCAAAAAAAAAACAATTTTAGTAAAGTAGTGTTCAATTTCTTTATTTAGATAGAGAACGTTTTATCTCCTAAAATTGCATAGGATCACGTGATCAAAATCAACAAAATATTCGAAATCACGGATACATGTAATTTTGTGAATGAGTTGCAATGATATAGAAATGCGGATTTTAAGAAAAATATCGAAAATTGAGTATTTTATTACCTAGTAAGAAACTCGGAGATGGGGTAGGAGCAAAGGATAGGAGAGCGGTCTCCGTTGGCGATGCGCTGGATCTCGGGCTGGAGATCCTCGTACGTCACGATCGGAACCTTTGACTTGAAGGATTCGCGGTCGGTAGCGCCACCGAGGTTGAAGCGCTGGAGGTATTCAGTGTGCGCATTTTGGGTGAGCATCTCGGCCAGCACACTTTCTTGCACGGAATCCGGATTCTTGGTCATCTCCTCGATAAATTCGAGGCTCTTAGTGAATTTCTCGTTGACCGGCGGCGGCGGGGGAGAGGAGTCAACGGCCATGGTCAAACGGAGGTTGAGAAATTGGAGATGGAATTAGAATTAGAATTAGAATGATGTTTGATTGTGTTTTGGAAATGGTGGTATGTGTGATTTTTGAGGAGGGGTAGGGTTGGGGTTTTATAGGAAAGGGAATGGGCTGGCCCGCATGCCGCCAGGGTCGAATCACACACGTGGAAGCCGGACTCTTTTATGCTTTTCTCGTCTTTTGTTTGGATGGGTTATTACTGTTTCGGACATTTGAAACCTATGTGACGACATTGACATTGTAGTGTGGATGGGTGGCATTGTTGGACCACGTGACGCCATCTTGTCTCCGATGGAGGGGACACTGGGGCCACTACGGATTCCACGTAATCATTTTCCAGCTCGGGCGTTTTTGTCTTGACTCATTTTTGCTTGTCAGGGACAATGATAGGCTGCCGGCGACATAGAGTATATAAAAAGCTATACATGAAAATAATAGTAAAAAAAGTAGCATCCCTATTTACATTTAATTATGGAACTGGATAGCATAAATTGTGCAAATTCAATTCCTTTTATATAAATAATACTCTATTCATTCCTTGTTAAAAGATACTTTTTTTTTGCATGAAGATTAAGAATGTGTGTTAAGTGGATAGTGAATAAAGTAAGAGAAATTATTTTTTTATTAAAATAAAATGACTCAATTACCTTAAAACTTTTTAAAATAGAGAAATGATTCAGTTAGTATCATGCTCGATGATTAGTTTAAGTGGAGAATGCTATTGTCTTGTGTATAATATTCATCCAACATGTTAGATTTAATATTCGATGATAATCGATATGATTTACCGTGACCATGATGTTCGCATACATTAATAGATGGGTAAGAGCATCTCCAATGGCAGCGTCGGCACCGGCACGCCGATTTTTCGCGGACGCCGGTGCTGACGCCGAACCATTGCAGCCGGCGTCGGTGAAATCGGCGTCAAAATCGGCGTGCCAACGCTGATTATTGGGCTGACGCCGATTCTCACGTCGATCCTCACGGCGCCATTGTAGGCCCCAGATTGGCGTCAGACCGGCGTCAGATTTTTTTTTTTTTTTTAATTTTTTGAAACACTATATATACGCGCTTTGGACATCATTTTCATTCGCACCACTTGTTTTAACGCGTACTCTCTCTATCTTAATTAATTTCTGTACAAGATCAACAACGAGAAATGAGTAATGCCGGTGGTAGTGATGGTGGCCGTGATGAGGATGCTGATGAGTATGAGCGTATGATGAACGAAGAGCTAGATACCTATACGAGCCGTGAGGTTGATCGATGGCTGCAGAGTTATATGCAGCCGGCAGTACCTCGCCCACGACCAGTTGTCCACCGTCGAGAAGTGGTTGATCGTGATCATGTAGCTGCACATCAGCGCCTGTTCACAGATTACTTCGCAGAGGAGCCGCGTTTTAATGCCAACCATTTCAGGCGTTGTTTTAGGATGAGGCGGAACTTGTTTATGCGTATTGTTAACGCTTTGGAGCATCGATATCTGTATTTCCGCTCCAGGCACGATGCGGCTGGCAGACCCAGCCACACCTCTATTCAAAAGTGCACTGCGGCAATCAGGTAGTTGGCCTACGGGACTTCGACATTCATGTGGGACGAATACCTCCACATCGGTGAGACGACTGCCATTGAATGTATGAAGTATTTCTGTCAGGGCGTGATTGAAGTATTCGGTGATCAGTATCTCCGAAAGCCTACCCCCAAAGATTGCCGGGATTTGCTGCGGATGCACGAGGATCAGCATGGGTTCCCGAGAATGTTAGGCAGCATAGATTGTATGCATTGGGAGTGGAAGAACTGTCCCGCTGCCTGGAAGGGGTTCTACACGACTGGCTACAAGAAAAAGAATCCCACGATGATCCTCGAGGCCGTAGCTGATTACCGGCTGTGGATTTGGCATGCGTATTTTGGGATAGCCGGTTCGAACAACGACCTAAACGTCCTCAACTCGTCACCTCTTTTCAACGAGCAGTGCCAGGGCGTCGGTCCGGCCATCAGTTTTGTCGCCAACGATAACCAGCATGATATGGGCTACTACTTGGCGGATAGGATATACCCTAGGTGGCCCGTCTTTGTGAAGACGATCCGGTGCACATCAGATGCGAAGAAGGCCTACTTTGCGACGCGGCAGGAGTCGGCACGAAAGGACGTGGAGCGCGCATTTGGTGTGCTTCAGGCTCGATGGGCTGCAGTTAAGGGACCAACGCGTTTGTGGAATGTCGACTGCATTGCTGATATAATGTACGCCCGTATTATCATGCACAACATGATTGTCGAAGATAAAGGTGTACAACTGACTAATTGGGCCAACGACGATAATGAAGCAGGTCCAAGCGACGGCGTCGCCGCCGCCAACGTACGAGGTGGGGTACCTCACGATGAAGAAACCCTCCTCCATGCACATGCCGACATGCGTCAAACGGATGCTCATATTCGACTCCAAAATGATTTAATTGAAGAGTTGTGGGCGCGGAGGATTGCAAGGCGTTAGTTTTTATTTAAAATTATGTAATTTTTTAAATGTACTTTTTAATTTAAATTAAAATAGTATATTTTCGCGTATATGTGTCGTATATTTAATTCCGTATTTTATGTGATTGTTAATTGTACTTTTTTAAATTTTAATAGTATTATTCAATTTTCCTGTATTTTTCTTGTAAATTAAATTCCGTATGTTGCTACGATTGTAAATTAAATTATATAATTATTATTAGTGATGTGAATAGGCTATGGGAGGGCTATTGCATGTCCAGTTGCATGTCCAGATGATGTGTCATGAGAATTTTAGTGCTGATGATGTGGCAGTGGTAAGACTATGAGATGGCTATTGCATGTCCAGAACCACTGGAGATGCTCTAAATTAAATTGCTATACAAATAGAGTTAGACATAAATATAAATAATTATGTGTAGAAATTTTGAAGCAATCACGTGGACAACAGAGGCAATAATGTCATTTACGAGGCAACTATAATTTGTGTCTTTGTAGGTACACTATTTGTCAACTAATGATACGGAATTTATTTTCATACCTATATCTATTTGGGATAGCTTTTTGATTATACAAAGCTAAGTGGTGGTTAAAATAACGAATTCCATAGCTTTCATCGCCTAATTATTTAATTAATCATGTTTCCTCCACATACTTAGGTCCTAAGATATTTCGTTTATTTTATTATATTTGTGTAAGAAAAAGTGAAATTACCTACTTGATAAAGGTTTTTTTTACCTACTACTTGATAAAGGTTAAGTCATAAGTATTTATTTGAATTTGTGATTTCAAGTTTCATAGGGGGCATGGAATTTGTCTCACCAATTCAAAAGCAAGTGGTGGAAGAGTTTAGTTCGTTGGATATACGAATTTAAATAAATAATCTCACTTTGTACGTTTCTGAATTAGAGAAAACATGGGCAGGAATGAAATTTAATTTGACACCACATATTTTTAATTTATCTTATTGATGAGAGCTTCAAATAGTCTCATTCTAACAATATTTGTTAATACTACCACCTCTCTTTATTGATAGTGATTTCCATTTGGATTTGTGATTTATTGCTAATTTTCTTTAAGTTGTTAATTTTAATAATTAATTTATTGTAGTATATTAAAAATGTAAACACGATGACATTGAAATGTCAATATAAACTTAGTTGATATTTTAATACTCTGTGTTGACATTGATAATTAAAACGTCAACACAATATATTAAAATGTCAACACAAATTTGTGTTAACATTTTAATATAATCGTGTTGATATTTTTAATACACTATGTCGAAGAGTTAACAAGTTAAGAAAAGTTAGCATTATAACACACATGTGTCTATTTGTATTACATCTCTTTGATGATATCTCTAAGCCGTGTTCCTAATTGTAATAAGAGAGATTAAGTAAGAATTAGTATTGTCTCAAATTAAAATTAGTTAATAAATTCAATTTTAGGCCATGCAAGTGGATATGTATGAACATACGATGGTTCAATTCCATAGTCAAATCGAAGAAAGAATCTGGCTTACGCGAAAGCAATTGAACATCCCCAAAAAAAGGAGACCAAACAAGTACAAATAATTTCTATGTTTCATCTAGTATGGGAAAAATGTAACTCTTCAAAGTTGGGTGAGAATGAGCTAAGAAATTAGATGCAAAATTCATTTACTCGTTTTTTTCTCTCATAAAGTAGTGGGCATGCATAGATCTTGATATTAATACAATTCATAACTAATTAAACCATACAATTAACAACTACATTGTCCTTTTAATTTGACCCTAGTATTAGGTTGTAATTAAGCCTATGATTGAATATACATTGACATATATACTAACATTATGTATATTTTTCACATAAAGTATACATTAGAAAATATCTTGTTCTTATTAACTTGATGTCGGTAAATAGAATATTTTCTTATTACATGCTTAGCTCTTTGATTTTCATGTAAATTATGAGAAACAACACTGTTGGAATAATTTAAAGATGTTGAGTGTAATTTTCCATGTACCTACAAGCTATATAGTCCACATCCTTGAAAGAAGCGTCGAAGACTTTGCCACTCAACATAGAACATAGACAAATGGGAGCTTGTTTTATCAATTTTATAGGGATGGGAAGCAAAATATGGTGGCATTAAATTTTTGTGTTTGGCTTCATAAAGGTAACGAATTAATACATATATCTAAAACATTCTTATGTTTTTGGGTGAAAAGAGTGATGGTTCACACCCACAAACGCCACTAATATACACCACAATTTGCTTCACGTTTATCTCAGAAATATCATGTTGGATAAGCTAAGGGTTTTGTTTCTTCTTTAATACTACTAATTTATAAAGAAAATTCAATTTTATTCCTCCCAAAAGATAAATACATTAGTAGTATGTAAAGTATTTTGCTAACTATATTTCCAAAAGTGAAAAGTTTTTGTGCATTGTGCTAATTTCTTGCTGTGTTTTACTGATATCAATCTTTAATACATTACTCTATTTGCTAATTGCCTAGGAATTCCAATTGCAAAAATTGCAATTAAGAGATATGCACACATAGTGTCCTATATTATACAGTAAACTGCATTTTTTTCTATAAATTTCAAACTAAGATTTGAACTATTAGATTTTAAAATTTGATGTTATTGTTGAATAATTGGTGGACCTTCATTTGGGCTTGTCTATTTCCTTGGCCCATGTGATGATTGAATTGGGCTTGGCCAAATACTTACTCCTCATACTCCATATGCCGCCATGTGTACTCTCACCCGGATCAAGGCTCTAAGCCGTTGGATGGCGATGTGTGCTTGTTATGTGAGAGGTTAGACCCTTCAGTTTCATTCACTCTTTTACATACACTCTCTCTCACTTCTCTTGCTCTCGCTCTCTCTCGCTCTCTCCTTCTGCTTTCTTCTCCGACGGCTTTCCGTTGGTTCTTTTGGTGATCTTGCACGGTTGAAAGTGCAAAGGATCTAGCTACAGTAACTGAGGAGGCAACCACTTCGGTTGCTGAAGTGTTGGGCGAATTAGGGTTTCATGTGTGAGGTTTTTCTGGTGAGATCGTTCTCAGAGGTGATAGATCTGGTGTTGTGGAGCCTGTTGGTGCTGGAATCTGGAGTGTGAGGTTAATCACCCAAGGATTCAGTTGTGCTCCCTTGGATCTGTGTTCTTGAGAATAGGCTGGTGCTATCGGCGAGTGTCTGAGCCGAAGCATTGTGTTTCAGTGTGTTTGCTTTGTGTTCTGTTGTGTTTACTTGTGTAACCTTGTTAGATCCGTGAGGATCGGTTTCTTGTGGTACTGACTCAGTTGTTGAGTGTACAGGTGGAAGACACTTGAGCTTGAACTGGATTCTTATCTTGTGTAATAGTTAGACTCCTATTCTGTATTTCAATATTCAATTCCTTGTAATATCAGTCGCTTGGTTGGAGTTTGACTGAGCTCCCTTATAAAGAACAAAGAGATCTTGGTAATTAGTGAATCCGATCTAAGTCTGATCCCTACAGTTATGATAAATAATTTCAATAAAAATGACAATATAATGAGTCTGTTGACGTTATTTGTCATGGGTTAACATTAAATCTTAAAACCTAGTGATCTATATTTAGTTTGTAGTTTATAGACAAGGTCAGATCTACTTTGAATGAAAAAATGGCAATTGTCCCACCTCAATACATTTCATTTATACTACTAATTTGTTAATCAATTTAAAAAAAGTTATTTCTCTATAAATGCTCCATTTCAAACTTCTAAAATTTCTTCATATATTTTTGTCCCACTGAAATGAATTTCTAACTCCATATCCATTTATAGGAAAAATATAGGAGAGTAACTTTTGACAAAATTTGTTTACTTTTTTCGTTTATTTGATGATAAATGAAATCACCCGTCACGACACATTTGTGTAATAAATAGACTTGATAACATAAAGGAAATGGGTTAGACATTGAAAAGAAACTGAAATTTATGTAGAATTCTAAAGAAGATATATGGGCGACAATTTAATTATTTAAATATATTAGCTAAATAAAATTAGTGGATTCGAAAGCTATGACGAATCGGCCAGCAAGACATCTTAAATTGTTTAGAAATCGACTGGAAATTTCCCTCAAAAAGTAGAAAGAAATTGAGATAATGTAAATATTGTAATTACTTAAATTTTAATTGTTAACTAAGAGCCTATAACAAAGGGACAACTCATATGAAGTAAAGTTTATTATAAAATTTAAAAAAAGGTTATTATAAATTAATAGTCATTATCGATAAGGGCATTCACAATAAGAGCTTATCTCTGGAGCCAATCTCAGAGTCTATCTCCATTTTTTCATGCCACGTCAGCATGCCCATCCCAGAGCCTATTTCAGAGTCCATCTCATTTCCACATCATCACTATTTTTATATTTTACTTTTAATTATTAGTCTGAAATAATATGATATAAAATAGCAAGAAAAATAAATTAAAGACAACTCAATAAAAAATAAATTTCATTAAAAAGAAAATATCCTACATTTATAAAAAATACAGAAAAAAATAAACTAAAAATATTGATAAAAACATTAAAAATATTGTGACTAGAGAAAACTAAAACATCTCTTTTCTGTTGTAGTGCCATTTATAGGCTTGGGATATTTGTTGCTGGTAGTTGGTTCTTGGCAAGAACTTAGGACTTTTCTGTTTTCTTGTGTTCTGTTGTTGCTTCTGCTGTTGTTTGGTGATGCTCTGTGGTGCTTTGTGTTTCTGACCTCACTTCACTTGGCCACCAAGCATTGATACTGCCAAAGTGACCCCCTGCGCCCTCCAAGAGTGAGTGATTGCGAACTGGGATAGCCTTTGCTAGTGTGCTCGTGACAGTCGGGGAATTAAGGCTGGTTGTCTGTGAGAAAGTGCGTTCTAAGTGTTTGCTGAATGTCTCTGTGCTTTAAGGTGTGTAAGACTCTCTGTGTTTGTCTTGCTTCCTGTGCTCTTGTGAAAATCTTTGCAAAAATGACTCAGCCTGTTGGCGTGATCCCTTTCAATGGAAAAAATGACTTTATGATCTGGAAACAGAAAATGAAATGTGTTTTGATTCAACAAAAGGTGTTTAAGGTTGTTGATGGCTCCTTACCTGAAGATACTGCTCAGGATAAAATTGATGAGATGAATGAATTGGCTAGAGCCACTATTGTGTTAAATTTGTCTGATTCTGTGATTAGGAAGGTTGATCATATAGAATCTGCTTCTGAGATGTGGAAAAATCTTGATTCTCTGTATACTGAAACCTCTATGTCTTCTAGAATGTACCTACTTGAAAATTTGTTCAAATTTAAGCTTGACTTATCTAAAGACATTGATGACAATATTGATAGATTTCAGAAGCTTGTGCAAGACATTAAAAGGTCTGGTGATAAAACCATAGATGAATACACAAGTATAGCTCTAATGAATGCCATACCTGACTCCTATAGTGATGTTAAAGCTGTCATTAAGTATGGCATGGATTCTGCTCCTCTGGATTTAATTGTAAGCTCCTTAAAATCTAAAGAATTGGAATTAAGGGAAAGGGCTGCTGATAAGAGTGCTTTTAATAGGGCTCTAAATGTAAGAGGAAGATCTCAAACTAGAGGGGGCAAAGACTCTAATTATGTATCAGGTTCCAACTCAAATTCAAAGAAAAAGCATAGATCTAGGTCCAATAGCAGGGATCCTACATCTTTTAGAAAGTGTTTCAATTGTGGGGAAGTAGGGCACTATAAAAAGGAGTGCACTAAGCCTAAAAAGAAGAAAACCCCTAATAATGACACTCAGCTTGAAAATCTTGTCAATGTGGCCAAACATGATGCTGATAATGAATGTGTTTTCATGGTGCATGATCTGATGTATATTAATGCCTCTCCTGTGTGCCCCTTTACTTCAAATGATTGGCTTTGTGAATCAGGATGTACATATCATGTTAGTCCTTTTAAGGAGGTGTTCTCTGAGCTAAAACCTGTTATTAATACCTATGTGTCAATGGCTGATGACAAGAAATGTGAAATCCATGGAATTGACACAGTATATTTAAAATTTGACAATGGTTTTGTGCTCTGCCTGAAAAATGTGAGATATGTTCCTGATTTATGCTACAATCTGATGTCTTGCACTGCTTTAGAAGCTGCTGGCATGGGGGGAAAATGGGGGGATGGATGCATGAAAATTTGCAGAGGATCTATGTGTCTTTTCAAGGCCAAAAAGAAGTGTGGCTTGTATGTTTGTAATGTTGTGGCTCTATCATGTGAAAATGCTTATGCCAATGTGATTAAGAGTGATAAATCTATGCTGTGGCATGAGAGACTAGGACACATGAGTGAAAAAGGCTTGAATATACTGAAAAAACATGCTATGTTAACTGATTCTGATGTGCAAGGCAGCCTGCCTTTTTGTGACACCTGTGTGCTGGGTAAACAACACAGGGTTTCTTTTCCTTCTCCTGTGCCTGTTAATGTGAGCAAATGTGTTCTTGAGTACTTGCATATGGATGTGTGGGGTCCTGCCTCTGTATCTTCTCACTCTGGTTCTGTTTATTTTCTATCTATCATTGATGATTACTCTAGGAAGGTTTGGTGCTTTCTCATGAAACATAAGTATGGTGTCTTTGAGAGATTAAAAACCTAGAAAATGTTGATAGAAACTCAGACATGTAAGAAGATTAAGGCTATCAGAACTGACAATGGCCTTGAGTTCTGCAATAAATAGATTGATGACTTGTGTGCTGCTCATGGTATTAAAAGACATAAAACTGTTCCTTACACACCCCAACAAAATGGAGTGGCTGAAAGGATGAATAGAACTTTGCTTGAAAAAGTGAGATGCCTGCTTGCAAAATCTGGTTTGTCAAAAAAGTTTTGGGGTGAAGCTTTATTAACTTCTACTTATCTGATTAATAGATCCCCTTCTGTGCCTCTAAATGGTCAGTGTCCTGAGCATGTGTTTACTGGAAAAAACTTATCTCTTTCTCACCTAAGGGTGTTTGACTGTACTGCTTTTGTGCATACTAAGTCTGATAAACTTGAGCCTAGATCTAGGAAAGGTGTTTTTCTTGGATATCCTGAGGGTGTTAAGGGTTATAGAGTCTGGCTGAGAGATGAACCAGGGTTCAAGGTCATTATAAGCAGGGATGTTGTCTTTAATGAGACTGAATTCCCTTGCTTGAAATTGACCTCTGACTCATCTCTACCACCTGAGGACAGTGAACCTCTTATGGAGGAAGAGTCCTCAATACCACTCACTGATGTGGAAAATCAAGATGATGCTCCAAGTGAGGTGGAGCAGCCTTTCTGGCATACTTATCCAGCTCTTACATCTGATGACACACCCCATGAAGGAGAGTTAATTGATAATGTGCCCCAAAATGTGAATGACAATGATGTGCATGCTAGCCCTATTAGGCAGAACTCTCCTGCTCAGAATGTGTTGCATAGTCCTGCTGGTGTTCAAAATGCTATTGATAATACTGACTTGAGCAATTATGTGTTCGCTAGAGATAGGACTAGAAGGCTTAATGTTCACAAACCTGTTAGATTTGTTGGCTTGGTTGCTCTCATTAACTTGGCTTTTAATGTGTTTGAATCTGATGGGGATGAACCCCAGTCCTATAAGCAAGCTACAAAGTCTAAGTTCTGGAATAATTGGCATAAGGCAATGTTAGAGGAGATGCATTCTCTTAGAGTCAATTTTACCTGGATTCTTGTTCCTTTGCCTCCTGGTGCATCTGTGGTTGATTGCAGGTGGTTATATAAGCTAAAAAATGAGGTGGAGGGTCTTAGGTACAAGGCCAGACTAGTTGCAAAAGGGTTTACTCAACAAGAGGGGGTAGATTACACTGAAATCTTTGCTCCTGTTGTTAAATTTACTACTGTCAGATTGATGCTTGCCTTGTGTGCTCACTTTAATTGGGAGTTAAAACAGATGGATGTTAAAACTGCTTTCTTGCATGGTGATTTAGATAAACCTATCTATATGAAGCAGTCTGAAGGCTTTGTTGATCCCAAGCTCCCCAATCATGTGTGTTTGCTAAAAAATGCCTTGTATGGCTTGAAACAATCCCCTAGGCAGTAGAATATCAAGTTTAATAATTGCATGCATAAGTTAGGCTTTGTAAGAAGTACTTTTGATGCATGTTTGTATTTTAAGAATCTTGAGTCTCATGTGCCTGTGTTCTTGTTGCTCTATGTTGATGACATGCTCATTATGGGACCCTGTTTGAAGACTATCAAATCTGTGCAGTCTGCTTTAAGTGAAAACTTTGACATGAAAGACTTAGGTGATGCTCAGAAAATCTTAGGGATAAATATTTTCAGATATAGAAAGTGTTCTATCCTTGTGCTGCATCTAGAACCCTATGTGTGCAAAGTGCTTAAAAAATTTAACATGTTTGATGCAAAACCTACTTCAGTTCCCTTGGCTGCCCATTTTGTGTTGAGTAAAGATCAATGCCCTCAAACTAAATCTGATATTGATGCTATGAAGAAGGTTCCCTATGCTAATGCGATTGGCTCAGTGATGTACTTAATGGTAAGCACTCGGCCTGACATTGCCTATGCTGTGTCATGCCTAAGTAGGTACATGTCTAACCCTGGTCCTGTGCACTGGGAAGCCTTAAAGTGGCTTCTGAGATATCTGAAACAGACTGCTAAATATGGCATGTGTTATTCTAAATGTGATGAAGGTGTTACTTTAACTGGTTTTGTGGACTCTAACTATGCCAATGATAGGGATAAGAGGAAGTCAACTACCTCCTATGTGTTTACTGTCTGCAAGTCTTGTGTTAATTGGAAGTCTCAGTTGCAGCATATAGTGGCTCTTTCCACTACTGAGTCAGAATATATTGCTATCACAGAAGTAATGAAAGATGCAATCTGGTTGAAGGGAGTACTCTCTAAACTTAAGTTTGTGAAGTTATCTCCTATTGTGTTCTCTGATTCTCAGTCTGCAATTCAGTTATGTAAAAACCCTATTTTTCATGATAGGACAAAACACATTGATGTTAGATTTCATTACATTAGAGACATTGTAGAAAAATGTGAAGTATTTCTTCAAAAGGTTCACACTGATAAAAACCCTGCTGATATGGGGACAAAAAGCTTACCTGTTGAGAAACTTCTTTTCTGCATAAGGTTTTTGCATTTTGATTTAGGTTAGATGCATGTCCCGGGGATAAAGTCCTCAGTCATTTACTTGCATTGGTAAAGCAGGTATATGGCTAGAGGCAGGAAGTCCTCCTAGACTAATGGGTTTAATCCCTCTGGTGTCTGGAGGCAGCATGGTGATTCCCTAAAGGCCAGTGAACCTTGGTTGTGTTCTTTGAGGCTGAGGGGGATTGCCTTATTGGCTGTGATGAGTTTCACTTTAGCTTGTAGCACTTGCTGGTTTCTCAGAATGAAGTCCAAGGTGGAGTATGTTGAATAATTGGTGGACCTTCATTTGGGCTTGTCTATTTCCTTAGCCCATGTGATGATTGAATTGGGCTTGGCCCAATACCTACTCCTCATACTCCAGATGCCGCCATGTGTACTCTCACCCGGATCAAGGCTCTAAGCCGTTGGATGGCGATGTGTGCTTGTTATGTGAGAGGTTAGACCCTTCAGTTTCATTCACTCTTTTACATACACTCTCTCTCACTTCTCTTGCTCTCGCTCTCTCTCGCTCTCTCTCGCTCTCTCCTTCTGCTTTCTTCTCCGACGGCTTTCCGTTGGTTCTTTTGGTGATCTTGCACGGTTGAAAGTGCAAAGGATCTAGCTACAGTAACTGAGGAGGCAACCACTTCGGTTGCTGAAGTGTTGGGCGAATTAGGGTTTCATGTGTGAGGTTTTTCTGGTGAGATCGTTCTCAGAGGTGATAGATCTGGTGTTGTGGAGCCTGTTGGTGCTGGAATCTGGAGTGTGAGGTTAATCACCCAAGGATTCAGTTGTGCTCCCTTGGATCTGTGTTCTTGAGAATAGGCTGGTGCTATCGGCGAGTGTCTGAGCCGAAGCATTGTGTTTCAGTGTGTTTGCTTTGTGTTCTGTTGTGTTTACTTGTGTAACCTTGTTAGATCCGTGAGGATCGGTTTCTTGTGGTACTGACTCGGTTGTTGAGTGTACAGGTGGAAGACACTGGAGCTTGAACTGGATTCTTATCTTGTGTAATAGTTAGACTCCTATTCTGTATTTCGATATTCAATTCCTTGTAATATCAGTCGCTTGGTTGGAGTTTGACTGAGCTCCCTTATAAAGAACAAAGAGGTCTTGGTAATTAGTGAATCCGATCTAAGTCTGATCCCTACAGTTATGATAAATAATTTCAATAAAAATGACAATATAATGAGTCTGTTGACGTTATTTGTCATGGGTTAACATTAAATCTTAAAACCTAGTGATCTATATTTAGTTTGTAGTTTATAGACAAGGTCAGATCTACTAGGAATGAAAAAATGGCAATTGTCCCACCTCAATACATTTCATTTATACTACTAATTTGTTAATCAATTTAAAAAAAGTTATTTCTCTATAAATGCTCCATTTCAAACTTCTAAAATTTCTTCATATATTTTTGTCCCACTGAAATGAATTTCTAACTCCATATCCATTTATAGGAAAAATATAGGAGAGTAACTTTTGACAAAATTTGTTTACTTTTTTCGTTTATTTGATGATAAATGAAATCACCCGTCCCGACACATTTGTGTAATAAATAGACTTGATAACATAAAGGAAATGGGTTAGAAATTGAAAAGAAACTGAAATTTATGTAGAATTCTAAAGAAGATATATGGGCGACAATTTAATTATTTAAATATATTAGCTAAATAAAATTAGTGGATTCGAAAGCTATGACGAATCGGCCAGCAAGACATCTTAAATTGTTTAGAAATCGACTGGAAATTTCCCTCAAAAAGTAGAAAGAAATTGAGATAATGTAAATATTGTAATAACTTAAATTTTAATTGTTAACTAAGAGCCTATAACAAAGGGACAACTCATATGAAGTAAAGTTTATTATAAAATTTAAAAAAAGGTTATTATAAATTAATAGTCATTATCGATAAGGGCATTCACAATAAGAGCTTATCTCTGGAGCCCATCTCAGAGTCTATCTCCATTTTTTCATGCCACGTCAGCAGGCCCATCCCAGAGCCTATCTCAGAGTCCATCTCATTTCCACATCATCACTATTTTTATATTTTACTTTTAATTATTAGTCTGAAATAATATGATATAAAATAGCAAGAAAAATAAATTAAAGACAACTCAATAAAAAATAAATTTCATTAAAAAGAAAATATCCTACATTTATAAAAAATACAGAAAAAAATAAACTAAAAATATTGATAAAAACATTAAAAATATTGTGACTAGAGAAAACTAAAATGTAGAGTGAGATAAAATAAAATGGGATTAAATGTGAATAATTGGTGGGGAATGGAGTATATAAAGAGTATAAAAATGAATTAAAAGAAAAAAAAGAAGAATTGGCTGAGGCTTAATATCGGCTCAAGGGCGGAGGCTTGGGGAGGGGGAATCGCCCCTCCCCCCACAGTGGTGACCTAGGAGAGCCGATGAGGGGGGCGATAAATACGCCCTTGCTATCGGCCAGTTGCCAATGCCCTAAGATACTAATCAAATTCCTTAACTCTAAGGAAGTAAACGAGATCAATTTTGTTCTGATATCTTTGCAGCTATTCTCCAATGATAATTTTAAAAAATTGCAATTTTTAGAAGAAGTATTAGCAAATATAATAGTTACATTACGGTTATATTAAAATGTACATAGTGTTTTAATAACGGTTATATTAAAATGTATATAGTTTTAATAACGGTTATATTAAAATGTATATAGTGTTTTAATAGTACATAACTAAGACTAATTCTATATCTTAAAACGAGTGATTAAGATTAAAACTCAAAGATTTCGATAAATACTCCCTCCGTCCACCAATATAAGGCCAACTTTGACCGGTTACATATTTTAAAAATGGAGTGGAAAATGAATAAAAATAGTTAGTAGAATATGAGTCATACTTTTATAAATTGGTTTTATAATGTAATGTGAGTAAAAAATAAAGTTAATGGAATGTGAGATCCATTACCAAAATAGTAAAAAAATAAATGAGACATTTATTGGTGGACATACGAAAATAGTAAAATGTGGCGTTTATTGATGGATAGAAATAATAATAAACAAAATATCAATAAAGGATAAAAACATAAATTTGTTAAAATATACTAGCACTAGTACTCTTTTTAGTGGATTTTGTGATTTCAATATAATGTATTAGAAATATAATATAATAACATGAATATATTAATACAAGTACATGAAAATAGCAACATGATTATATGGATATTATATAATGTATTTTGTTGATATTATGATACATATGTTAAAATAGAACTGCTTGTCGACAATATAAAAAATTAAAATAAATAGTATAATCAAATTTCACCATCCGAACCTATGCAATTGAAAATTGATTAGAATTTTTAAAAAATTATCTTTAATTTGATATCTCCTCTCGTCTCATAGAAATAGGCTCACTTTTCTTTTTTGTTAGTCTCGTAGAAATAATCTATATCAATTTATGAAAATCTTTTCTCCTTCTCTTTTATTTTATGATTTATGAATCCCATGTGTCATCCAAATGGTCTATATTTATGGGACGAAGATAGTACTTATATTTTTTGAGAATTTTTTAAACTTGAGAGTGTTATGTATTTTTAAAATTTTGAGATAATTTGAGCACAAAGAGATTAGTTTGAACTATATCATGTATAAAAATTAACATTATTATTTTTTAAATTTATTTAATAATTTTGAAATATGAAATACAATCATTTTGTATCCTTTTAACTACTAGATCGCCAAATTTAATGTCTAAGAATTATTTTATCACACGTCAGTTACTTGGTTGGGCCTACGTAAACTTAGTTGGACCAATACTTTATGGATTCCAGTTTAAGGAGTCAAAAGGAAAATAATTGAAGGGTTGAAACTTCATTTTCATTATTTTCTCTTCCTTGGATTGAACTTTACAATCATGAAACATATTTTTTTTTATCACGTAGTATGCTATTAGCATATGTGTTTAAATTTGATAAATCTTATTGCATCCCCATCCGTGCTCTTGCCAACGAGCACGGATGTGAGCCCAGATCCATTTTTACTCACTGTTCTTAGATAAGAGCACAACACCCACATCCGTGCTTTTCTGCAAGGACAAGCTTAAGGGTCCCACCATTCTATTATTCAATTTAAATAAAAACATTTCTACAAAATTAAAATACATTAAGAGCATCCACAACGGCGAACACACGCTCGTCCGTCCGTCCGTGCCAGCGGCGCGACACCGCTGTTCGCCGCTGCGCTCTTGCCTCTGGCACGGCGCTGCTCGATGCATCGGGCACGTCCGTGCCAGCAAGCAGCATACGTGGCAGCTTCCTATTGCCTTTGGCAATTTAATTTTTTTTTTAAAAAATTGGATTTTAATTAAAAAATCCGATTAAAAAAAAATCCAACTTCCCAAAAAATTATATCATTTTTCTACCCACTTTTAATTTATTTTTCAATTTTTTCTCCAAAAATACACATTTTCATCTATAAATACCCACACTTCCACACCAAAAAATTCACACCAAACTACACAATGCTTATCTACATTTTCTCATTTCCATTCTCAATTCTCAATCTTTCTTCCACTCTTACAACAACACAATGTCCGGCTCCGGCGATCAACCATCCGGCTCCCACGGTTGGAACCCCGATTGGTTCGGTTCACAATCGTTTCCTAGTCCGGAAACAGAATATTCGGCCCCTCCTCAAACCCAAGGTTCGCAAGTTCCGGGTGGCTACCCGCCTTACCCGATCGAAGACCAAGATGCTCCCGAAGGGCAATACGGGTGGACACCCGAGCCATCCGTGCCTAGAGCGGGAGGGAGCGGCCCCTCTCAAACTCCTCATCTTCCTACTCGCGGTGTCCGCACCCCGTACACTCCGGGGGAGATGGAGCAATTGTTCAAAGCGTTCTTGTCAATCTCCGAAGATCCGGAGGTTGGCACGAACCAATCCGGAGACCATTATTGGTGGCGCATCTGTCGCTGGAACAATCGAGTGCGATGAGAGTATGGTGCGCAACGCCATATACAGAGCCAACGAAGAAATCCAAAATTTCCAGGGGTATTACCTCTAGGAAGAGCGGTTGGCGGGGAGCGGCCGGAGCGAGGTCAACATCATCAGTGCCGCGTTGGCGACCTACCAATCCATCAACTACAAGCCGTTCAAGTACCTCAACATTTGGCAGGAGACTCGGTCGCATCCGAAGTATAAGGGGGGCGTATCATCCTCCTCTAGCTCCTCCTCGAAACGGTCGAGGTCGGTATCCCTATCCGATGCCGGCTCCGAACATGTGGCTAGCCAACTTGCCGGAGCTAACTTGGGTAGCCCCAAAGCCGGCCCGAGCGGTTCCCAACGCCGGCCGCAAGGAAGGAAGAAGGCGGCTGCCAACCTCCATCGCGCCGCGACTCCATCCGCCCCCGCTCCCTATGTGCCACCTCAACCCCAACCAACTCGTTGTGGGGGATTTTGGCCCAACTCAATTTGGACGATAGGTCAAATATGACCCCCGAGCAACTTCGGTCGCATGTGGCGATTATACGGGGTCTCCAAAGAACGTTGGGGGTAGAGACGGATGAATAGACTTCCACGGGGGTATTTTTAGGCTTAATTATGTAATTTTTATTTTTTAGGAGTTTAATTATGTAATTTTTAATTTTTATGATTTTAATTATGTAAATTTTATTTTTTTTATAATTTGTAATATTATTTCGGGTAATTTTAATGTATTTTAATTTTGTGGAAATGTTTTTATTTAAATTGAATAATAGAATGGTGGGACCTTTGTGCTTGTACTTGCGGAAGAGCACGGATGTGAGTGTTGTGCTCTTGCCTAAGAGCAGTGAGTAAAAGTGGGGTCGTGCCCACATCCGTGCTCGTTGTCAAGAGTACGGATGTGGATGCTCTAAAAATATCCGGAATACTATTACAAATTACAAAAAAATTAAAAATTACATAATTAAAATTACTAAAATCTAGTTGGTCGAGGAGGAGGGACGGGGGTATTCGCGGTGACATAGGCTTCATAGGCGACACGATATTGTTCATAGTATTTTTGTTCTTCGCGCTCTGCTTCCGCAATGAGATTGGTGAAATCCATCCGCAATGAGAGATGATTTGATGTGAAAAATGGATGATAAATGTGTGTATTTATAGATGATTTTGGGAATAAAAAAATAAAAAAATTCTAGAAAAACGGTAAAAAAACGGCCATATTTTTGGGAATCTGAAAATATATATTTTTTAATTTTTGGTATTATTTTCGATTTAAAAAAAAAATTTCCAACGGAAATGCCGTTGGCCAATTAGAACGCGCCACGTCAGCTGCTCGCTGGCACGGATGTGCTCGATGCATCGAGCAGCGCTGCGCCAGCGGCGAGTAGGCGGTGCCGCGCCACTGGCACGGACGGACGGGTGTCCACTCACCGCTGCGGATGCTCTTAGTAAGTTAGGACTGGGTCGATACGATATACCGTATCGAAAATGTTATACCGTATATTGAATCGAAAATATCGGTATGAAAGAATATCATACCGTTACCGTATCGAAAGTTTCGGTATACCAAACTTTCGGCACATATTATATCAATATCGTTACTGTACCGATATTTCAGTATATCGTATTGAACTTCAGTATACCGTTTTGAAAGGTATACCAAACGAAATATCGTACTGTTTAAAATACCTTTATACTGGAAAATATAATTTCAACACGTATTTGTTTTCAATATATTTCAGTATATACGGTATATACTGATAATTCAATAATATTGATTTGCAATATATTTCGGTATACCGATAATATCAATATATATTGTATATTCGATATACAACGATATACCGTGGTATAAGAAAATTCATATCGTTATCATATCGAAACTTACGATACAGTATCGTATCGTACCAAAAATTACGGTATACTAAAAATTCGATAAATATTTGGTACTATTTTCTAGTACGATACGAGTGATATACCATTTTTTCTGTATTTTTACCCATTCCTAAATAAGTTATCTATGTGTAATCATTACCCATTTAAGTTATTTTAAAGAATATTATGCTAAGAGACCTCATCCTATAAAAATAGAGATTTTTGGGACATTACAGATTATAATGTAAAATTAATAGAACGTAAATTTTATTTTTAATAAAATATCAATATTAATATAAAAATTTGTACTACTACAAAATAATGTCTTTGTTATTCGAAGGAAATATTGACATTTCTCTTCCATTTATAAATGCACGTTCTCTAGTTTCCATTATTGGTCAAGAAACAAAACAATTACTACTATAAAATTTTGAGTGGAGAAATAATTAACATTTCCCGAAATCCAGATGATTAGATTATATTCTAAAATATTAGTAGTAAGGGTTCAGTAAAAACGTCGGCAAATCTGGTTGAACACCCAACCCAACCCAACCCAACCCAACCTCGGTGGTGAGTCTCTTGACCTTTTTCCATCCCCTCCCTCTTCAGTTAATCCCACTCCAAACCTCCTCAGCATTCATTTGCTCCGATGGTTCCCTCCGATTCCCAAACCGTGAAAAAGCCCCCCAAACTCATCAACTCCACTCTCCATTCCATCAAGATCCACTTCTCCTCCCACCCCCGTTTCTGGCTCTTCATCGCCTTCCTCTGGGCCCAAGCCCTCATCATCTCCATCGCCCGCACTCCCCCCCTCTGCTTCCCCTCCCCCTCCCCCTCCCCCTCCCCCCGCTACATTCCCATCCACTCCAATTCCACCACCACCACCACCCTCCCTGATCCCCCCCCCTACACCGACGATTGCCCCTCCGGCCGCGTCTTCTCCTACGACCTCCCCCCCTCCTTCAATCTCGACCTCGTCCTCCCCAATTGCACCGATCTCAACTTCTGGAATTGGGAATGCGGCATCATCTCCAACCACGGCTACGGCCGCGCCGCCTCCGAGCTCCGCCGCACCCTCCCGGGCGACCTCCACCGATCCTGGTACCACACCAATCCATTCTCCCTCGAGCTCCTTTCCACCACCGCATCCTCAAACACAACTGCCGAACCCCAGATCCAGATCTCGCCACCGCCTTCTACATCCCCTTCTACGTGGGCTAAATTCCAAGAAGGGACGTCATGGCAAGAAGTATCCGCCATTTGGACCCTGAAAATAAAAGTTTCCAAACATGGTAGAGACGCGAGAAGCTCTCGCGTGTTTTAACTAAACACGCTTGAAGCTCTCGCGTGTTTTAAAACTTTAGACGCATTAGGTTGATGCGTGTTTAAAGTGAAACACACATATTCCTCTCGCGTGTTTAAAGTGAAACACGCGACACGCTCTCGCGTGTCTCCCTTTGTTCATATTCGTCCAGAAGGCAGAAACTCACAGAACACGCGAAGCAGCAGCGAAAAATCGGCGAAATTCTTCCCAACCAGCGAAATTCGAAGCCTAATCCAATATTTAGCTCTCCCATTCCAATTTGAAGTGTTGTTAGGTAACTTTCAACCCTTATTTTCTATTTTTATTGGTATATTTTAGGTGGGTATAATAGTTAGGGTTCATGGGCTAGAAAGTATTTTGTTGAATTTGGTTGAATTTGTTGTTGAATTATTCAATTTGGTTGATTTTATCTTTGAATTGGTTGTAGTTGATGTTGAATTATTCAATTTGGTTGATGTTTTGTTGAAGTGTTGAAACCGGTTGAATAAGGTGTTACTTTGTTGAATTTGGTGTTATTTTGTTGCATTTGGTGTTAATTTGGTGAATGTGATTGATATTTTGTTGAATTATTGAATTTGGTTTTGAATTATTGAACTTGGTTTTGAATTATTGAATTTGGTTGAATTATTGTTGAATTATTGAATATGGTTGAATATGGTGTTAATTTGTTGAATTTGATGTTGATTTGTTGAATTTGATGTTAATTTGTTGAATTTGGTTGAATTTATTAAGTTAAATTTTTTTATAAAATTTGGTTTATAATTAAACATGTTTAATTTTGATTATATTAGGATGTCACGATATGGACCCGAAGATCCTTCTGTTTTGCATTATCAGCACAGTCATATATCACGCAAGGCGTGGGCAGGCCAGGAAACAACCTCTTTCAATATTCGGCGCTTTGAGGGACATTTCTGGGAAATCGATAATCATCACAGACGCGTGATTGATTATGTATGTAGATTTGGTTTAGGTGGAGTTCTTTTCTGTGGTAAGGCTCTGGATGTAGATCATGCGTTGATCACAGCTTTGATTGAGCGTTGGAGGCCAGAGACACATACATTCCATCTTCCCGTAGGGGAAACAACCATTACATTACAAGACGTTCAAGTATTATGGGCTTTACGTGTAGATGGAGTACCCTTCACAGGAAATGGGATTTGTGAATCTGGGTGGAGGGGTTTATGTGAAGAGCTCTTGGGCTTCTATCCCCTTCAAAGCGAGATGAAGGAAAACGGTATCTTGGCATCCGCGCTAATACATAGGATGACGATTGAACCGTTAGGAGATGGTCTCGAAGACGAAGCCTACATTCAACGGGCACGTATGATTGTGCTTGTGCTATTGGGAGGGTTGATCTTACCCGACGACTCAGGGTGTAAGATACCTCTCATGTGGTTGACCCAATCGTCGTGGAAAGGCTAAAACGAACTGGGCTGTGCAGAACAATGCCTACATCCAACATTGGAAGAGAAGGTCGGAGTTCGTTACTAATGATTACATGGAGCCTCTCGCAGACCACGTGCAGGTGATGAGAACTCGACAATACATGGAGTGGTATTTTAAAATTACCATTACATATATCACGCAGCCGGGTAGACTTCCAGAAGTAGGGATGGACACTGTTGCATCATCATCTACACTCAAAGTAAGTATTGTATTTGTATAGTTGTTGTTTCATTTTAAAAGTATGTATGTTATTAAATATGCGCGTTTTATTTGTTACAGGCGGAGACATTGGCACGTGTATTTCATATGTCGCGCGGTTTTGACCCAGCAGACGCCGTACGCTTGTTGCATGAGATTAACAGTCTTGCTCTTAACTGCCTCACCGAGTGCGGTGAGAGTGAACGCGCGGTCATACCTTCCACACAGCGCACTGATGTGGATATGTCCCGGGGGTTTATCCGAAGAGCTCGCGGTATTGGTCAGAGAGGTATCCGAACAGGCGGGCATGGTTATTCACGGCATTTCAAAATGTCCCAAGACATGCCAGGGTCATCACAAGCAGCAAATGAAGAAAATATTAATTCAGACGACAACATAGATTTGGATACACTCATCGACAATTTTGCTGGTGAGCCCGAAATGCAAAATCCGCCAGCACCAGATCCCTCTAGTTGGTTTCCTACTTGGTCAGACGCGCCACAGTCTAGTTGGGTGACTCCATTAGACAGAGTTGGGCTACCATGGAATCCTACTACACAGGATTCATTCTTTTCGGATGTACATATCGTGCACTCTCCGACAAATGATGATGATGATGATGATGATGATGATGATGCTGATGATGATGATGATGATGATGATGATGATGATGCTGATGTTGCTCCTAGGAGTAGTGCCTACATAGAGCGCCCCACGAGGAGAGAGCATATTGACCCTCCTAGGAGTAGTGTTCAACTTGATCGGCCTAGTAGCAGTTCACATACATCCCGTCCCAATAAGGAACGCTCCAGACCAAGTTTGTCTCAGACAATTTTGGGTATGTTCCCACGTAGAAGGTCTAGCCGTGACAACAGAGGAAAAGGCCCGAGTAAATATACACCTTCGTCATTTAAGTAGAATATCATCATTAGATGTATTGACTATTTATTACAGGTGGATTGATTTGAGCTGTACTGTTGACTTTTTATATGTTGATTGATTTGAGATGTACTGTTTGTTTATTACAGGTGGATTGATCAATAAATAAAGTAAACTCTGTCGAAATTTTTTTAAACAATATTACTTAAGAATGTCATGTCGGTTTTAAACTTGGTTCAAACACATAATAAAATTCAACCCTCAATCACGAGTCTCAAACATAATTTAACTACACAACACGTCCTAAAGTGCACTTTCTTCTATTATGGCCGGTCTTTCCACAAAGGCGGCATCGAGGAGGAGCTCTTGGCGCATCTTCTTCGCGCTCATCCATTTGGTTGTGTATCCTGCTTCTGTTGTACCGCCCACGTGAACGAGGCAGTAGCCGTGCTGGTGAACATTCCAGTGTCCATTCAGGTTCATACCAATAATCTTGGTGTCTCAGTGGACGGAACGCAGCTGCATAAAAGTGCATTTGTAAGACATGAAAAAAATGTAAGAATAAAAAGTATCTAAACAACATACCTGCGTACTGGTGAATCCAAACATCTGTGTGGTATCGTGTATCAACATGACTAAAGATGTCATCACTGCGTTCTCTCAGCACCGCAACAGCGTGAGAGCAAGGCATTCTCCAGGTCTGCCACTTTCCACATGAGCATCTCTTTTCACGGTAATCCACAACATGTATATTATGGCCTCTACCCGGACCTCTGTGATAGGTTAGCACATCATAAGTTCCACGTGCTGTGCTTGTAGTCCTAACATGATGACGTCTCCCTCGGCGGTCATTCTTCTGAAATAACTCCCAAGCCCACGGTGTCAAAGGCGTCTGACATTGTTTGGCTAGAGTCGTTCGGTTAACAAACCAATTGATGGTCCGCCAGAATGTAATATCAATGATAGCTCTAATTGGGAGTTCCCTCGCAGATAACAACACATTATTATAACACTCGGCCATGTTAGTAGATGTCTCACCCCATCGACGAAATTCATCGTGTGCCATAGTGCACTGCGATCTATCTATGGTGGTTTCGAGGTACCTCAGAGCTTCTGGACTCACCTTTTCTAATTCACGCCTTGCAGTCCAATATCTCCGCTCCTCAATTACTTCACCCATTATCCATACCCATTTCTTCACTCCGGGGCCTTTGTGTCTTTGTAACACATTCGATCTAACGTGAATTAAACAGAATCGATGATAACCAACTGGTGCCTCTTTCCACACATCAACCTTCATGGCATTTATAATGCCTTGATGTCTGTCACTTATTATGCACACTTCCTGGTCATGCTTTATAATATGCACTCTCACAAGATTCAAAAACCAACTCCAACTCTTGTTTGTTTCTTCATCAACAATAGCAAAAGCAACAGGCAAACAGTTCTTATTTGCATCGTAACCTACTGCAGCAAGTAATTTACCTTTCAATCTTCCACGCAGGTGAGTCCCATCAACTGATAAGACCGGCTTTGCTACTTGGAACGCCTCTATTGCTGGCCTAAATGCCCAAAATACGTAGCGGAACACCTTTGTATTACCTTGACTCAATACAGGGTCATGCAACCACTCAACGATTGTCCCCGGATTTTGAGTTTGCAACTCAGTCAGGTAGCTGGGGAGTTGTCTGAAGGATCCCTCCCACCCACCATATACAAGCTCAATAGCTTTTCGGCGAGCGTACCATGCTTTCTTGTAGCTGATTTTCACGTGAAATTTATCTTTGATATATGTACGTATTGCAGAAGGCCTGAATTCAGCATCGTTTTCAATTTGACTTCGAATACAGAGAGCAATCATGGATGATGTAAGATTAACATGTTCACTTGGATCGTGATCTCCCATGCAGCAATGACGATCAACCCATGAGTTGATAGACCAGCTACCATCACGTTTCTTAAACGCTGCTTTAACCTCCCAATTACATGGGTAGCGTTGCCCAAGGTCCTTGCCTCATACATCCGACCTGTTCCCACATGCCATAATGTGATAGCAGTTTTCAACTGCAATTTGCTATCAAATTTTGTTCCCACATCTATATGTCTCGGATTATCCTCATCCCAATACCACATATCTTCTTCAACCAATCCATGGTCTTCTGAAAAGTAACCTCGGCTGCCTTCACATGGTAATGAGGGAAAAAATAGTAACCCTTCAGGCACATAGTCGGGAACAGATTGCTCCCCACGAACAGATGGTTGTACATAATTCTCAACCATCATATCAAGTGTCTCGTCGTTTGTAGGATCTTCACATGATTCTGCACTATAATCAAGATCACTTGGTTGAGAACCATCGGAACCATCACAATCAGAGCCATCTGCACCATCAACATTATCTGCACCATCACAATTATCAGAACCATCTGAACCATCATAACCATCACATGTCACATTTGGTACATCTAGTGGTTCATCAACCTCCCTCCCAGATGTGTTGAATTCAAAGCTATGATATTCATCATCCCTCCTAGACGTTCCAACATCATGATGAGTGATAGGTGGTTCAAATTGCAACGCAGTGGTAACAGGAGTATATTCAATAAAAAGTTCAATTTGACGTGGATTTTCAGCAAACATATACTCCAACAAATTAGCATCCACTGGTGTAGCTATATAATTCACCACTCCACTAAAAACCACAGGATGCCTCCATGTTAAATCAATCGTATGTGCATCCAACTCAATTCTAATTTTTTCACATATCATTGAAACAAGCTGATAATAAGATATCTTTTCATTCAATATAATGAATGATTTTGCACGAGGGGGATCATAAGCAACACCCAAACCTGGGAGCTGAATAATTTTCCCATCCCAATATAAACTCACAAACACCATTAAACCTGCAAAATAAGTACGACATAACATCATATACTATAAATTCAACATACTTAAAACCGAAAATTCAATACCAATTTCAATGCCATAAACCCTAAATCTATACCTAACTAACATATAGCAATGATAATTGATATTAATAGTCAAAAATTACCTAACACCACTTCAAATAGGAATTAGAGCATTAAAATATCGGATTCACTTCGATTTTCGCCGGCTAGAGACGTTAGCCGTCGCTCAGAGTGAGAGAATGAGCGAGCTGGAAGTGAAGTCGCGAGTGGAAAGTGAGGTCTTTGCCGTCTGGGCTGGAATTTGTGTTCGAACGAAACACGCGAGAACGTGTCGCGTGTTTAGTTAAACACGCGATTTCCTGATGCGTGTTACATATACACGCGATAGCCTGATGCGTGTTTAATTAAACACGCGAGAGCTTCAAGCGTGTTTAGTTAAAACACGCGAGAGCTTCTCGCGTCTCTACCATGTTTGGAAACTTTTATTTTCAGGGTCCAAATGGCGGATACATTTTGCCATGACGTCCCTTCATGGAATTTTGCCCTTCTACGCGGGGCTCGCCGTGGGGAAGCACCTATGGGGAAACGACACGTCAGCGAGGGATCGTCACTGCAAAATGATGCTGACGTGGATCAAATCGCAGCCCTACTGGAAAAAAATGAACGGCTCCGATCACTTCATGACCATCTCCCGCATCACTTGGGATTTCCGCCGATTAACCGATCCGGGAAAATCCTGGGGCTCCAGCTTCCTCAACATGCTGTCGATGCAGAAAGTGATCCGATTCATCGTCGAGAAGTATCCCGGCGACGACATGGACCTCAGCGTGCCCTATCCCACCGGATTCCACCCCAAAACAACGGAGAGTTTGATCCAATGGCAGGGCTTCGTGCGCGATTACAATCGAAGGAAGCTCTTCTCCTTCATCGCCACCGGCGACAAAAATTGGGGGAAAAACGACCTCCGCCGCCTGCTATCCGATTACTGCCGCCGCGAATCGGGATCCTGCCTCTCCGTGGACTGCAGCGTGAGCGATTGCGTGAAGAATTCGTCGTCAACGCTGATTCCGCTTCTGGAATCGGAGTTCTGCCTGCAGCCGAAGGGGGAGAGCTACACGAGCAAGGCGGTTTTCGAGTGCCTGGTGGCTGGCTCGGTCCCGGTGTTCTTCGTGAAGACGTCGTACGAGCAGTATGAGTGGTTTTTGCCCGGGGAGCCAGAGAGTTACTCGGTTTTTATAGAGGAGGAGGAGGTGAGGAACGGGACAGTGGCGGTGAAGGAGGTGCTGCAGAGGTACAGCAAGGAGGAGATTCGGAAGAAGAGGGAGAGAGTGATCGAGACGATTCCGAGGATTATCTATTTGAAACCGAATGCAGGGATCAAGAGCTTTAAGGATGCTTTTGATATTGCTTTTGATGGGGCTATGGAGAGGATTAAAGAGGAAAAGGAATGGGCTGATTTCTTGCGCTGAAGATTGGAGAGAGATGAGTTGTTTTTTTTTTGTGTTTTCTTACTTGTGTCTACAAAGAAGAAGATGAGCTTGTTGAGTTATTAGGGAAAGTAACAGAAATGTGTACAATGTAATGTGATAGATTTTTTTGGGGGTTGTTGGGGGAGGGCTGGAGCAACAGCAGCCCCCTCAAAACACAAGCTGAGGTTGCTTATTGGTGTCTGTTTATTGCATGGATTCAACATAAAATTTGCCAGTTTGAATCTTTACCAGTAAGAGATTAATACTCCTATTTGATAGGTAACATTAGGAGCTTGTTTTCTTTAGATCATCCACATTAGGGTGGAAACTTCCTTCCGCCCCGCCACTTTTTTTGTCCACAGCCATTTCTGATTTGTCTGCGGCTACAAAAAAGTTTCCGCAGTAATAGTGGACACTTTTTTTAACCACATTTTACTTTATTTTATTTTTTGTATATTTTAATTCAATTAAAATTAAAATTAAAATTATCGAAATGTAAATAATTAGAAAACGAGATAATACTAAAATTAAAAAAAGTATTGAGACCAAATATTCGTTGTATTATGGAAACATGAAAATTATACAACGAACATTTAAAAATAAATAAATAAAAACACAGCCACCGTCTACTCGGTGGCTAAGTCGGAATCCGCCGCCTTTTCTCCACCGCTTCCGCCTCCGTCGCCCACCGCCCCCGCCGCCGTTGCCCCAGACAACCCCAGTTGATCCTTGATCCTACACATGAGTGCGTAGTATATATTCTTGGTGATCGGGTCGGTTGCGGTCTCGTAGAAACGACAGTTCTCTTGCAGTTGTTTCATCAACTGCACATTCAGGTTCCTCTGCAAGACCTCGTGGGGACCAGTGCCCACAGAGTGCGATCAAGAAGCGGGCTGCGAGATGCCCGATCCAGACGTGGCCGACGAGAGGCGGGAGGAACCTGCAGCCACTCTAGCGTTCCGGATAGATGCACGTTGGCCCGGAGGGCGTGGGCGCCTAGTGTGTGTAGCGGAGGGCTCCTCCGTTTGGGCGTCTTTGAGGTCGATTGATTGTGAGCCGCTGCGGCTGCTGTAGTCCCCGGCTCTGTTGTGTCTAGTTCACTTCGCCCCAGGAGCTGCTGCCCGCTCCTCCGCACAGATGGCCTTGAATTTCGGGCAGTTCTCGAGAACGAGAACTTAGGAAAGCCTTCAGTGTTGAATTGGGACATAGACAACACCTTCATGTCGGCTTCGCTGTGGCCACTCTCAGCAGTGAGCAGATTGTTCTCGTATATGCCTGCCCACCTCTTGGTGGTTCTTAGAATCCTAGACCACTTTTTGCGGAGCTGTTCCGCGTCACGCGGTTTGACGTCTCTCGGCTTGAACTCGTTGTAAGCCAACAAGACACGCTTCCAAAAGCTTGGCTCGGTGTGATCGGTGCCAACTATGGGGTCCGATGTGACGGCATCCCACGCCCTCGCCACAGCAATGGACTCCGCTTTGGTGTAGTGCGTGGACCGCCGACCGCCGGCCCCCGTCGCCTCGCTGCCCGCTCCGCCCCCTTTACTGCCGTCTTCGCCACCTCCGCGACCGCCGCCACCGCCTCCTCCCCCGCCGCCGCTGCTTCCACCCGCCCCACCGAACCACATTCCACTAATTTTGTCTTTCACCCGCCACTCTCGTCGGAACCGGCGTATCCACGCGTGCTGGCAGAGTATCCAGTAAGCCCGGACTCAGCAAACCCATCATCTGCTCTAGTGCGAATCTATCTGCATCAGACAGAGGAGATTGACTGGGTTGGAAAGAGGTTTCCGGTCGCGGATGGTTAAGCGCGTCCATGTTGGGTCTGTAATCTCCGAACGCCGATCGACCCAAATTCCTCTGAATAGAGACCTGACCCCGAAATTGGGTTTGTTGCCACGACGGGGATGTCGGCGACCACGACTGAAATGGAGGGGGAGTGGGACTCGATCTCCACGGCTGAGATGGAGGGGGAGTTGGACTCGATCCCCACGGCTGGGAAGGAGGATAGTTGCCATATCCCGATTCGTCAGTGTCGGGTGATTCTTCGTCTCCACCGTGCAATTTTAGAGATAGAAAAATTAGAGAGTAAATAAATGGATAGAGAGTGAAATGGGTATGAAGATGTGTGTGGAGGAGGGGTATTTATAATAAAATTTTTGAAATTAATAAAAAAATATAGCCGGAAGCCGTGCCGGGGTGGATGAGCAATAGACAGGTGCGCCTATCGGCACGCCGCTCGCGCACCGGTGTGTCCTAGCAGCGTGCTCGCCGATGGAGCTTCCGCCCCATCCCAAGTGTCCGCGCCGGGACGGACGCTTTTCTCACTATAGGTCGCCGGGGAGGAGGCGTTTCCAGGGCAGCCAGCGCGCAGCCCCTACTGTGGATGCTCTTATACTCCATTTTGTCTCACTCTAAGTGATTAATATTTTTACTAGTTTGATAGGTAACATTAGGAGCTTGTTTCTGTTATACTCCCTTTGTCCCGCTTTACGTGAAGCATTATGAGCTTATGCACTTGCAATAGCGCCTGCCCTAAAATCAGCCACAACTTATTTCACCATGTGTGCGAAGGTTTTCAATCATTTGCTTGTACATTTTTTTTCAGACCCTCGTCTTGATCCTCCCCAAACATGGTCGTGGTGTCGAGCAACAACCTCAGCAACGATGGATTCACCAGCACATGTATGTTGACGTCGGGCAGCGACGCTGTGAGTGCTGGCTCGGTCACCTTTGCCTTCCCCTTCCTCTTGCTCTCTTTTTTTGGCCAACGGGACGACCTTCAAGTTGAAGGCATTGTCCTCACCCCTATTAAATAATAAAAAATAATTAGGACAAGTGCCCACTACTGCCCGTTTCTATCGCGTCGCGGAGACCACTGAGCCCAAGGGCGTCGGCTACGGCACCTTCTCGGCGCACTCCTTTTGCCCCAAATACTGCCGCACGCGTCCAAGACGCAACAAAAAGTGGGAAAATGAACAACAAAAGTTGGAAAACGAAAAAGGGAAAGAACAAGATTGTATTACAACCCACAAACGCTAGATTAAAGCATACGGGACTGAAATCATTCAAACTTTTTGAGCTAAAATCATGCTACTTTTGGTTGTCTTATTATAAACAATTTTTTTAGCATATAGAAACACTTTTATTTTCTCTAATTTTTTTCTCTTCTAAGTTTTAATTTACTCTATTTATACATTCTATTTTTTATAATTAACTCACTAAATATCATTTTCTTTAATATTATAGTATCAAAAAATGCATTACTTATAATGGTAATATGGTAAGTATTATTCATGTGTTCTTGATTACTATCTATAATCACTTGATATTAAAAAAAAATTGAATAACTCTACTATTCACATAGATTTTATGTTTCTCGTTTTTTTTATATAAATAATCATAATTTCTAATATATCAATTAATAAGTAATAAATAAAAAAATAAAGTGGTTAAATAATTACATAGGGACATCGACCTGAACGTGATGGATATTATATGACCACTTAAATATAAAGTCACTTATGCTTAAATATGACCTATTTCATACTACTCCATCCGCCATGATTTGTACTAGTTTTCTTTTCGGTTCGTCAATACTTATCACACTTACTTTTATTATTTTTTTTATAATAGACCTATATTACTCATTCCCTTTACATTTTATTATAAAATTAATTAATAAAAATAGGATCTAGATACTATTTTTTACAATTTACTTTCTACTATTACATTTTATAAAATCTGTGTCGAGTCAAAGTGTAATGTTTAATGACTGACAAAGTGAGTATTTGATTTGATTGAGAAATTTCAACTAAATTGAAAAGTGGGAGATTTTGTAAAAAGTGCTTCCTCCGTACTAACTAAGTCGAGTCGTATTCTTTTTTGGGATGTCCCAACTAAATTGAATCATTTTCTTTTTTAATAAAAAAAATCCAATCAATCTTTTTATTCCATTACTTACTTTACCATCTCTTTATCTTTCATACATTATTCATCTCTCTTACTTTTTAACATAATTTTTTAATCTTTATGCCAAAAAATTTTAATTCAAACTTAATTAGGACAGATGGAGTAACTAATTATTCCATAAATTATGTAAAAGATTTTGTAAAAAGTAAAACAAATCACTCCATATATTATGTACTAAAGAAAAAGAAAAGGGAAATAAATATATTTATAGATAAAAAACTTGGCTGACATGCAATGGCCAATAGCCACTCACTTGTTGTTGAACACTCTGTGTTTATCCCGAAGAGTCCGGAAAGACGGATGATATAGAATTATTACTCAAACTCAAATTATATCCAATTGGAAAGGTCGTTGTTGAAAGGAAATGAGCTAAAATTAGATTAACGTGGATTAAGTAATTATAGTTGGACTACAATTATATTAGTCTATAAGCCTAACAATCATGGAACCCTAGTGACTCTTCATTTATATAATGGTTATTTATTTTCCATTGTGGGGTATTAGATATAGAGTAATAGTAGAGAGAAAATACGTAAAACTTTGTAGAGAGAATTCCTAGCATTCTTCTACATAGCAATTGTACCGGGATAGTTCCTGCATCGGATTGGATTGCACGTGGACCTCGATAGTAGTGGATTCAACTTGCAGGATACAATCGTAGAAGAAAATAACACAACAAGTAAGATTTAGTTCCGTTGTGTTTTACATGCTCAACTTGCAATATGATTATGAATCTAGATCTGTTATTCTTGTATGCAATTTTCGTTGCGCTCATTAGATGAATACAAGAATTGCTAACAGTGGTATCAGAGCCCGGTGCTTGATTCATAATTTGTTTTATAATTTGGTTATATGTGGACGATTTTAGAAATCAAACCTTTTGTAATTGGTTTAATTGTTTTTCAAAATTAAAGTTGAGAGCAAGAATGGTTTGGGAAACAAATTCACTTGCCGACATCTTTTCGTCAACATGATTTTATTCAAAATTGGATTTGATACAATTCACCACCTCTTTTTCGCTGCGTTGGACGTGGAACGAAAAGGGCTATGTTGTGGCGTGCTGGGCACATCGGAGAGGGTACGGTGCTTGGCGTCAGAGAGAGCACGAGATCGACCATCTTTTGGACGAGTCTGGTCGTGTTCTCATACCCAACGTGACCCCGGTCGCGATACTCCTCCTCTATGCCTATCCTTCACCGAGACGACGACTGTTTGTGAAAGTAAACGGTCGTGAATCAGCGTGAGACGTTGGAATCGACGAAAGGAGGACAAGATTGGGAGGGACTGTTCATTGTGAATAGAGACGCGCCGTCGATTACCGACAGCAGGTCGGCATGGAGAGGTGAACGTTGTGGCAACGGTGCGAAGTCAGTACCTGTCACGACCGCCCATACTAGGGGTACGATAAACGAGGAGATTGTGACCACGGAATAACAATAAAGACAACATTTAAGGATGACAGTTTATATGAAAGACTTCATTAGCTTAAAAGAATAATATTTTAGTTTAAAGAAACTTAATGTCATAAATTCATTATTAATTAGCAAAGACTTATAGTAAACGAATTTTTCAAAGGAAGCGTCGGGGAAAAATAAATATCAAAATCCAATTAATTTCCGAAAGAACAAAGGTTTTAGTTTACGAAAAACCATTTTAGAATAACGAAGTAAACAACGGATTAACGTCTAAAAGTATTTGACATGCCAAAAGTAGTATGAAGTAAAATAAAGTCTTGAGGCATAGTTCAAAAATATAGCAGCGGAAATAAGGTTGTAAAGAGAGTCCAGGATGACGCCTATGTATGAAGACACGACGCATCCAAATTCCCTAGGCAGACTCAACATCCATCGCAACATATCACTCAACCTGCACATAGGGAAAATATATGCAGGGCTGAGTACTTGTTGTACTCAATGGGCTCATGCCGAAAACATTTTATACAGTTATGTCATCCATACCAGTGATCTCGAGATTTACATATAGTTAAGAAATATCATCGAGAACACAAAAACATTTCATAGACTGGCCAATCAAATAATCTCCCCACTTTCTCAACAATCCATCAATCACAATCCTCATATCACAGTGCGACGAAAGTGTGGCCACACTATTCGCCCACGAGACCGGCCGACTAGCAAGGACGGCTCACGATCCCACCAGTGTACACAGCCGGATAGGGTTTACGGCCCTACTCAGACCCGAATTCGTTTCACAACACAACCATATAGCCTAACGGAGCAAGCTCAGACGAACTAGACATCAGGCAACAATCCCACAAACAAAATAACATGGCATGACATAACAAGTTAAACCACCCTTATAACACCACATCGTATTTTCGGAAAATAAAGAGATTTGAAAAAAAGAAATCCCACCTCGTTTGCTTAAACAATTTAATATCCACTTAAGGCAACCCTCGATCCTTGTGCTCACGTACTCACAATAACCCTTGCCAAACCACAATACAAATCAGCCTTCTATCAGTTCACATTATCATGCATGTCCTATCGTTCCTTTTATCATTCTCTTAAATTTACCCATCCCAAACATTCATCAACATAAGGAAAACATGTCATAATATTTCTCAACGTGTCGCACATAATCACGTCATAGGATACATTCCTAAATCATACATGCATCATATAATTCACTCAAACTTGGCAACAAGTGATATTTCCACATAACAATAAATCTGGCAGAATTGCGCGGTTGGTTTGTAAAAGTCACCAAAAATCCATACGACCTCATATTAAGCTAAAATTTGGTCACAACACAGTAGACACATTCAAGTTCATTCCGTTAAAATTCCATACCAAAATCACGTCATTTGGTTAGTCAAAACAATAATGTAACTCTCTGGTCGGAACACAAAAATTCTGGCAGCACTGTGCAGTTCCATTGAAAAATTTACCAAATTTTCATCCGATGTCCAATGTGGCTGAAATTTCCACAAAACTCAGAAGATACTTCAAATTTCATATAGTTCAAGATTCACATCAAAAGAAGGCCATTTTGTTAGTCAAATAGAAAACGAAACTTTCTGGGCGAGAATACAAGTTTTTGGCAGAATTGCGTAGTCAACTTCAAAAATTTATTAAACATTCATCTTTCATCAACAAGGGATGAAATTCATACAAAACACAGAAAACACCTTGAGTTTTACTCAGTTAAAACTTCGTGTCAAAATTCAATCGTTTGGTTGGTCAAACACACGTCGGAATCCACTATCCGAACATCACAAATTTCAGGCTTAAGAATTTCGAAAATAGGATTTCTTCCTCAATCATCCAAACACAATTTTTTTCATGCTTATAACACACAACCATGCTTAAAAGTTTATCACAATCATGCTCTCACATAAACTCACATTATTCACCAAGGATTCAAATCAAACTCCACATAAACTCATTCAAAATCACATATTCATCCAAGTTCTCATGCCAACACAAATTCCCACCGATAAAATTTTGTGATCTATGATTCATACACTCACTATATTCATGTAGGGTTCAAGAACAAGGATTAAATGAAAAGAAAGAGGGAGAATGAATCAAATATACCTTTCTTGATAAAAATGAATCGGTAGAAACAAGAATTGATGGATTCGTCGGATACTCTTGAAAATCAACTCCAACGGATGTAAGAACAAGGATGAATGATGGATTTTTGGAGAGAATATGGAGAGGGAGAGGAGAGGCGTGTGAGAGAGAGGGTGGACGGCTAGGGTAGGAAAAAAAATGGGGGCTACGGTTTAGTTTAGGTGATTTTATAGTTCTAGGTTAAATCCAAAATTTAATTAATTGTGGGGGAATAAAATAGGGGCCAATAATTAAAATCCCACAATTATAGAGAAGGCATAATTTTAAAAAATTATGGCTGGGAATTAACTAGGAATTATTTGGTATTTACTTGGAGAGAAATAGATTCACAATTTATGAAATAAAACAATGACTATTCCATAAACAAGGGAAAAAAATAAATTAAATCTCCAAGTAGGAAATAAAAAGGGAGGGGGGCAAAAATTAGTAGGGTGCACAAGGAAATTATTTAAATCCTCAATTAAATACGAATAAGATTTAAATTTAGAAATTTTTTTATAGGAAAAGACTCCCATAAAACAGGTAACAAATAAATAAATTTCCACAAGGCAAAACAAAACCATGTAGGCGTGTGGGATGGAGACACAATAGAAATAAAATATTCACATCCCCAATTAATAAGACATAGGTATTAATTTGAATAAAAAGGGTTCCACACAATAGGAAACAATTATAATTTCCTCTACAATAAGGAATGGGCCAAAAATTGGCTCTAATTGCCACAAGGAAATAATTCAAATCTTCATTTAATTATGGTGAGGAAACAAAATGTGGCATGATTTTAATTGGATTTAAAATCAAAGAAGAGAATCAACAAGGCACCAATTTATTCAAAGAAAATAATCCATCCTCCTAATTAAAATAATAGGCTAGAGTTCGAATTTCATGTAGCACAATTTAGGGATAATTTGATTTGGATTTAATTTGGATAAAAATTCCAAAACAATTAATTAAATCCAAGAAGAAAATATTAATTCCAATAATTGAAGGGGGCCAAAAGTTCTCAATTATTTTGGCTAGAACAAAAATGCATGATTCACTTAATTAATACCCCACATTGGATAATATAAATATACAACACTTCATTCCACATTACTCATGACAATTGTTCTACATAGTTAACTCAATTACGTAGCAACAATTAAATTTCACAAATGAAATTTCCAATCGACATATAAAAAAATGTCACAAAAAATTTGGGATGTTACATCATTCCCCTCTTAACAGAAATTTCGTCCCGAAATTTAATTTTCTCACATAAACAACTCGGGGAACTTTTCTTTCATTCTATCTTCTAACTCCCACGTGGCTTCCTCGGGACCATGGTGTTTCCACAACACCTTCACGGATGCTATCGATTTGTTTCGCAACTCTTGTACCTTCCGATCTAGGATTGCCTCGGGCCTTTCCTCGTAGCTCATGTCGGGGGTTAGGGTCACTTCCTCCTGATGAATCACATGCTTGGGGTTGAACACGTACTTGCGCAACTGCGACACGTGGAACACGTTGTGCACGTTCTCAAAGCTGGGAGGTAACGCCAAGCGGTACGCTACAGGGCCTACTTCATCAATAATCTCGTACGGTCTTACAAAGCGGGGTTTCAGCTTGCCCTTCACTCCAAACCTCACAACTCCTCTCGTCGGGGATACTTTCAAGAACACTTTGTCACCCACGTCGAATTTGATCTCCGTTCGACGCACGTCAGCATACGACTTCTGCCTATCCTGAGCTTCCTTGATCCTTGCGCGGATTTGATGCACAATTTCAGTCATTTCCTCTATAGCGTCGGGTCCTAACATCTTCCTCTCGCCAACTTCATCCCAATAGAGTGGGGATTGACACTTCCTGCCATACAAGGCTTCGTACAGAGCCACATCGATCGTCGCTTGGTAGCTATTGTTGTAGTCGAATTCAACCAATGGTAGAACAGTTTCCCAACTTTCCCCTCGATCTAGGACAACGGCTCGTAGAATATCCTCAAGCGTTTGAATCGTCCTCTCTGACTGCCCGTCCGATTGCGGGTGATAAACAGTGCTGAAGTTCAGCTGTGTACCCAATTCCCGTTGCAAACTCATCCAAAACTTTGATGTAAACTTTGTATCGCGGACGAACACAATGGTCTTTGGCACTCCATGCAAACGCACAATCTCATTCACGTAGAGTTTTGCTAATTTGTCCGCGCCATAAGTAATTCGAATTGGTAAAAAGTGCGCGCTTTTAGTCAGTCGATCGATGATCACCCAAATTGCAGTGTTGCCCTTCTGTGACTTTGGCAAACTCGTCACGAAATCCATAGCTAGATGCTCCCACTTCCATTCGAGAATTTAAAGTGGTTGCAATTTCCCATATGGCCGTTGGTGTAAGGCCTTCACTTGTTGGCATGCTAGACATCGCTCCACATACGATGCCACGCCTCCTTTCATTCCATTCCACCAAAAATGTTGCTTCAAATCTCGATACATCTTCTTGCTTTCGGGGTGAGCAGTGTAAGGCGTGTTGTGCGCTTCACTCAAAATCTCATCTTTTAGCGCCTTATCGCTTGGTACACACAATCGTCCATCGTACGTCAAAGCATTATCCGTCTCCTCACGGTAATGATCAAGCTTCTCGGCTCTTACCTTCACACGTAACTCTTCCAATTTCTCATCACGTCGTTGGGCTTCTATGAGCCGGGTTCTCAAATCTGGCTCAAAAACTAGCGTCGCTATTTTTCCTCCTACTGTCCCAGGCGCTTTTATTATTTCCAATTTCATTCGGTCGAATTCGCGAATCAACACTTCCTCTTGCGTTAGGAAATAAGCCAATTGTGGTTGGTTCTTCCTACTCAAAGCATCGGCTACTACGTTCGCCTTGCCCGGATGATAGTGAATACCACAGTCATAATCTTTCACGATCTCTAACCAACGTCGATGTCGCATGTTTAGCTCCTTCTGCTCGAAGAAATACTTGAGACTCTTGTGATCCGTATATAACTCGCATCTCACTCCATAGAGATGGTGTCTCCAAATTTTCAGTGCGTGCATTACTGCTGCTAGTTCCAAATCATGGGTCGGAAAATTCAACTCATTCGGTCTCAACTGTCGGGAAGCATATGCTATCTCTTTCCCATCTTGCATTAACACGCATCCAAGTCCTACTTTTGATGCATCAGTAGAGATGGCAAAGTCCTTGTCGGCTGCCGGCACCGCTAGAACAGGTGTTGTGGTCATATTTCCATTCAACAGTTGGAAACTCGCCTTGCATTCCGGCGTCCAAACCACTTTGATTCCTTTCTTCAACAATTGTGTCATTGGTCTCGCGATTTTAGAGAATCCCTCGATGAAGCGTCGGTAGTATACCGCCAATTCCAAGAAACTGCAGATTTCACTCGGCGTTTTCGGCGATTACCAATTTTGCACGGCCTCGACCTTTGCGGGGTCTACTTGAATCCCATGTGCCGTCACGATATGACCAAGAAAGTTCACTCGAGTAAACCAAAACTCACACTTACTAAACTTGGCATAAAGCTTCTCCCTTCGTAACGTTTCCAACACAGTTTGCAGATGCCCTCCATGTTCCTCCTCGTTCTTCGAGTATACTAAAACATTGTCGATGAAGACTAACACGAACTTGTCGAGATACTCATGGAAAACTCGGTTCATCAAGTCCATGAAGACGGCCGGGGCGTTGGTCAGCCCAAATGGCATCACGACGAATTCATAATGGCCATAACGAGTGCAAAAAGCAGTCTTAGGCACATCCTCTCGTCGGACCTTTAGTTGATGATATCCTGACCTCAAGTCCATTTTCGAAAATACGCCCGCTCCTCGAAGTTGGTCAAACAAATCATCAATCCTCGGTAGTGGGTACTTATTCTTCAAGGTCATCTTGTTGAGCTCACGATAGTCGATGCACATCCTCATCGTTCCATCATTTTTCTTCACGAACAACACAGGCGCTCCCCACGGTGATACACTAGGCCGAATAAATCCCAAGTCTAGCAGTTCTTGCAACTGAATCTTCAATTCAGCCAACACTTTAGGGGCCATTCGGTACGGTGCTTTCGATTCTGGCCCAGATCCGGGTTCTAAGTCGATGGTAAACTCTACTTGTCTGTCGGGCGGCGGTCCAGGTAAGGTTTCAGGGAACACATCGGGAAAGTCTCGTACTATTGCTACGTCTTCCACTTTCAAGTCATTCTTCTCCTCTCCATTCAAGTACACAAGATACGCTGGACGCCATTTTCTGATCATGGTGGTTGCTTGCAAAGCAGAGATTATGGAGGTTCGTCGATTTAAAGAAATTCCATACAAGATAGTCGGCTCGTCGCCAGAGGCTCGAAAAGAAATTTGCCTCTCCTTCCAAATGTTGCATCAAGAACTCGGAATATGTATCAAGAACTCAAAGTTTAATCAAACAGTCTTAACTTGGATATGAACCGATTCGAATTGTAACAATTGGTTATGATCATCCCCACGAAGCTTGAAAGAACATAAGATAGGTCATGAATATGGGATAGAATCAAATTAAAGTCAATTCTCATAGTAGGCTACCAAACAAGATAATTCAGTTGTTCGACCAAATTTGGAAGGTCCACATATCAATGGATAATGACTTATAGGGCTGAGAAAAAAAAATGATCAGTTGTATGAGGATTGAGAAATGTAGGCAGTTGTCACAAAGTGATACTAATCATGGTTCAACGAAAATCATAATGTGGAATAATATAATCACATTAATGGGTTCATATGTTTGTGAAAGGCAACCAAAGTCAAATGGGCTTTTGAAAAAAATCAAGTGGATTAAGTTGGTTAAGGCAAGGTACAAAATGTAGGCCTTAACTTTGTTTTGAAAAAAGAATGGTTCTATTATGGAAATAATACATATAGTGGAACTGAACCAAAAAGAATTTCACTCTATGAGAAAGAACTTGACACAGACATGGTTACAAAATGAAAAGCTGATCAAAAGTTCAAAGAAGAATATCCCATAGAAAACATGTCTGTGAAACGTGCCTATCTTGAAGGACATGACTGCAAGCAGCCTTAGGAATGAAGTTCAATAGCAATGGCTCACAAAGTCAAAATATTGTTCGTATAAATAATAAGTCAAAGAAGACTACAATCAATCCAATTGTCCAAAGTTATGAAGGCAACACCACTTTCTAAGAATTGAAAGTGAGTTATGACTCAATGGAGGAAAAGAAATAATATGCATCACTTGCAAGGGGTGAATGAAACAAGCTGTTAAATAGACAAGGGCTCACGGTTATTTGAAAGGTCCTGAAAAACAACTTCTTGGAATCCAAGTAAGAACTGCTGATTAAATTAGTTTGTTATAGCTATTAAAGTCGCACCACCCCGTTCATCTTTCGCAAGCCGAGACTGGTAACATCGCTCTAAGAACTGTGGATTCCACGTTGGGATTCTTCGTGTCAATGCCACTAATAATTATAGTCGGAGTCCATATCTTCATAAAGTTCTCTGCACGTCATAATGATTATCCTCGTAGGATATTGTTGTCATCCTCGTGCTCCTTAGCAGGGTATGAAGATCATATCCATCGTGTTGCCACTTACGCAAGATTACACTATACTAATTTGAATCGCGAGTATGACCGCTCGTCGTTGCATGAAAATATCGCTTAGCTTCAGCTCTTCTTGTCTCGCACCTTGACCTAAGGGTTTGCCTCAACTTTCATGTTCTCGTACGATTCATTGCTCAGAGAAGCAATAGTTAAGTTTTCAACTTAGAACTATGATTCGCGAGGTCAACTAGGCTTATATTTTAGGTACTCTAAGTTCACAACACAATTCATCATCTCATAGGTCATCATCTACCACAATTTACGTCATTTATACCTCAAGATAAACACACAACATTTTCACATCCCATAGTAAAACAGTTTTGAACTTCACAATTATATTCACAACTTTTGAAACAAAATTTCTTTACACTTTCACACTTTCCGAAAAAAAGTTTTTTTTTTCACATCTCACTTTTAAAGTAAAAGTTTTGACTCAAACTAAAACGTACTTTCGCATCAACTTTCATCACTCGTATAAAACACTCCATAGAATAACGCATCATACTTCGCACCTCATAACATACATAACATCACACTTCCATGGCTAAATTTTCCAAACGAAAAGGTAATTAATTTTTATTTGAACAATTCATAAACACAACATTTTCCATTGATCAATTAATTTTCCCCAAAAGAAAGAACTAACATGTTTTCATTTGAAGTTCAACGATATTGCAAAACATAAACATTTTTCCTCAATCAAACTCCACTAGAACAACTAGTCATTAATATTACAAAACATCAACCACAAAATCCTTTTTCTTTTTTTTTTCTACATATCAAACCATGCAAATCTTTCAAAACTCATAACACATTTGTATTCCAAACAAAACACTCATGCACTTCACATATATGTTTGAAAAGACATATCTAAATTACTTTTTTTTGAAAAAAAAAAAAATTTCAACATACTCAAAACAACTCATCAACCTTCATCCTTCATGTAAAACACTCCATCATCCTATGTTCACATGCTCACGTCGTAGTACTTTCACACATATAACACATACTTAGTCATCATACTAATCTTGCTCATGCTCCATATAATCACACCATAACAAATACATAATCAACATACAACACGTGCTTAGATCATTTTGTCAATAATGCTCATACTTCACATAATCATACTATCACAACATCGTATTCACATATATAACACGTGCCTAAATTATCATGTCAATCATACTCATATTCCACATAATCATATCATCACAATTCATCTTCATGTATAACATTCATTCGCATGCATACACTTGCCAAAACATCATCATCATATCATCGTCAATTTCATGCATCGATCTCGCATGCTTGCAACAACTTAAAACATACCTCACTTTCTTTGGTTGAGCGCGATGCTTTGGATGTTGAGCCTTCGTGACACTTCTAGTTTAAGGTTTACTATTCTAGACTTAAGGTGAAAGAAGACTCTCGGACCAGAGCGAAAGAACGAAGCTCTGATACCACTCTGTCACGACCGCCCATACTAGGGGTACGATAAACGAGGAGATCGTGACCACGGAATAACAATAAAGACAACATTTAAGGATGACAGTTTATATGAAAGACTTCATTAGCTTAAAAGAATAATATTTTAGTTTAAAGAAACTTAATGTCATAAATTCATTATTAATTAGCAAAGACTTATAGTAAACGAATTTGTCAAAGGAAGCGGCGGGGAAAAATAAATATCAAAATCCAATTAATTTCCGAAAGAACAAAAGTTTTAGTTTACGAAAAACCGTTTTAGAGTAACGAAGTAAACAACGGATTAACGTCTAAAAGTATTTGACATGCCAAAAGAGAGTGAAGGATGACGCCTATGTATGAAGACACAACGCATCCAAATTCCCTAGGCCGACTCAACATCCATCGCAACATCTCGCTCAACCTGCACATATGGAAATTATATGCAGGGCTGAGTACTTGTTGTACTCAATGGGCTCATGCCGAAAACATTTTATACAGTTATGTCATCCATACCAGTGATCTCGAGTTTTACATGTAGTTAAGAAATATCATCGAGAACATAAAAATATTTCATAGACTGGCCAGTCAAATAATCTCTCCACTTTCTAAACAATCCATCAATCACAATCCTCATATCACAGTGCGACGAAAGTGTGGCCACACTATTTACCCACGAGACCGGCCGACTAGCAAGGACGGCTCACGATCCCACCAGTGTACACAGCCTGATAGGGTTTGCGGCCCTACTCAGACCCGAATTCGTTTCACAACACAACCATATAGCCTAACGGAGCAAGCTCAGACGAACTAGGCATCAGGAAACAATCTCACAAACAAAATAACATGGCATGACATAACAAGTTAAACCACCCTTATAACACCACATCGTATTTTCGAAAAATAAAGAGATTTGAAAAAAAGAAAGCCCTCCTCGTTTGCTTAAACAATTCAATATCCACTTAAGGCAACCCTCGTTCCTTGTGCTCACGTACTCACCACGAATAGAATCTTGCTTGTATACGGAAAAACTCTACAATCCACTTTTGACCCGATTCAGTATTATTCGAGCAGTTTGCACGAATAGAATCAGTATATTATTACATTGTGTTTGCTTGTGCGTTTATGAGATGTTTTATAAACATTTAAATGCATAAGAAGTAAACAAAGCCTAAGTCATTTGCTTAGTAGACTGGTTGTGGGCGTCGTCCACTTTAAGGTAACTACAGTCGGTTCTATGCAATGCTTTGCAAAAGAAAAAGAAGAATTCACAACCTAGATGGGCTTTGGCTACCTATCGTGGAAGGTTGCAATGTCAGTCCGATTATTTCTAAGCCTTATAGAAATAAGATGACGTTGGTGTGGTATAGCACTGAATGGATCTAACAACAAGACGTGTCTTTATGCTATCTACTGAAAGACTAGGTCTTGATAAATATCTATTTCTTAATCTACATACGTTAGCATTGAGCATACGATATTGAGTATCTACTACTTTGACTTACCAAAGGTGCGGGTTTTTCGTCACCCAACGATCCAGGTATATTGGGTAGTGGTGATCATTATCTAGCGGTGCTAGGATTGCTATTATGTTGAAACGTGCGCGAGGTGAGTCTCGTTTGATAATGTCCTTAAGACGAGCTTGAACAAGGTTTTATTATTCGGAAACTGGCCAGTTGGAGTTTTATTACTCTATGGATAATAAATAAGTGTTTCTTGCTAAGTCTACTCTTGAAATTAATAAGATGTTAATTAATTAAGTCCATAACAGACTTTAATTAATTAATGGACATTTCTATTTTTAGCGCGGGAAATAAATAATAATAAATAAAGTGGAAACCCGGATTACTTGTAATTTCGGATTTAGATGGGGAGTTCAATATTACGTCAGTAGTGGTTGCTCGTAATATTCCAATATAAGCTTGTATTAAATTGTGGGTTCAATTTAATTAGGAAAAAGTTAATTGGGTGAGCCCATATCCAAAGCCTTCCATAGATCCCTGACTGGGCCCAATATGAACTATTATAAATAGGAGAATAAATGAGACAGAAAAGATTATTAATTTCATTGTGAAATTTCGTCCACCCTCATATTTTGAGGGAGGAACGATTTTCTTGAAGAATTCTCCTCCGTGAGTTCTTCAGCTCCTTCTCCGTGAGAAAGTTCTGTCTTCTTTATTCGAGTCCTTGTGTTTTGATAAAATCAGCCCACCCTGATGTCGAGATACAGTTCGGGACACCAGTCAGAAGATCCGTGGTCTAGTATTGAAGATCATCATGGAGAAGGCGCAAGCAATCGACGATTCTTTGGAGAATCAACGAGGTAAATTGGCTAACTCCGTAGTATGCATGTTTTAGGATTTATTTGTTCTAAAGCATGATTTAATTCAAGTTATGAGCATGATACATGTGATAATTACACGAATTGATTTTGTCTAAATAATCTGCTAAATAGATCCGTATTATGTGATCCGTTAGAACGCACGCTTCCGCTGCCAACCCCTTCAATTGGTATCAGAGCCAGGTTTTGGCTCTGATTATTTGGATTTAAATTTCGCGAAATTCATGTATGCGGGCGTTAATTAATTGCGAAGCATGTTCTTGGTGTTTTGTTTAATTTTTATGCATGATGAACTCAAGAACTATCGAATCAAGGAACTTGAATTTTTCGATCGTACGAGACGTGCGATCCGTCGGCGTTCGCACCAAGGCAGATCTCACCACGCGCGATCGAAGTAGGGATGTCGAGACAGTGGGAGCAGGGGAGCTACAATCACAGGGCGACGCGCAGACGAGTGAGGGCTCGTGCGCGCCGCCGGCCGAGACCGCACGCCCCAGACGAACCCGCGTCGAGATCGACACGCAGGCTGGCACGGTGCGGCGGTTCGACCGAGAATTGGCCGAGACACCGAGACGCCAAGCCGATCCCTAGGCGGAAGGACCCGACTCTCGAGCCACTGGCCGAGAGCTGTGCGCCGTCGTGCTGTCACGACCGCACATACTAGGGGTACCACAATCGCGGCGATCGTGACCAAGGGATAACAAAAACGACAACATTTAAGGATAACACTTTAATGGAAACTTAATTAGCTTTAAAGAAAGAAGAACATTTTAGTTCATTAAAAGTTTAGACAACAAATGTTTAGTTTAAAGAAACTTAATGTTATAAATTCACTATTAATTAGAAATGACTTAAGATACATACGTTTAAAAGAAGCAGCGGAGAAAATAAACTTTAAAACAAACCTATTTAACTTCTAAAGAAAAACATTTAGTTTAATTTACGGATACACCATTTTCGGATAACAATGTAAATACTCGTTTAAAACCTAACACAACCAAGCATGCTCAAACAAAGTACGAAAAATATTAGAGTCTTGAGACATAGTTCAAAATATAGCAGCGGAAATAAGGTTTAAAGAGAGTCAAGGATAACGCCTATGTATAAAGACATAACGCATCCTAGGTTCTTAGGCCAACTCAACATCCTCCACAACATCCCGCTCAACCTGCACATAAAGAAAAAGAATATGCAGGGCTGAGTACTTGTTGTACTCAATGGGCTCATGCCGAAAACAGTTTATATTAGTTATGTCATCCATACCAGTGATCTAGAGTTTTATACGTAGTAAAGAAATATCACGAGAACACAAAAACGTTTCATAGACTGGCCAGTCAAATAATCTCCCCATTTTCTCAACAATCCATCAATCACAATCATCATTCCATGTGCGACGAAAGTGTGGCCACACTATTCACTCACGAGACCGGCCGACTAGCAAGGACGGCTCCCGATCCCACCAGTGTACACAGCCTCATAGGGTTTGCGGCCCTACTCAGACCCGAATTCGTTTCACAACACAACCATATAGCCTAACGGAGTAAACTCAGACGAACTAGGCATCAAGCAACAATCTCATAAACCAAAAACAACATGGCATGACATAACAAGTTAAACCACCCTTATAACGCCACATGGTATTTTCGGAAAAATAAGAGGTTTGAAAAGAAAGCCCACCTCGTTCGCTTAACAATTCACAATCCAAATTATGGCAACTCTCGTTCCTCGAGTTCACGAATACACAATCACCCTTGTCAACGACAACACAAGTCAGCCTTCCACAAAATCATATTACTATGCATGTCCTATCGTTTCTCTCTCATCGTTTTTCTCAAATACCCAACCCAACGTTCATCACAAACATGGAAAACACACCGTAGTATATTTCAACTTATCGCACGTGATCACATCATTAAACACGTTCCTTGGACATACATGCATCATATAATACTTTTAAACTTGAAAATAAGTGTCATTTTATCAAGGCAGAAAACTGGCAGAACTGCGCGACCGTGTTGTAAAAATCACTAAAAATTCACCCGACCTCATATGAAGCTAAATTTTGGTTACAACACAGAAGACACATTCAAGTTCATCCATACAAATCTTCACACTGAAATCACGTTGTTTAGTCAGTCAAAACAAATATTAAACCCTATGGTCGGAACATAATATTTCTGACAGCACTGCGCAATTCATTTGAAAATTTCACCATAAATTCATCCAATGCCCAAAAAGGCTGAAAATTTTACACGACTCAGAAGACACTTCAAATTATTATATAGTTCAAGAATCACATCAAACGGAGGTCATTTTTTGGTCAAAAAGAATACGAAACATTCTTGGCGAGAACACAAGTTTCAGGCAGAATTGCGCAGTCAACTTCAAAAATTTATTAAAATTACATTCTTCGACAAAATGGGCTGAAATTTACACGAGAAACGGAAAATACCTTGAAGTTTACTCAGTAAAAATTTCATATCAAAATTCGTTCGTTTGATTGGTCAATTTCACATCAGAATCCACTGATCGAAAGTCACAGATTTCAGGCTCATGATTTCGAATTTAGGGTTTCTTCTTCAATCAAACAAATACAAATTTTTCTTGCTTATAACACACAATCATGCCTAAAAGTTTCTCATAAACATGTTTGCACATAAATTCACGTCATTCACCAAAGATTTAAATCAAATTTCACATGAACTCAATCAACAACACATAATTATCAAAGTTCTTATGAAATCACACCTTCCCATCGATAATTTTTGCGATCTATCAATCCTACACCCTCTATATGCACGTAGGATTCAAGAATAAAGTTTCAATGAAGGAGATGAGAAGAAAATCTTATTTATACCTTCTTGAATCAAGAAAATGAACGGTAGAAACAAGCGTTGGCACGATTCGTCGGAAACTCTTGAAAAATCCACTCCAATTGATGCAAGAAACAATGGTGGAAGAAGTTTTTGGAGAGAATGTGGAGAGGGAGGCACGAAAATTGAGGGAGAATGGGGGCTAGGGTTTAGTTTAGGTGTTTTTATAGGATTAGGGTTAGGTTTAAAATTAATTAATTAATTAATTATGGGGAAAAATACAATTAAATAAATCCCACAATTAAAAGCATAAAATAAGCATGTGGGAAGGAGAGGAAATTTTTGAAAATTCCATGTAGGAATAGCAAGGAATTTATTTGGTATTTACTTGGAGAGAATATATTCACAACTTAGGAAATAAAAGTGAATATTTCATAAACAAGGGAACAAAATAAATTAAATCTCCAATTATAAAAATAATGGTGGGGGCCGAAAATTTCCATAAGGAATTGCACAAGGAAATTATTTAAATCCTCAATTAAATAGAATAGGATTTAAATTTGGTAATTTCTTTATGGGAAAAGACTCTCATATTATAGGTAACAAATAAATAAATTTCCTCAAGGAAAAAACATATAAGAGCATGGGCGTGTGATATAGGTGAGAATTAAAAGGAAATATTCACATTCCCAATTAATTAGACATAGACATTAATTTGAATAAAAAGGGTCTCACCAAAAAGGAAACAAAATAATTCTCCTCTACAAAAATAATGAGGGCCGAAAATATCAATAAATTGGATAGAAAAATACATGCATGATCCTATTTAATTCATTTCCAACATTGCAAAATATCAAACTCTTTACTCCACATCACCCACGACAATTTTATTCACAAAATTCACTTAATCGCATAGAAACAAAAGTTTCATAATCCAAATTTCAAAAAACCATATAAAAAGAGTCACAAATTTTTGGGATGTTACATCCTTCCCCTCTAAACAGAAATTTCGTCTCGAAATTTGATCGTCTCACAAAAACAACTCGGGAAACTTTTCTTTCATTTTATCTTCTAACTCCCACGTGGCTTCCTCGGGACCATGGTGCTTCCACAACACCTTCACGGACGCTATCGTTTTGTTTCGTAACTCTTGCACCTTCCGATCTAGGATTGCTTCGGGCCTTTCCTCGTAGCTCATGTCGGGGGCCAGGATCACTTCCTCTTAATGAATCACATGTTTGGGGTCGTACACGTACTTGCGCAGCTGCGACACATGGAACACGTTGTGCACGTTTCCAAAGCTGGGAGGTAACGCCAATCGATACGCTACAGGACCTACTTCATCGATAATCTCGTACGGTCCTACAAAACGCGGTTTCAGCTTGCCTTTCACTCCAAACCTCACAACTCCTCTCATCGGGGATACTTTCAAGAACACCTTGTCACCAATGTCGAATTTGATTTCTGTTCGATGCACGTCAGCGTACGACTTCTGCCTTTCTTGAGCTTCCTTGATCCTTGCGCGGATTTGGTGCACAATTTCGGTCATCTCCTTTATGGCGTCGGGTCCTAACATCTTCCTCTCGCCAACTGCATCCCAATAAAGTGGGGATTGACACCTCCTGCCATACAAGGCTTCGTACGGAGCCATATCGATCGTCGCTTGATAGCTATTGTTGTAGGTGAATTCAACCAACGGTAGAACAGTTTCCCAACTTTCCCCTCGATCTAGGACAACGGCTCACAACATATCCTCAAGCGTCTGAATCGTCCTCTCCGACTGCCCGTCCGATTGCGGGTGATAAGCAGTGCTGGAGTTTAGTTGTGTGCCCAATTCACATTGCAAACTCATCCAAAACTTTGATGTGAACTTCGTATCGCGGTCGGACACAATGGTCTTTGGCATTCCATGCAAACGTACAATCTCACTCACGTAGAGTTTACCTAACTTGTCCGCTCCATAAGTAATCTTAATCGGTAAGAAGTGCGTGCTTTTAGTAAGTCGATCGATGATCACCCAAATCGCAGTGTTGCCTTTTGTGACTTTGGCAAACCCATCACGAAATCCATAGCTAGATGCTCCCATTTTCATTCGGGAATTTCGAGTGGTTGCAACTTCCCATATGGCCGTAGGCGTAAGGCCTTCACTTGTTGACATGCTAGACATCGCTCCATATACGACGCTACATCTCCTTTCATTCCATTCCACCAAAAACGTTGCTTCAAATCTCGATACATCTTCGTACTTCCGCAGTGTAAGGTGTGGCGTGCGCTTTACTCAAAATCTCATCTTTTAGCGCCTCGTCGCTCGGCACACACAATCGTCCATCATTCGTCAAAGCATTATCCGCCTCCTCACTGTAATTCTGGGCTCTCACCTTCACACGTAATTCTTCCAACTTCTCATCACATCGTTGGGCTTCTATGAGCTTGGTTATCAAATCTAGCTCAATCACTAGCGTCGCGATTCTTCCTCCTACTGTCTCGGGCGCTTTCACTATCTCCAATCTCATTCTGTCGAATTCGCGAATCAACGCTTCCTCTTGTGTTAGGGAATAAGCCAAATGCGGTTGGTTCTTCCTACTCAAAGCATCGGCTACTACGTTTGCCTTGCCCGGGTGGTAGTGAATACCACAATCATAATCCTTCACGATCTCTAACCAACATCGTTGTCGCATGTTTAGCTCCTTCTGTTCGAAGAAATACTTGAGACTCTTGTGGTTCGTAGGGTGTCTCCAAATTTTCAGTGCATGCACCAATGCTGCTAACTCCAAATCATGAGTCGGAAAATTCAATTCATTCGGTCTCAACTGTCGGGAAGCATATGCTATTACTTTCCCATCTTGCATTAACACGCATCCTAGACCCACTTTCGACGCATCCGTATAGACGGCGAAGTCCTTGTCGGGTTCTGGTACCGCTAGGACTGGTGCTGTAGTCAATTTCTCTTTCAACAGTTGGAAACTCGCCTCGCACTCTGGCGTCCAAACCACCTTGATTCCTTTCTTTAGCAGTTGCGTCATCGGTCTCGCAATCTTAGAGAATCCATCGATGAAGCTTCGATAATATCCTGCCAATCCCAAGAACTGCGGATTTCACTTGGCGTTTTCAGCGATTTCCAATTTTGCACGGCCTCAACCTTGGCTGGGTCTACTTGAATTCCATTTGCCGTCACAATATGACCAAGAAAGTTCACTCGACTCGAGTCAACCAAAACTCGCACTTACTGAACTAAGCATAAAGCTTCTCCTTTCACAACGTTTCCAACACTGTTTGTAGATGTCATCTATGTTCTTCCTCATTCTTCGAGTATACCAACACGTCGTCGATGAAGACTAACACAAACTTGTCAAGATACTCGTGGAAAACTCGGTTCATCAAGTCCATGAAAACGGCTGGGGCGTTGGTCAGCCCAAATGGCATCACGACGAATTCATAATGGCCATAACGAGTGCGAAAAGCAGTCTTAGGCACATCCTCTCGTCGGACCTTTAGTTGATGATACCCTGATCTCAAATCCATTTTCGAGAATATGCCCGCTCCTCGAAGTTGGTCAAACAAATCATCAATCCTTGGCAGTGGGTACTTATTCTTCAAGGTCATCTTGTTGGGCTCACGATAGTCGATGCACATCCTCATCGTCCCATCCTTCTTCTTAACGAACAAAACTGGCGCTCCCCACAGTGACACACTGGGTCGAATAAAACCCAAGTCTAACAGTTCTTGCAACTGAATCTTCAACTCGACCAACTCCTTAGGGGCCATTCGATATGGTGCCTTCGACACTGGCGCAGATCCGGGTTCTAAGTCGATGGTAAACTCCACTTGTCTGTCGGGCGATGATCCATGTAAGGTTTCAGGGAACACATTGGGAAAGTCTCATACTACTGCCACGTCTTCCACTTTCAACTCTTTCTTCTCCTCTCCGTTCAAATACACAAGATATGCCGGACGCCTTTTTCTTATCATCGTGGTTGCTTGCATAGCAGAGATTATGGAGGTTCGTCGGTTCATGGAGATTCCATACAAGATGGTCGGCTCGTCACCAGGGGTTTGAAAAGAAATCTGTGTCTCTTTACAGTGAATCATTGCGTGGTTCTCGGTAAGCAAATCCATTCCCAAAATTATGTCAACGTTCTCCAAAGGCATGACGTGTAAAAGTCGAGCTACTACTCCTAACTCTCCTAACACAAACTTTAGTCAAACAGTCTTAACTTGGATATGAACCGATTTTGAAATATAACAATTGGTTATGATCAACCCCACGGAGCTTGGAAGAACATAAGATAGGTCATGAATATGGGATGAAATCAAATAAATGTCAATTCTCATAGTTGGCTACCAAAAAGATAATTTAGTTGTCCGACCAAATTTGAAAAGTCCACACGGATAATGACTTAAAGGGTTGAGGAAAAGAAATGATCAGTTGCATGAGGATTGAGAAATGCAGACAGTTGTCACAAAGCGGTACTGATCATAGTTCAAGGAAAATCATAATATGGACTAACAGAATCACATCAATGGGTTCATAAGTTTGTGAAAGACAATCTAAGTCAAAGCGGCTATTGATAACAAAAATCAAGTGGATTATGTTTGTTAAGACAAGGAACAAAATGTAGGCCTTAACTTCATTTTGTAGAAATAAAGGTTCTATTATGGAAAGGATATATGAACTGAACCATAAAGAATTTCACTCTGTAAGAAAGAACTTGACACAGACATGGTGACAAAATAAAAGGCTGAACAAAAGTTTGAAGAAGAATATCCCATAGGAAAACATGTCTGTGAAACATGATTATATTGAAGGACGAAACTGCAAGCGGCCTTAGGAATGAAGCTCAATAGCAAAGGCTCACAGAGTCAAAGTATGGTCCGTATAAATAATAGGTCTAAGAAGACTACAATCAATCCAAGTGTCCAAAGTTATGAAGGCAACACCACTTTCCAAGAACTGAGAGTGAGTTATGACTCAATGGAGGAAAAGAAACAATATGCATCACTTGCAAGGGGTGAATGAAACAAGCTGTTAAATAGACAATGGCTCACGGATATTTGAAAGGTCCTGAAAGGTAACCTCTTATAATCCAAGTAAGAACTGTTGATTAGAATAGTTTGTTCCAGCTATTAAAGTCGCACCTCCTTGTTCATCTTTCGCACGCCGAAACTGGTAACATCGCTCTAAGAACTGTGGATCCCACGCTGAGATTCTTCATGTCATTGCCACTAATAACGATAGTTGAAATGCATATCTTCATAAAATTCTTTGCCTGTCATAATGACTATCCTCGTAGGACATGGTTATCATCCTCGTGCTCCTTAGCAGGGTATGGAGATCATCTCCATCGTGCTTCCACTTACACAAGATTAAACTATACTAATTTAAATCGCGAGTATGATCGCTTGTCGTTGCATGAAAATATCTCTTAGCATCGGTTCTTCGTGTCTCGCACCTTGACTTAAGCGTTTGCCTCAACTCTCATATTCTCGTACGTTCCATTGCTCGGAAAAGCAATAGTTAAGTTTTCAACTTAGAACTACGATTCACACGGTCAACTAGGCTTATATTTTAGGTACAAGTTCACCATACGATTCATCATCTCCTAGATCATTATCTAACGTAATTCATACCTCAAGATAAACACACCACATTTTCACATCCCATAACAAAACACTTTCGAACTTCACAATTATATTCAAAACTTTTGAAACAAAATTTCCTTACACTTTCGCACCTCATAACATACATAACATCACACTTTCATAGCTCAATTTTCCAAACGAAAAAGTTATTATTATTTTTTTGTGTCGAAACTCAAATTTTTTTTAACCATTCGTGAACACAACATTTTCCATTGATCAATAATTTTCCCAAAAGAAAGAACTTACATGTTTTCATTTAAAGTTCAAAGATATATATATATATATATATATATATATATTTTCAAAAATTCCAATAACTTTCCACAACATAAACATTTTTCCTCAATCAAACTCCACTAGAACAACTAGTCATTAAATATTGTAAAACATTAACCGCAAAACCCTTTTTCCATTTTTTTTTACATGTCAAAACACCATGCGAATCTTTCAAGCTCACAAAATATTTAAATGCATTCCAAACAAAACACTCATGCACTTCACATATGTGTTTGAAACAACATTTTTAGATTACTCATTTTTTTTTCTCGAAAATTTCAACATTCTCACAACAACTCATCAATTTCCATATTTCATGTAAAACACTCCATCTTCCTATGTTCATATGCTTACGTCATATCATTTCCACACATATAACACATACTTAGGTCATCATATCAATCTCGCTCATGTCTCACATAATCGTACCATGACAATATCTTATTCACACATACAATACGTGCTTAAATCATCTTGTCCATTCATGCTCATATTCCACATGTTCACACTATCACAATATTGTATTCACATATATAACACGCGCTTAGATTATCATGTCGATTATACTCATATTCCACATAGTCATATCGTCACAATTCATCTTTACGCATAACAGTCATTCACATGCGTACACTTGCCCAAAACATCATCATCATGTCATCATCAATTTCATGCATTGATCTCACATGCTTTCAATAACTTAAAACATACCTCACTTTCCTTGGTTGAGCGTGATGCTTTGGATGTTGAGCCTCGTGACACTTCTAGTCAATAGGGTTCACTAATCTAGACTTAAGGTAAAAGAAGACTCTCGGACCAGAGCGAAAGAACGAAGCTTTGATACCACTCTGTCACGACCGCCCATACTAGGGGTACCACAATCGCGGCGATCGTGACCTAGGGACAACAAAAACGACAACATTTAAGGATAGCACTTTAATGGAAACTTAATTAGCTTTAAAGAAAGAAGAACATTTTAGTTCATTAAAAGTTTAGACAACAAATGTTTAGTTTAAAGAAACTTAATGTTATAAATTCACTATTAATTAGAAATGACTTAAGATACATACGTTTAAAAGAAGTAGCGGAGAAAATAAACTTTAAAACAAACCCAATTAACTTCTAAAGAAAAACATTTAGTTTAATTTACGGAAACACCATTTTCGGATAACAATGTAAATACTCGTTTAAAACCTAACACAACCAAGCATGCTCAAACACAGTACGAAAAATATTAGAGTCTTGAGACATAGTTCAAAATATAGCAGCGGAAATAAGGTTTAAAGAGAGTCAAGGATAACGCCTATGTATGAAGACATAACGCATCCTAGGTTCTTAGGCCAACTCAACATCCTCCACAACATCCCGCTCAACCTGCACATAAAGAAAAAGAATATGCAGGGCTGAGTACTTGTTGTACTCAATGGGCTCATGCCGAAAACAGTTTATATTAGTTATGTCATCCATACCAGTGATCTCGAGTTTTATACGTAGTAAAGAAATATCACGAGAACACAAAAACGTTTCATAGACTGGCCAGTCAAATAATCTCCCCATTTTCTCAACAATCCAACAATCACAATCATCATTCCATGTGCGACGAAAGTGTGGCCACACTATTCGCTCACGAGACCGGCCGACTAGCAAGGACGGCTCCCGATCCTACCAGTGTACACAGCCTGATAGGGTTTGCGGCCCTACTCAGACCCGAATTCGTTTCACAACACAACCATATAGCCTAACGGAGTAAACTCAGACGAACTAGGCATCAAGCAACAATCTCATAAACCAAAAACAACATGGCATGACATAACAAGTTAAACCACCCTTATAACGCCACATGGTATTTTCGGACAAATAAGAGGTTTGAAAAGAAAGCCCACCTCGTTCGCTTAACAATTCACAATCCAACTTATGGCAACTCTTGCTCCTCGATTTCTCGAATACACAATCACCCTTGTCAACGACAACACAAGTCAGCCTTCCACAAAATCATATTACTATGCATGTCCTATCGTTTCTCTCTCATCGTTTTTCTCAAATACCCAACCCAACGTTCATCACAAAGATGGAAAAACACACCGTAGTATATTTCAACTTATCGCACGTGATCACATCATTAAACACGTTCCTTGGACATACATGCATCATATAATACTTTTAAACTTGAAAATAAGTGTCATTTTATCTAGGCAGAAAACTGGCAGAACTGCGCGACCGTGTTGTAAAAATCACTAAAAATTCACCCGACCTCATATGAAGCTAAATTTTGGTTACAACACAGAAGACACATTCAAGTTCATCCATACAAATCTTCACACTGAAATCACGTCGTTTAGTCAGTCAAAACAAATATTAAACCCTCTGGTCGGAACATAAAATTTCTGACAGCACTGCGCAGTTCATTTGAAAATTTCACCATAAATTCATCCAATGCCCAAAAAGGCTGAAAATATTACAAGACTCAGAAGACACTTCAAATTATTATATAGTTCAAGAATCACATTAAACGGAGGTCATTTTGTTGGTCAAACAGAATTCGAAACATTCTTAGCGAGAACACAAGTTTCAGGCAGAATTGTGCAGTCAACTTCAAAAATTTATTAAAATTTCATTCTTTGACAAAATGGGCTGAAATTTACACGAGACACAGAAAATACCTTGAAGTTTACTCAATAAAAATTTCATATCAAAATTCGATCGTTTGATTGGTCAATTACACATCAGAATCCACTGATCGAACGTCACAGATTTCAGGCTCATGATTTCAAATTTAGTTCTTCTTCAATCAAACAAATACAAATTTTTCATGCTTATAACACACAATCATGCCTAAAAGTTTCTCATAAACATGTTTGTACATAAATTCACGTCACTCACCAAAGATTTAAATCAAATTTCACATGAACTCAATCAACAACACATAATTATCAAAGTTCTTATGAAATCACACCTTCCCATCGATAATTTTTGCGATCTATCAATCCTACACCCTCTATATGCATGTAGGATTCAAGAATAAAGTTTCAATGAAGGAGATGAGAAGAAAATCTTAGTTATACCTTCTTGAATCAAGAAAACGAACGGTAGAAACAAGCGTTGGCACGATTCGTCGGAAACTCTTGAAAAATCCACTCCAATTGATGCAAGAAACAATGGTGGAAGAAGTTTTTGGAGAGATTGTGGAGAGGGAGGAGGGAGGCACGAAAATTGAGGGAGAATGGGGGCTAGGGTTTAGTTTAGGTGTTTTTATAGGATTAGGGTTAGGAATAGCAAGTAATTTATTTGGTATTTACTTGGAGAGAATATATTCACAACTTAGGAAATAAAAGTGAATATTTCATAAACAAGGGAACAAAATAAATTAAATCTCCAATTATGAAAATAATGGTGGGGGCCGAAAATTTCCATAAGGAATTGCACAAGGAAATTATTTAAATCCTCAATTAAATAGAATAGGATTTAAATTTGGTAATTTCTTTATGGGAAAAGACTCTCATATAATAGGTAACAAATAAATAAATTTCCTCAAGGAAAAAAAATATAAGAGCATGGGCGTGTGATATAGGTGAGAATTAAAAGGAAATATTCACATTCCCAATTAATTAGACATAGACATTAATTTGAATAAAAAGGGTCTCACCAAAAAGGAAACAAAATAATTCTCCTCTACAAAAATAATGAGGGCCGAAAATATCAAAGAATTGGATAGAAAAATACATGCATGATCCTATTTAATTCATTCCCAACATTGCAAAATATCAAACACTTTACTCCACAGCACCCACGACAATTTTATTCACAAAATTCACTTAATCGCATAGAAACAAAAGTTTCATAATCCAAATTTCAAAAAATCATATAAAAAGAGTCACAAATTTTTGGGATGTTACACGTGCGCAGGGCTGGCCGAGGCAGTGGGAGAATCGGGGCTCGGGAGGGCCGAGACGGGCGGTAGGGCTGGCCGAGAGCCGGCGCGTCTTCGAGCGCGCCGCTGGCCGAGAGCTTGCGCCACCCGACGTACAAGGACACCGAGAGAGCGCGACTCCAGTCGAGTCAGTCGGCCGAGAGCGAGCGCCCCTGCGTGACGCTGGCCGAAGACGGAGGCGACGAGCTAGCCGAGGAACCGAGCCACCGGATGGTCGAGACGGCCGAGTGCATGCGCGCCCCTACGCGCAGCAGACTGCGACGCTGTGTGCGTCGTGATCCAACGACGAACTCGTCGGATTTTCGTCGTTCATCGTTCGTGAGAACCTCGTGCGATGAGATTACGATGAAGGATTATTTTAATGATTATTTAATTATTTTATTAAAAGATATTATTAAAATATTATTATTTAAGGGAAATAAAATCTTTTTAGAAGATTTGCCTAGATTTTAGGAATATTTATATTTTTATCTATATCTATGGAAATAAATAATATTATTTTATTCCTAGATGATATGGATGAGAATAATTTAATAGTTTCCTAATATTAATCTAGAATCAAGATAAATATAGTGATAAGATTTGAATATATCTTTTGTGGATTTTATATATCATATGAGATTTGATTTAATATCAAATCATGGATTAATTAGATTCTTTCCTTATTTATTAGATTTATATGAATTTTATTCCTGAATTAAATCCTAGTTATATTTGGAAAATAATAATCTAATCATTTATCTATATCCTATGGATTAATATGGATTTATTCCTAGATATATCCTAGATGGATTTAGATAATGATAATATTATTTTATTCTTATCCTGTGAATTTTTATGAATTTACTCATAGATAAATTCTAGTTGGATTTGGATAGTGATAATATAATATTTTATTCTTATCTTATAGATTTATATGGATTTGTTCCTAGATAAATCTCAGACAGATTTGAATAATTATAATATAATGTTATCTTATTCTATGGATTTATATGGATTTACTCCAAGATAAATCCTAGATGAATTATGATAAAGATTTATATTAATTTATTTTATCCTATGGATTTGAATAGATTTAATTCTATTAAGATAAATCTTAGATGGATTAAAATAAGTATTAATCCAAGATTATCCTTATCTTTTGGATTTATATCCTAGATAGATTAGGATAAAGATAATATAAGAAAATCCTTATTTAATTGGATTTAGATAAACATATTTATCTAAGAAATCCTAAGTAATGTATGATATATTCTAGATATCTATTCTAAATAGAATTAAGATTTGTATAAATCTTGGTTGGTTGGATTTTAGTTATCGTATGGATTATGATGGAATCGTTTCTATCTAGTAATATCCTAGATCGATTTAAATAATGACAATCCTAGATCAACGTTATCTTGAATTGAAGGATTTGATTTTATCAAAATAAAATCTAGAATGATCCTAAATGGATTTAGATAGTTAACACTATCTTGATAAATCCTAAATGATTAAGGATAATAATTATCCAAGATAAAACATAATTATTTAATTGATTCTCCCTTGACTAGATTAAATAATTATCATTAATTATCCAGTGTGTTTAAATGCCATGTATTAAATGGATTTATCTGTTTATTTGGTGTTTATCTTTGTAAGTGGATTATCTACTTTATTTGCTTATGTGATAATTATGCAAAAACCATATAAAATATCTAAGCGATAATTACAACAAGTGCGTTGTATATGGTCTCCATCAATTGGTCTGCAATTTAGGAAGCTTTTTTCTAATATTATCGCCACCTGCTCTGTGGGGACAATAATCCTAAGAAATAGCGAGTTCATGAGGGCGGATTTCTCGAAAATAAATAGTATGAACTAGAATGTGGTTTCCAATATTATCGCCACCTGCTCTGTGGGGACAATAATCCTAAGAAACTGCGAGATTCAGAAGTTCACACGGGATTTATGAGATAGCTTGATCTTGTTAGCAGCACATGAGCATTGTTATGGGAGTGTGTTGTAGAAATGAGACTCTGTTATGCTAAATTCGGTGGTCTTGCTTAGGCAACATTAGGCGGCCATGCCACTCTGTGGTCTCTGGACTATTCGTCAGTGTTGTGACTAGTAAAATTGTAAGATTTTAATGCGTATTGACTTCCTCTGGAGGGTACAAAATTTTAATTTTACAGTTGCAAGATACATAATTGTTTTGTGGTTAGTTGCGATTATGTGTTGAGCATAAGTATGTGATAATAAGTTTATATACCAAATGTTCATTATGTCATTCATATTTTGTCTGCGATCTTTAAAGAAATAAACTCGAATGCCAAAATTATGTAGACTGAAAATTAAAATGGATAAGATTCCCATCGCTAAAACTTGGAGTTTATACTCAATGATTCATATCCTCCATTTCCTCGACATAATTCCATGAAGATTGTTCGAGAATGCTTTTTGCATGTACTTGACGAGTTCTTTAAGGATTAAGGTCAAGCTATTTTCTTTTAAGTAGCATGACAAGTCTTGGTTAGTGACTCTGTCAAGATGATTCGATTTGAATATCCTAGATGGACAGAATATTTTGAGGAATCTTTTGATCACTCAAATAGTTTCTGACTCAAGTCATCGCCTTGAGTAATAAGAAATGACTAAAAGAAGGTTTAACCGAAAAGTAGAAAACCTTCAGAATATTAGTCATTATATTACTGTTGGAGGAAAGTAACATGATAGATGACGAATTCGTATAGGCTATATTTTTCCTATGTCCTAGTTCATTTGAACAAAAGACTAGATATGGAAATGAGAGAGCCTGAATTGTCATCAAAGTTTGTTTAAAGCGAGTGAAGATGCTTTGTAAGTTAGATTGACCTCTTTACAAGAAGGACAATGACTTACTTGAAAATGCACTTCTAAGTAAGAGATCTTGATCCAGTTAGGCTCTTTGTTGCAGTGAGAGCTGTTAATGCTCAATTATTGTTTTATGGTTGATGTTTAAGACATCATAGTATTGAAACAATATAGATGCAACAAGATTGAGTATTAAACAACACATCAACTTCTTAAACAATGAATGATAAAGTATTTATGGCTCTTAGTCTTAAGGCCAAGAAAATACTTAGTTATTGTTCAAACTGATCTAGACTATCAAGATTTTAACAATTTGTTAAATAGCTTGAAAGTCGAAAATGTCTGTCTGATGCACTATGAGTTAGGGTCATTTGATTCAGGAAACTATAGAAGTGCGACATAGAAAGACAAGCAAGCCTTAATGGTTTGCACCATAAGAAGACGAATGGATTATGATCAGTAGTGGGAGTCTAATCTCCTTTGACGAATCCAAGCATTCTTCTAAAGAATGGGATAGTAATGTAAGAAGGAATCGAAGTCTTTCTAAGACAAGTTTGATTAAGTGATGAGTTGTACTCATGAAAATCTTATCATTGATGGGATAAACGTTAGATATAACGAGATACACCTTAAAGAAACTACCAGCATCAGTACCTTCTACAAAACACGAGTTGTGGACTAGAGCGACTTTAGTCTAGCACATCTCAAGGTGTAATGTTGTTCCAACGCATGTTGGAAAAGGTATCCAAGTAATTGGAGTTGAGTACTGAGGTATGTTTAAGGTTGTCCCAAATGATGTAAGATTATGAGTTCTGTAATCTTCAAAGATACAATTCTTGTATGAAGATCAAGAGATGAACTACAAGCCTAACAATGTGATAACTCTCAAGATAAAAAGAGAGATATTGGATTTTCCACATTACCATAGAGTCATACCATTAGAAACTTTTACACCAATGAAATCAACTTCAACACTTAAGATTGTAAGAACCATGTCGTAGTGGGAGCGTTCCTAAGGAACATAACAAGTTCATGGGTCCAAGAGTGTCGTAAGACGCAGTCTTAGATTAACTTGAACATAATCCCTTTAAATACAATGTAGAATTGGTTCATTTGGATATTCATCCTTGAAAAGATGATAGATTCCAAACTACAATCTTAGATAGACAACATGTTTTACAAGACTTGCAATACTACCTATAGGCTGTGTCAGTCAGTGGGAGCTAGTATAATTGCAAGTGTAAATGTGGATATCAAATAGCAAGACAATGACAATGGGTTATACCCAAGGAGAATAATCATCTCGTTTGTCGTTGTGCCAAGATTTGTTCGATCCTACAGTCTATCAGAACTTACATAATTAGAATGTATGTATCATGATTATCAAGACAGCTTTCTATTAATAGAAGTCTTGAAGAAATCATCAACATGGAACATCCTAAAAGGTATGTAATAGAGGGCAAGAAACACATGATTGGAAGATAAGAAGACCTTTGTGGTCTTAGGCATGTATCTAAATCAAAGTATGTGTTTTAGCTAGATTGTCGAATGTTTGGAATTTGACATGTGCCCTTAAGTGTGTTGTGAACACAAGGAAGTTGACAGTGCATTAAATATGGTATTATTGGTACTCTACGATGATGAAATCTACAAAAGTTGCAAACAACTAAGATTGGCATCTACCGTAGGAAACTGGCCGTCTACCCAGTTTAAGATAAAGGATTTAAGAAAAACCAATTACATTCTAAGCATCTAAATCTTTAAGATTGCTAGAACGTTGAGATTCTCTTACGAATCCTATATCTATACATTTCTTGGAACACTTAAGCATTAGAATTTCCATGCAAAGGTTTTTACCTTTCAAGATGGAATTGTCTTGTCAAGTGTCGTTTAACACTTAGTGAGAACAAGAATTATGAGACTAGTTCTGCAGATAGATGTCTCATGTATGCTATGATGTGTACTAAGTTTGATATTAGTTGTGCTTTTGCATAGCAAGTAATTATCATATTAACCATGGCAAAGGACTTTGATTGAGGTAATGAATATACCATAGTACTTGAGAAAGACTAATTGTTATATTCTAGTTTACCAGTCACTCATGCACTGTCCTTGAGGTTACACTGACCAAGTCTTATGACTAATCGGTGATCGAGTAATTCATCATCATTATATGTGTTTAGCTTAGGAGTATACTCCTAGTAGCTTTGATCGTAAGTTTGAGTATGCCTATGAGTATTTTACTCTAGCAAAGGCTAACTCAAGAGGAACACGAGATCATAAGCTAAGCAATCACATAGAGAGATGAAATTAATTAAAGATCAAGTACGCAGCAAAGACATAGTGATGGAAAAGATATTATCAGAGAACAACCAAGCAGATTTTTCACAGAAATTGCCTTTGTGGCAACATGTTTCAAACATGATGTGAAATGAATGGTAGTTCGATATATCTAGCTCCAATACCTGCTTTGTGTATAAGTGGGAGAGTTTTTGGCAGTGGGTATACTCGAAAGCATGTTTTGAGTATAAGTGGGAGATTGTTAGGGTTGGTATACTGAAAAGCATGTTTCGAGCGAGTTCGCGATGTTTCGAGTGAGTTCGCACGAATAGAATCTTGCTCGTATACGGAAAAACTCTACAATCCACTTTTGACCCGATTTAGTATTATTCGAGCAGTTTGCACGAATAGAATCAGTATATTATTACATTGTGTTTGCTTGTGCGTTTATGAATCAGTAAACATTTAAATGCATAAGAAGTAAACAAAGCCTAAGTCTTTTGCTTAGTAGACTGGTTGTGGGCGTCGTCCACTTTAAGGTAACTACAGTCGGTTCTATGCAATGCTTTGCAAAAGAAAAAAAAGAATTCACAACCTAGATGGGCTTTGGCTACCTATCGTGGAAGGTTGCAATGTCAGTCCGATTATTTCTAAGCCTTATTGAAATAAGATGACGTTGGTGTGGTATAGCACTGAATGGATCTAACAACAAGACGTGTCTTTATGCTATCTACTGAAAGACTAGGTCTTGATAAATATTTATTTCTTAATCTACATACGTTAGCATTGAGCATACGATATTGAGTATCTACTACTTTGACTTACCAAAGGTGCGGGTTTTTCGTCACCCAACGATCCAGGTATATTGGGTAGTGGTGATCATTATCTAGCGGTGCTAGGATTGCTATTATGTTGAAACGTGCGCGAGGTGAGTCTCGTTTGATAATGTCCTCAAGAGGAGCTTGAACAATGTTTTATTATTCAGAAACTGGCCACTTGGAGTTTTATTACTCCATGGATAATAAATAAGTGTTTCTTGCTAAGTCTACTCTTGGAATTAATAAGATGTTAATTAATTAAGTCCATAGCAGACTTTAATTAATTAATGGACATTTCTATCTTTAGCGCGGGAAATAAATAATAATAATAAATAAAGTGGAAACCCAGATTACTTGTAATTTCAGATTTGGATGGGGAGTTCAATATTACGTCTGTAGTGGCTGCTCGTAATATTCCAATATAAGCTTGTATTAAATTGTGGGTTCAATTTAATTAGGAAAAAGTTAATTGGGTGAGCCCATATCCAAAGCCTTCCATAGATCCCTGACTGGGCCCAATATGAACTATTATAAATAGGAGAATAAATGAGACAGAAAAGATTATTAATTTCATTGTGAAATTTCGTCCACCCTCATATTTTGAGGGAGGAACGATTTTCTTGAAGAATTCTCCTCCGTGAGTTCTTCAGCTCCTTCTTCGTGAGAAAGTTTTGTCTTCTTTATTCGAGTCCTTGTGTTTTGATAAAATCAGCCCACCCTGATGTCGAGATACAGTTCGGGACACCAGTCAGAAGATCCGTGGTCTAGTATTGAAGATCATCATGGAGAAGGCGCAAGCAATCGACGATTCTTTGGAGAATCAACGAGGTAAATTGGCTAACTCCATAGTATGCATGCTTTAGGATTTATTTTTTCTAAAACATGATTTAATTCAAGTTATGAGCATGATATATGTGATAATTACGCGAATAGATTTTGTCTAAATAATCTGCTAAATAGATCCGTATTATGTGATTCGTTAGGACGCACGCTTCCGCTGCCAACCCCTTCACTCACAAAAACCCTTGCCAAACCACAATACAAATCAGCCTTCCATCAATTTACATTATCATGCATGTCATATCGTTCCTTTTATCATTCTCTTAAATTTACCCATCCCAGACATTCATCAACATAAGGAAAACATGTCATAATATTTCTCAACGTGTCGCACATAATCACGTCATAGGTTACATTCCTAAATCATACATGCATCCTATAATTCACTCAAACTTGGCAACAAGTGATATTTCCACATAACAATAAATCTGGCAGAACTGCGCGGTTGGTTTGTAAAAGTCACCAAAAATCCATACGACCTCATATGAAGCTAAAATTTGGTCACAACACAGAAGACACATTCAAGTTCATTCCGTTAAAATTCCACACCAAAATCACGTCATTTGGTCAGTCAAAACAATAATGTAACTCTCTGGTCGGAACACAAAAATTCTGGCAGCACTTTGCAGTTCCATTGAAAATTTTACCAAATTTCATCCGATGTCCAATGAGGCTGAAATTTTCACAAAACTTAGAAGACACTTCAAATTTCATCTAGATCAAAATTCACATCAAAAGGAGTCCATTTGGTCGGTCAAATACAAAACGAAACTTTCTGGGCGAGAATATAAGTTTCTGGCAGAATTGCGCAGTCAACTTCAAATATTTATTAAAAGTTCATCTTTTATCAACAAGGGCTGAAATTCACACACAACACAGTAAACACCTAGAGTTTTACTTAGTTAAAATTTCGTGTCAAAATTTAATCGTTTGGTTGGTCAAACACACGTCGGAATCCACTGTCCAAACATCACAAATTTTAGGCTTAAGTATTTCGAAAATAGGGTTTCTTCCTCAATCATCCAAACACAATTTTTTTCATGCTTATAACACACAACCATGCTTAAAAGTTTATCACAATCATGCTCTCACATAAACTCACATTATTCACCAAGGATTCAAATCAAACTCCACATAAACTCATTCAAAATCGCATATTCATCCAAGTTCTCATGCCAACACAAATTCCCACCGATAAAATTTTGCGATCTATGATTCCTACACTCACTATATTCATGTAGGGTTCAAGAACAAGGATTAAATGAAAAGAAAGAGGGAGAATGAATCAAATATACCTTTCTTGATAAAAATGAATCGGTAGAAACAAGAATTGATGGATTCGTCGGATACTCTTGAAAATCAACTCCAACGGATGTAAGAACAAGGATGAATGATGGATTTTTGGAGAGAATATGGAGAGGGAGAGGAGAGGCGTGTGAGAGAGAGGGAGAGAGAGGGTGGACGGCTAGGGTAGGAAGAAAAATGGGGGCTACGGTTTAGTTTAGGTGATTTTATAGTTCTAGGTTAAATCCAAAATTTAATTAATTGTGGGGGAATAAAATAGGGGCCAATAATTAAAATCCCACAATTATAGAGAAGGCATAATTTTCAAAAATTATGGCTGGGAATTAACTAGGAATTATTTGGTATTTACTTGGAGAGAAATAGATTCACAATTTATGAAATAAAACAATGACTATTCCATAAACAAGGGAACAAAATAAATTAAATCTCCAAGTAGGAAATAAAAAGGGAGGGGGGCGAAAATTAGTAGGGTGCACAAGGAAATTATTTAAATCCTCAATTAAATAAGAATAAGATTTAAATTTGGAAATTTGTTTATAGGAAAAGACTCCCATAAAATAAGTAACAAATAAATAAATTTCCACAAGGCAAAACAAAAGCATGTAGGCCTGTGGGATGGAGACACAATAGAAGGAACATATTCACATCCCCAATTAATTAGATATAGGTATTAATTTGAATAAAAAGGGTTCCACACAATAGGAAACAATTATAATTTCCTCTACAATAAGGAAGTTGGCTCTAATTGCCACAAGGAAATAATTCAAATCTTCATTTAATTATGGTGAGGAAACAAAATGTGGCATGATTTTAATTGGATTTAAAATCAAAGAAGGGAATCAACAAGGCACCAATTTATTCAAAGAAAATAATCCATCTTCCTAATTAAAATAGGGTATTTTCGACACTCACAAAAATAATAGGCTAGAGTTCGAATTTCATGTAGCACAATTTAGGGATAATTTGATTTGGATTTAATTTGGATAAAAATCCCAAAACAATTAATTAAATCCAAGAAGAAAATATTAATTCCAATAATTGAAGGGGGCCAAAAGTTCTCAATTATTTTGGCTAGAACAAAAATACATGATTCACTTAATTAATCCCCCACATTGGATAATATAAATATACAACACTTCATTCCACATTACTAATGACAATTGTTCCACATAGTTAACTCAATCACGTAGCAACAATTAAATTTCATAAATGAAATTTCCAATCGACATATAAAAAAAAAGTCACAAAAAATTTGGGATGTTACAGTACCAGGGAGACGGCGACTGCTCTTTTCCAAGAACCTTAGCGGGTTTTGAAGAACCGTGTCAGATCCAGATTTTGGGTTATGGCAGTTGGGTTGCAATTTGAATGGAATGGCACGTTTTAGGCTTCATTTCATGTAAAAATGTAACTACAATGGGCTAAAGTAACTAGGCTACCATTGTCCAAAAAATGAGGTGGTACATTATTAATTTAGAATTAATAATATTAACCAAGCCAATAAATTATTATTTACTATCATTATTTTGAATATTAATAGTAAATGTGCTTTTAATATTAGTTTCGAATTAATATTAAGTATCTGTTTATATTAGTTTGGAATTGATATAGATTATATGATAAACTTATTAATTGGATTAATGAACTAGAATTTGTTAATATTGTTATTTTTGGAATAATAAATAATTTATGCGCTTGATGATAATTTGGAGTTATTACTTGATTTACAAACTTAATTAATTTAGAATTAATATAGATTGGATTAATTTTGTTAATTAGATTAACAAATTGCGATATATTTATCATCTGGAAATGATAATACATACTCCATAGTACAATATTGATTTGGAATTAATATTAAATTTACAATGATATTGATTGGGAATTAATATAATTGTTCAGTCCACATGTAATTTACAATTATATTGATTGGGAATTAATATAATTTGTTGAGCATTATTTGATTTTATATGTGACAAGCATGCTATTTGATTTTTATGCTTATTTATTTAACTATAGTAGTTAGAGACCGTTTTATTATCTGGGTAGGTGGCGCCCAGTATGTGTAGTCCGTGTTATAATATGTCTGGGTAGGCGGCGCCCGATATTTGTAGTCCGTGTTATACTATGTCTGGGTAGGCGGCGCCCATTAATTATTTGAAATTTAATATTGGATATTATATTCACATAACTAGTATCTCTTTTTTCCCCATAAAATATAAGTCTTATTTTTTAAACAAACGCATCGTCCATCATAATTGTTTGATGTTCCTAGCCTTTTCAACAACGAGTTTTACACCAAAGCGTGTGCTCTAAATCCACAAGGCCTAGGCTCATTCATAGATGCATGGTTGGAATCGTGTGATGGGGTTGACTTGCTTAAATTCTTTAGTGACGCCAAAACGACCTAAATAGTTTATGGATGCATATTAATTGGATTAATAAACTAAGAATTTCTAAAATAGTTGTTGCAAATGGCTTGGAGGCCTACCTTTTGATATTATTGTAGTGATCAGCCAAAGCAGGGACTGCAATATTATAGACTTAGATCTTGGACCATTAAAATTTATATTTGATATAAATTCGTATTTTATGTTTGGGGACATAATATATGTTTAAATTAGTGGGAGCTAATCAATAAAATAAACATTTGTTTGATTAGTGATGCAAATGTGATTTTTATATGCTTTTCTGATTTGCTTTTATTTTATTTTCTGTTCAGATAAAATGTCAAACTTGGCTTACAAATGTTTGATAGAAACAAGCAAGTTGACTGGGTCAAATTTCACGGATTGGCTCCGCTGTTTGCGCTTGGTGCTATGGCATGACAAGGTTGAGTATGTCCTGGACAAACCAATCAGTGTCATCCCCAATAAGGGATCTCCTGAGTTTGCTACGTTTGACGTTGAAACTCATCAGAAACACATTGATAATGCATCTGATGCTCAGTGTGTCATGTTGTCATCTATGAGTTTGGAACTGCAAAGACAACATCAACACATGTTACCATATGAAATGCTTAAGCACTTGGAGAGTTTATATGCTTCACAAGCTCAAACTATGGAGTATGAGATACTTCGCGATCTCTTCAAGTGCAAGCTTCATGATGGAGGCAAGGTTTCTGAGCATGTGCTGAAAATGATTGGTTTGTTTAAGAGGTTAGCATCGATTGGAACGATGCTCCCCGCAAATGTCTCAACAAATCTAATTCTGCAGTCTCTTCCTAGTAGTTTTGAGAATTTCATTGTGAATTTCAACATGAACAACACGAAGGTTGGGCTGCCAGAGCTGCACAATATGCTTAAGACTTATGAGTCTTCCACTGCTAAGGTAAAATCTGTGCTCATGGTGAGCTCTTCTGCGAAGTCTTCGAAATGGATGAATAAGCAGCAACAGAAGAAGAAAGCATCTAAGGATGCTGTTCTAAAGCCTAAGAGTGGAGGGGCCAAGAAGAAGTCAAAATTATCAAAGGATGAGTGTCTTTTCTGTCATGAGAAGGGACACTGGAAGAGAGACTGCCCAAAATTCAAGGCACAAGGTGCAGAGAGTGGGAGCTCAGGTATGTTTGTCATTGAGATAAATATGTCTATGAATAATTCACAATCTTGGGTATTAGATACAACCTGTGGCTCACACATTTGTAATAATGTGCAGGGTCAAGTGACTGCAGGAAAGTGAGACCTGGGGAAGTTGATTTGCGTGTTGGAAATGGAGCAAGAGTTGCTGCCGAACGTGTGGGAACTTATAGATTAGATCTTCCCTCAGGACATAGACTAGATTTATATAATTGTTATTTTGTTCCAGTTATTTCACAGAATATTATTTCAATTCCGATGTTAGACATTGAAGGTTTTTCCTTCCATTTTGCAAACAACAAATGCTCGTTTTCTTTTAATGGATTGTTTTATGGAAATGCCACTCTTGAAAATGGATTATATATGCTTGAATACAAACGAAATATTCTCAATGTGCAAAACAAAAGACCTAAGCTATGTTATACGAATAATGCAACTTATCTTTGGCATTGTAGACTTGGTCATATTAATGAGAAAAGAATAGCAAGATTGAGAAAGTTAGACTATCTCACTTCATTTGATTTAGAATCATATGGAGCTTGTGAATTCTGTCTCGAAGGAAAAATGACAAGTAAACCATTTTCTGGGAAAGGGGTGCGTGCCAAGGATTTGCTAGAGTTGATTCACACAGATGTGTGTGGACCGTTTCCAACTCAAGCAAGAGGTGGTTATTCGTACTTCATAACTTTTACTGAAGATTTATCAAGGTATGGATATGTGTATCTTATGAAACATAAATCTGAGGCCTTCGAGAAATTTAAAGAGTTTAAGTGTGAAGTTGAGAAACAACTTGGGAAAAGTATCAAGACTCTTCGATCAGATCGAGGAGGGGAATACTTGAGCTGAGAATTTCTTGATTACTTGAAGTCACATGGAATCCAGTCAGACTGGACACCTCCTGGTACACCTCAAACGAACGAAGTATCTGAAAGGAGAAATCAAACATTATTAGATATGGTTCGATCCATGATGAGCTTCGCCAGTCTCCCTTTATTCTTATGGGGTCATGCCTTACTAACGGCTACTTACATTCTAAATAGGGTTCTATCTAAATCAGTCGAGAAAACACCATATGAGTTATGGTGTGGCAAGAAAGCTAGTCTTAACCATATCCGGACCTGAGGTTGTCCAGCTTTTGTTAAGAAAATGATGACTGATAAATTGAAAACTAAAAGTGAGAAATGTTATTTTGTGGGATATCCTAAAGAAACTAAAGGATATAATTTCTACTGCCCTGAAAATCACAAAGTGATAACATCAAGGAATGTGAGGTTCCTTGAAGACAATTATGTCTGTAAGGAACAAGGTCAAAATACAGTAGGTCTTGAAGAAATTCAAGAACCACAAGTTAACAATGAGGATGAGGTATTATCCACTAGATTGGACAATAACTCAGTGGGAGTTTTTGGTGATCTATTGGGAGGGAAAATTACTCTTAGAGAGGACCTTAGAGAGACTCTCGAATGACCGCCTCAAGACAATGAGATGCATCAAAAATAAGATGATGCAATAGTTGCATCACCTCCACCACAAGAAAATCATAGTGATATTCCTGAATCTTCTTACATACGGAATGAACAGCCTGAACCAGAGCAAAACCAACTCGATAGGCCAAGAAGGATTCGTCGGGCACATGAGAGACTGAATCTAATGGTTGAGAACAAAGATGATGAAGTTGATTTAGATGATGATGAGCCTACGACCTATACCGAGGCGGTGTCAGACAGCGATCGAGAGAAGTGGCTTGAAGCCTTGATATCTGAAATGGACTTGATGTACTTCAACTTAGTCTGGGAACTAGTTGACTTGCCAGATGAGGTTTACCCCATAGGTTGCAAATGGATCTTCAAAAAGAAGAGAGTTGCAGATGGCATAGTACAAACCTACAAGGCTAGGTTAGTGACAAAGGGTTATAGTCAGCGCGAAGACATAGACTATGATGAAACCTTTTCGCCAGTTGCTAAGATCAAGTCTATTAGGATATTACTTACAATTTTGACATTTGGCAAATGGATGTCAAAACCGTATTTCTCAATGGAGAATTAGAAGGCGATGTCTATATGACACAGCCTGAAGGTTTTGTATCGAAATAAAGGCCGAATGTAGTGTGAAAGCTAAAGAAGTCCATCTATGCACTTAAGCAAGCTTCAAGGAGTTGGAATATTTGTTTTGACAGAACAATCAAATCGTTTGGTTTTGTCAGAAACAAAGAGGACCCATGTGTTTATAGTAAACGCGAGAATGGTAACGTTGTCTTCCTTATCATATATGTTGATGACATCCTGATTATTGGAAGCAATCGTTCCATGATGCAATTCGTGAAAGAGTGGTTGTCTAGTTCCTTTATGATGAAGGATCTAGGTGATGCTTCCTATATCCTTTGAATTAAGATCTATCGAAATAGACCAAATAGGATGTTAGGATTATCACAATCCATTTACATAGACAAGTTGCTAAGATGCTTCTCAATGGAGAATTCTAAGAAAGGTTTTCTTCCTATGAGACATGTCATTGTATTGTCAAAGAAGAATTGTCCTGCTAATGACAAAGAAAGAGACAACATGAAAAGGATCTCGTATGCTTCGGCTATAGGATCTATTATATATGTCATGATCTCTACTAGGCCAGATGTGGGCTATGCGTTTAGCATGACAGGCAGAGTTCAGCAAAATCCCGGTGAGGAACATTGGAAAACTGTTAAAACTATTCTTAAGTACCTTAGAAGGACTAAAGAATATTTCTTAGTCTATGGTGGACAACCAGAGTTATCAGTTACTGGGTACACTGATGCTAGTTTCCAAACAGACCATGATGACTATAAGTCTCAGTCTGGATATGTTTTTGTCTTCAATGGTGGAGCAGTGAGTTGGAATAGTTCCAAACAAGGTACAACTGCCAAAGAAGCTGTTGCTTTGTTAGAGTTCGTTAAAGAACTGGGTGTCATTCCGAGTGCCAATATTGCAATACCTTTGTATTGTGACAACATCGGTGTTGTTGCGCAAGTAAAAGAACCCGAGAGCTACGAACATGAACAAGCATGTTCCCAGAAGATAACATATGATTAGAGAAATAATTGAAAGAGGCGACATAAAATTAGAAAGACTATTCACTGATGATAATTTGGCTGATCCTTTCACCAAACTGTTATGTATAGCAAAACACAACAAGCACTTTGAGAGCTTAGGTGTTAAGCATGTTGGTAGATGACTTTGAATCAGTGGGAGTTACAGTTTTATATGTCTTAGAAACATTTTTTGTTGAGACAATATTACTTGATCACATTATATGAAAATTTTATTTTCTATGGGTTTTGTGCACTTATTGGAAAATTGTTTTAAATGTTTGATTTTATTCTAAATATTTGTTCCCTTGAATTATGACTGTCGTTAATGGTGTGAGACATTAATGATACAGTATAATTCTAAAATAGCCCTAACCAATGATCATCAAGAATGGGATATTGATGATATGTTATAGGTTAGCATGGGGTTTGCATCACATTTTACGAGAATGTAGTTGTTTTCACAACTATGAGATATCAGATACTCGTGATGGACACATGGTATACTTTGGAGAGTATTGGTATACCCTACTATTAAACTGTTTTGTTAAGTGTCTACAGTTTATTATTACATGAAGTATGTAATAGTCATTGGATCTGAGGTCGTTACACATTTGGTTTGTTGAGTGGTATGCTTTGATCTTGTCCAACGCTTCGCCTCCCAAAGGAGGATTGAGACACGAACATGTGTTGGGTATATCATAAGATAAATGAAAATGGTAATTGAGCCAAGAATGAGATTCATTCCTCGATTAGAATTTTGAGATATAGAGTAACAGTAGAGAGAAAATACGTAAAACTTTGTAAGAGAATTCCTAGCATTCTTCTACGGAGCAATTGAACCGGGATAGTTCCTGCACGTGGACCTCGAAAGTTGTAACGCCCCACTTTCTGAACCCTAATTTTCGAACCATGAAATTTTTGCATTTAATGCTTTTAACGCCGTGAAGTACGCAAATTAAATGATGAGTGAATTAATTGCTTGATTTCTATGTGACCTAATTTTCTTTTGGAGTTGAGATGTGGGTGGAATAGTCAATCGTGTTGAATTGTGACGTGGCTGTTTGAATAATTGATGCAGGGTGAAATATATTGTGGTGAATTGTTTTTTCTAAGGGCGAGTGAGATTAAATAGGATCATCAATAATTACCTTGCCCATTTTATTTGAAATTTTCGACCACTCCTATTTATTGGAGAGAGATTCTATTTTCCTTGGATTTAATTATTTGTTTAGGATAATTATCCAAATTAAATCCAAAGCCAATTATTCTTTATTTTCTTCATGAGGAAAGTCGACCCCCCATGCTTGCCCCATGGAGATTTCGAAAATCTCCTAATTGTGGAGAGGATGAATTATTCATTATACTAATTGATCCCCTATTTATTCCCTCCCATGAATAAATTCAAATATCCTAGCAAATATTGCCTTATCTTGTTCAATTAAAGATTTGAAATTTATTTCCTTGTGGAAGAAGTATAATTCACGCCACTTCCCTATTTTTTTATTGAGAGAATTATTATTTTATTATGCTCCGTAATATTTTATTCTACTCCGTGAAATACCAAATAAAATCATTGGCTAATTAAATAGCCAAGATTTCAAAATCTCTCCACCAAATTCACGCCAATTCCCACTCCCTCATATCTTCCCCAAATCTTTATTTAATTGTGGGATATTTTATTCCTAACTCTATAAATAAGAGATTAAACCAAACCCTAACCCTAGCCCCCACAATTTCACACACCTACTCCCTCTCTCACACGCCCATTCTCTCTTCCCCACTCCTCCCACACTTGTTCTTCTACTCTACTCAAGATCCTTTCGATTCGCCAAGAGTTTGTTGAAGAATCAAGAGTTATATTCGTTGCTACCGATTGTTTCGTTCAAGAAAGGTACAATCAAACCTCTATTCTTCATTCCTCTCCATCTAAACATTCTTTTGACTCTTTTTGAATGTAGGGATTTCAAATCTAAGGATTTAATCGGTTGTATTTGTATGTGTGTTTGCGTTTTGAATGAAATTGTATGAAGATTTAATGAATCATAGGTGAATGATGTATGATTATATGAAAACATGAGTGTGAGGACTCTTTTAAGCATGTTTGTGTGTTAAAACCATGAAAAGGTTGTGTTTGAATGAATGGGGATGAAACCCTAATTCGAATTTTTAAGCATTGAAAACTGTGGATTCGGACAGTAGATTCCGACACGTTTTTGACCGACCAAATGAACTCCTTTTTATTAGATTCTTTTTTCTGAGTAAACTTCATGATGTTGTCTGTGTTGTTTGTGAATTTCAACTCATTTGGACAAAAGATGAATTTTTGAAGTTGACTGCGCAATTCTGTCGGAAAATGTTTTCTCGACCAGTAGGTTACGTTTTCGATTTGACCGACCTAAAAAGATTATTTTGACATGAATTTTTAACTGGAAGTTATTTGATGAGTCTACTGCGTTGTGGTAAAATTTAAGCCCCAACGGAAGTAGGGTGAGTTTTTAATAATTTTTATAAAATGGTTGCGCAGTGCTGCCAGATTTCTATCTTTACAAAAACAACTATGTTGTTATAAGTGATATACATGATATATATATGTGATGACGTGATGTGTTATTCAAAGATGGGGAAAAAGGGGAACGTTAGGGACAAGCATAATATTAAGTTGGTGTTTGTGACTGATTGATAATTTATATTATCTAAAGGTGATAACTCGTGCGCGAAGCGTGATAACAAAGGGAAAGCAGTACTTGAAATCTAAACGGTCGAGGTGTGCTCTCTTTTAAATAAGGACGATGTCCTAAATGCTTTATTGATGAAAATTTCTATGATTATCATGCCGTGATCCACATGCTTTCTTTGCAGGAGTCGGAGCCTCAAAACTACACTATTCAGTCATCAAGTCAATCATATTGGTAACTTCTTTACTTCAAATCGAACGTGGTCAGAACAATACTCTCCATCCGTCCTCCATTAATTGGCACGTTTAACTTGATATGGGATTTAAGAAATATAATATAAAATTGGTGGAAAAATTTGTGAATAGCTGGTCATATTAATTTTATAATAAAATGTGATTGGAACGTGAGATCCATTACAAAAAATAGTAAAAAAGTAAGGGTGTCAATTAATTAGAGACGGATGAAAAAAGGAAATTAATGCCAATTAATTGGGAACGGAGGGGGTAATTAACTTTCACAAAAATCTGTATTTCCCATAACCTTTTAAAGTGGTTTTAAAAATCACCAACTGTCGAATTGTGCAGATTTTCCACATTAAAATTTCCGGCATAAATTTTTCCATAGTCGAAGCTACCTTCCGTTTTGCGAGTAAGATGCGACTGATGATGATATGATTACTCTAAAACTAGTGTCGGCAAGCCACATAAGCAAAATTTATGACCGAAACTTTACTTAGGGAAATCTGCACAATTCATGTTTTAACTGACCAATTTCCCTTTCAGGTGATGCTGCTTGTTGGGACGGACACATCATATATAACGATAGAGTGGGCGATGTCTGCTCTCGTAAACCACCCCGACAAGATGGAGAAGGCGAGAGAAGAGATCGATAGAGTGATCGGAACTGTTCGCATCCTCAACGAGTCAGACCTGCCGAAGCTCCCGTACCACCAAAACATCGAGACGTTCCCTTTGTTCCCAGCTGTGCCGCTGTTAGTGCCACACGAGGCCGCAACCGACCGCAAGATCGCGGGCAACGACATCCCGCATGGCACGATCGTGCATGTAAACGTGTGGGCTATTCACAGGGACCCACACGTCTGGGATGACCCCGAGAGCTTCAAACCCGAGTGGTTTGAGGCTATGGAGCCGAGGGCCCCGCAGCTGCTCCCGTTCAAGTCATGTATTGGCAGATATGGTTGACGTCTATGGGAAAATGACTGCGCAGTCGCTAGTTTGAACAATGGAAAATATTTTGGGTGCCTCGGGCCTTTCTAAAGCTCAAACCCCGATGGTTACTTACGTATGGCATGATAACATATACTCTTATTTAAAATGTTTTCGGCATGAGCCTGTCACGCCCGCATTTCCTAAGGATAGGAAGTACGGTGGACCGCGACTAGGGGATGAATAAAGAAGCGGGGAAGAAAGGGGAGAACAAGAATACTTGACCCGAAACGTTTAATTAGAGGAAGTTCACTTCAAAACAAAGTACTGTAGCGACATTTCTAAAGTTAAAGTAAACAGAGTTTAAATGAAAACATTGTATCGGATTACAAAGCAGCGGAACAGACCAAGAGATAGATAATGCCGGGTATGACGACACGACACCATCCAAAAGGCAAAGTAAAAACACAATTTTGACTTTAATTGCTCAACATCCGTCATCCCCATCGTCGCTCAACCTGCACATTAAGAAAACAACATGCAGGGCTGAGTACTTATTGCACTCAGTGGACACACGCCAAAGTCATAGTTTGTCATGCCATATCAGTGTAACCTTGGGGTTTTAAGTGTAAGAAAATAACCCAAGTACACTAAAACATATTTCATAAATTCGACTGCGCAGTCATTTTCAGCTATTGCCACCCCTATTCCCACCATCATACACTATCTGATCCAACGGGTGACAAGGGGCGTGGCCACACCCCAGGTCAACTAGACCGGCCAACTTGCTCTCAGATGGCTCCCGATCTCGTGTACACTAGCCTGAGGGTTCGCAGCCCAACAGACCCGAATTCGATTAAACATATGTGGTAAACCACTTCAGATAGGTTTCAAAACAAAACAGTTGGCAAGACAAACAGTTCATCTCCATAAACATTTCCGGAACAGCGTCCGTATTAAAGATAACCCACAAAATAGTAGGGTAGAAAAGCCCACCTCAATTGCTTAGCTTTTAAAAAGTTCCCTTCTTCAACCACAATTTCCTCGTAAAAGATCACCCTTTTGAAAGATAAATAAATATCATAATTAGAGTCAGGAAAGACGAGGTTTAAACGACAATGCATGATTCCTACGTGGATGACTTCAACATCTAGCACATTACACGTACACACACTTAACAACATCTTATAAGTAAATCACACAAAAACACACGTCCGAAACACACCACGCACGCACCCGACACGCATACCACGCACCCACGACGCGCACACGACACACACCCGAAACACCCGTACTCCCGGTATACCCTCCTTGTGCAAACGGCTCACTTGGCTCGGAAAAGGTTCGGAAAAGGCTCGGTGTCTCGGCCTGGCTCGGCACCTCGGCCGACCGTTTCGGCCGCCTGGCTCGGCACCTCGGCCGACCGTCTCGGCCGCCTGGCTCGGCACATGTCTCGGCGTCTGGCTCGGCCCTGGCTCGGCACCCGTCTCGGCACCTCTCTCGGCACTGGCTCGGCACCTGTCTCGGCATCTGGCTCGGCGCCCGTCTCGGCACCTGTCTCGGCATCTGGCTCGGCATCTGGCTCGGCGTCTCGGCCGCTGGCCCGATCAAGTGCACACCAGTTTTCCCCCAACCAACGATTCTCAAACCTTATACGACATTCACAACACACATTCTACATCCCAAAACACACCCGAAAACATGAGATCAACCCTCCAAAACTCTCCACAACACCACCCTAGGCCAAACCCTAAAACTCTCGGCCAACACACACAAAACACTCGAACCAAACGCTGATTCCTCCGAGCCATCCCTTGGCCAAACACATCCACATACATCATAATATCAAAACACCCAGATTCACACCCATTGCACAAAAACACATCCCCCAGAAACGTACAACTCGCTGAACTGCGCAGTTTACTTACAAAAATCATTATAAAATCATCCGACTTCCAAATAAGCTGAAATTTACACACCACACAGAAGACACACCCAAGTTTACACAGTTAAAATTTCGTACTAAAAGGAGATCGTTTGCTTCGTCAAAAAGGGTTCGGAACCCACTGTCGGTCACAACCAAAATCAAACTCACACCAACACATAACCACAAGTCCTATACAGCATCTAAACAACTCAAAACGTCCTATATGCATGTGTTTTCGAAATTATCTTGAGTTAGGGTCTTGGGTTACCTTTCCCGGATAGTTCAAACGTAGTTCAAACGCTTTACTTCCTCTTCCGACTCCGATTCACAACGAGAGAGAGTAACACCTTGATGAACCAAGAAATCGATGAGAGGGAGTGAAAGGAAAAAGTGAGAACCGAGGGGGAGAAAGAGGGAGACCTTACCGTGATGATGAGAACGATTGCGAGTGAGAAAAGAGAGAAGCCGATGTGGGGGAGAGATTGGAAAGAAAGGGAGTGCATCGGTTATGTGGGAGTGGGGAGAGGTTGAGAAAGTAGTGGGGAGAGGGAGAGAAACCGAGAGAGAGAGGGAGAGAGAGAGAGAGATATAATTTGTTAATTAGGATTTTATTTTGTTTTTCAATTAACCATAAAAAAAATCTAAATAATCACATACCAAAAAAAATAATATAAAACAATTAAGACTACCAAACCATATCTTAAACAAGATATTCACAAAATTCAAACCTTAATTAAAAGAGTAAAAAATCTTATTTATTTAATTTTTTCGGATATTACATTCCTCCCACCTTAAAAAATAATTTCGTCCCGAAATTTGCCTAGATCACTCAAACAGCTCTGGAAACTTCTCTCTCATCTTATCTTCTAATTCCCATGTTGCTTCTTCGATTCCATGATTCCTCCACCGTACTTTCACCGAAACAATTGACTTATTCCTCAATTCTTGCACCCTTCGATCCAAGATGGCCTCGGGCTTCTCCTCATAACTTAGATCGGGATTTAGGATCATCATCTCTTCTTGGTGAACTATGTGTGTGGGGTCAAACACGTACTTCCTCAATTGTGACACATGGAAGACGTTGTGCACATTTCCAAAGTTTGGTGGTAGGGCCAATCTGTATGCTACCGCGCCGACTCTATCCAAAATCTCGTACGGACTGATAAATCGGGGTCTCAGCTTTCCCTTCACTCCAAAACGAGTTATTCCCTTAGAAGGGGAAACTTTCAGAAAGACCTTTTCTCCGACCTCGAATTGTAAATCGGTCCTTCGAACATCCGCATATGATTTCTGTCGATCCTGTGCCTCCTTGATCCTCCCACGGATTTGTCGGACAATCTCTATCATCTCTTCTACAGAGTCTGGTCCGAGAATTCTTCTCTCACCCACTTCATCCCAATAAAGTGGCGATCTACACTTCTTTCCATACAATGCCTCATATGGAGCCATCTTGATCGTCGCCTGGTAACTATTATTGTAAGCGAACTCAACCAAAGGCAACACTTCTTCCCAACCCCAACCTCGATCTAGCACCACGGCTCGCAGCATATCCTCTAAGGCTTGAATCGTTCTCTCTGACTGCCCATCGGTTTGTGGGTGGAAGGCAGTACTAAAATTCAACTTAGTCCCCAACTCGCGCTGCAGGCTCGTCCAAAACCTAGAAGTAAATTTGGCATCGCGATCGGATGTAATTGTCGCTGGTACTCCATGCAAGCGTATAATCTCCCGCACATATATCTTAGCCAACTGGTTGGATCCATAGGTAGCACGAACCGGTACAAAATGAGCAGATTTGGTGAGGCGATCTATAATCACCCAAATCACAGTGTTTCCTCGCTGGGATTTTGGCAGTCCTATCACAAAGTCCATTGCAATATGTTCCCACTTCCATCCTGGAATCTCAAGGGGTTGCAATCTCCCATAGGGCCGTTGGTGTAGCGCCTTTACTTGTTGACATGCTAGGCATCTCTCCACAAAAGCTGCAACATGCTTTTTCATACCGTTCCACCAAAATTGCCTCTTCATGTCTTGATACATCTTGGTACTTCCTGGGTGAGCAGCGTATGGGGTTTCATGTGCTTCTCTCATGATTTCCATTCTCAGGCCTTCATCCTTAGGCACACACAACCTTCCCTTGTATGTGAGACCCTTATCCGCTGCCTCACGAAAATTTCCGAGTTCACCCGTCCTCATTTCTGAGCGAATCTTTTCTAGTAACGTATCTCGCTGTTGAGCTTCCACAATTCTGGCTCTTAAGTCGGGTTCCATCACCAACGTGGCTATTATTCCTTCCACAGTCTCGGGCATTCTCACTACTTCCAACCGCATCTTACTGAACTCTTGGATTAAACTCTCCTCGATAGTAAGAAAGGTGGCCAGCTGAGATTGCGACTTCCTACTAAGAGCATCGGCCACTACGTTTGCTTTTCCCGGATGGTAATTTATACCACAATCGTAGTCCTTCACCAACTCGAGCCACCTACGCTGGCGCATGTTCAACTCCTTTTGCTCAAAGAAGTACTTTAGACTCTTATGGTCCGTGTATATCTCACAACGGACTCCATAGAGATGATGTCTCCAGATCTTCAATGCATGTACCACGGCTGCCAGTTCTAAGTCATGTGTCGGATAATTCAGCTCATGGGACTTCAATTGTCTCGATGCATATGCAATCACTTTCCCCTTCTGCATAAGCACACATCCAAGTCCCACCTTCGACGCATCCGTATACACCGCATAGTCAGTCCCTGACTCCGGTACAGCTAGAATTGGTGCGGTGGTCAATTTCTCCTTCAACAACTGAAAGCTCGCCTCACATTCTGGTGTCCAAATCATCTTGACTCCCTTTTTCAGTTGTTGTGTCATTGGCCTGGCTATCTTCGAGAATCCCTCAATGAATCTTCGATAATAGCCCGCCAGTCCTAAGAAGCTTCGAATTTCATTTTGTGTAGAAGGCGACTTCCATTCCTGCACCGCTTCCACCTTGGCCGGATCTACACGAATTCCATTTGAAGTTACTACATGTCCAAGAAAATTCACTTCCTTGAGCCAAAACTCGCATTTACTGAACTTGGCATATAGTTTCTCGTCCCTTAGAGTTGCTAGGACGGTTCTCAAGTGCGCTTTGTGCTCCTCCACGTTCTTTGAGTAAACGAGCACATCATCGATGAAAACTAGGACAAACTGGTCCAAATATGGATGGAACACGCGGTTCATAAGATCCATGAACACTGCCGGGGCGTTCGTCAGTCCAAAAGGCATCACAACGAACTCATAATGACCATACCTTGTTCGAAAAGCTGTCTTGGGTACATCTTCTCGCCGAACCCTCAGCTGATGGTACCCAGACCTCAAATCCATCTTAGAGAAGACTCCTGCCCCTCAAAGTTGGTCAAACAAGTCGTCTATCCTTGGTAGTGGATACTTGTTCTTCAGCGTCAGTTTGTTTAGCTCTCGATAGTCGATGCACATCCTCATCGTTCCATCCTTCTTCTTCACAAACAACACTGGTGCTCCCCATGGCGACACCCTAGGTCTAATGAATCCCAATTCCAGTAGCTCTTGTAGTTGCACCTTAAGCTCCTCCAACTCTTTTGGCGCCATCCTATAAGGTGCCTTGGATATTGGTGCCGATCCGGGCTCCAGATCGATCGTGAATTCTACTTGCCTGTCGGGTGGGGGTCCCGGCAATGCATCGGGGAAGACATCGGGATATTCACTCACTATCGCCACATCTTCTATCTTCCTGTCTTTCTTCTCCTCCCCATTCAAATAAACAAGGTACGCTGGACATCCCTTCCTCATCATTGTAGTGGCTTGCAGCGCGGAGACAATAGACTTGCGTCGGTTCATTGAGATTCCGTAAAACCTCGTCGGCTCTTTTCCTGGGGTTTCAAATGAAATTTCCATTTCTCTACAATGAAGAGTAACGTGGTTCTCCGCTAACCAATCCATACCCAAGATTATGTCTACGCTACCCATCGTCATTACTTGTAAATTATGAGCCAACAAACTGAGTTCACCTATTCCAAAGTTCACACACGCACAAGATCGGGATATATCTATAGTCCCGCCTACCGGTGAGGTCACACTCATAGTGGGTTCGGTCTTAACAGTAGGTAATCCTAATGTATCCACACAAGAAGTTGATATAAAGGAATGCGATGCACCCGTATCAAACAAGACAACTATAGGCGTGTGGAAAAGTGTGCCCATACCTGCCAAGTTTCCTTGCCCAAAGGTTTCTTTCCCGTTTGCCGGCTGCTTCCCCTTCAAGGCGTAGGCTCTTGCTTGCGACGGCAGTCCTTGGCGGCGTTGTGGCGGTTGAGGTGCAGGTAGTGCCTGGGATTGTGGACGGAAGCCTAACTGGTTCTGTCTCGTCCCCGTTCCCATGTTCTTATTTGGGCAACTTCGGAAGTAATGGCCACTTCCACCACAGCTGAAGCATCTAGGGTCTCGACACTCTCCGGTGTGGTACTTGAAGCATCTTCCACATTGAGGGTTCCTCGGCGGAAAGCTTGCCCTCGGGTGATAGGTATTCTGTCTCCCGCCATTGTAGGGTGGGTTCTTCATGTGTTGTGGCCTCTTGCCACCATACTGAGTGTGATCACCATCCCACCTCCTCTTCTCTTGATGACCTGACTGAGCTTGTAGGGGTGTCGCGTTTGTTGTCGCCACCACTTTTGGTTTAGGGAGTGCATCTTCCACGTCCAGTGCACAAGTCAAGATCTCCGAGTAGGAGAGTTCTCCTCGACAAGCCAATGCGGCCTTTATCTCATCCTTGAGCCCGGCCCGGAACTTCACCGCCCATTTCTCGTCGGTGTCCATCAACTCGGGCGCATATCGTGCCATCTGTGCAAGGGCTCGGTCGTACTCAGTTACAGTCATTCGGCCTTGGCTCAGCGTGTGGAATTCTACCACCTTGGCCCGTCTGTACGTCTTTGGGACATACTTGTTATCAATCTCCATTTTAAACTCCTCCCATGTTAACGCTTCCAAGCGTGCAGGATTCATAGTTCTTTGCCGAGTCTCCCACCAGTAATCGGCATCACCTGATAGTTGAAAGGTGGCGCAAGCAATGCGCTCCCTATCTGTGCACTCCATGACCCTGAAAATACGCTCGAGGCCGCGTATTCACTCTTCGGCTTTTGAGGGATCTCCCTGTCCATCGAATTTAGGGGGATTCTGCCTGGAGAACGTAACTATGAATCTTTCTTGCTGAGGCGGGGGTGGAGGTGGTGGTGGAGGTGGTGGTGGAGGTGGTGCCTCAGCGTTGGGTCCTTGTTGTGGACGGCGTTCACGTCTTGGCGGCATTCTGATTCAAAATCCAAAAAGTGTTACTACAATTCTCATCCAAAATTACCACTTTCTCAAAATTTTCTCATAATCTTCATGTAGTAAGATGCAACACATAGGATATATATCAAAATCAAATTCTCATTAAAAGAAAGGAGGTCAAACGTTGTTTCCCAAGAGCAGTTCACACTAAAAGCAAAAACTAAAAAGACATCAACTATTCTATTTCTAGACTACGACTCGATCATCCTCATCCATAGGCCCTTCCTCCGGGTCTTCGTCATCGTCCTCCTCGGAGTTCCCTTGCGGAGCCTCCTCGGGTTCCTCCTCATAGTCATCTTCAAACCCTTGATCACCCTCGTACATGCTCACGTACTTGTCCTGATACACGATCCTCTCTCGCACATCCTGTGGGGGCTGCTCCTCTCGAGAGTCTACCAGTGCACAATACACGGCCTTCCGAAAGCCAGCCATGTCGCCCACCATGTCATCGGTAACGGGCTCATGCCACGTGTACCTCCTCGCCGTTCTTTCAGCCCACTCCTTCCAGCTGTCAGGGAGCAATTCTATTAGCTTCTCAATGCCGTCAAGCTCTGTCACTCCGAACTCCTGAGCTGCCCTCCAGAGGGTGTCGAAGTGCGCTACGAACTCAATCAACGGTATGTGATCCTTCTTTCGATACACTCTATACTCTCTGAGCACCCTCTGTGCCCTAAGTCTATCACGATCACTCCGTCGCGGGGTTCGGAACATACGCGCCATCTATAGAAAAACAGAAACAATCGTCTCGCATAAAAAAAAAAACAGGGTGCATAACCGAAGAAGATAGAGATATGTGTATGCAGACGTATCACTGTTCTAATTCCAAGCCCGCTGGTGTTCAAAGGCCATAAGTCCTTATCTACTATAGGTCCAAGAAGCACTAGTGAAACCTCTCACGTCTAAGTTCAATCATTCAAAAGGCCAACACATTCACACGTAAAAGCTCACATCAACATTCACGTCATCATAGCATCACACATCAGCCACATGCTTTCATATAAATTCAACACACAAAAACAGTTCATGACATACCATAACAGTTTGTAACTCAAATAATTTCCAACTTTTCACATCATTTTGTACCCTTCTACATGCATCAACATTTACTTAAACTTTACAAAAATCATTTTCAAAACCCAAAATCACAATTTCCTCCACTTCCATATACTTTCCAAAAATTCAAAATTTTCATTACCTCATTTCAGGTTGAGTGCGATGAGTCGGATGTTGAGCCAATGACACTTTTGAAAACTTACTCAAAACAGAAAAAGACTCTTGGATCCAGAGCAGAAAGAAAACCTAGGCTCTGATACCACTCTGTCACGCCCGCATTTCCTAAGGATAGGAAGTACGGTGGACCGCGACTAGGGGAGGAATAAAGAAGCGGGGAAGAAAGGGGAGAACAAGAATACTTGACCCGAAACGTTTAATTAGAGGAAGTTCACTTCAAAACAAAGTACTGTAGCGACATTTCTAAAGTTAAAGTAAACAGAGTTTAAATGAAAACATTGTATCGGATTACAAAGCAGCGGAACAGACCAAGAGATAGATAATGCCGGGTATGACGACACGACACCATCCAAAAGGCAAAGTAAAAACACAATTTTGACTTTAATTGCTCAACATCCGTCATCCCCATCGTCGCTCAACCTGCACATTAAGAAAACAACATGCAGGGCTGAGTACTTATTGCACTCAGTGGACACACGCCAAAGTCATAGTTTGTCATGCCATATCAGTGTAACCTTGGGGTTTTAAGTGTAAGAAAATAACCCAAGTACACTAAAACATATTTCATAAATTCGACTGCGCAGTCATTTTCAGCTATTGCCACCCTTATTCCCACCATCATACACTATCTGATCCAACGGGTGACAAGGGGCGTGGCCACACCCCAGGTCAACTAGACCGGCCAACTTGCTCTCAGATGGCTCCCGATCTCGTGTACACTAGCCTGAGGGTTCGCAGCCCAACAGACCCGAATTCGATTAAACATATGTGGTAAACCACTTCAGATAGGTTTCAAAACAAAACAGTTGGCAAGACAAACAGTTCATCTCCATAAACATTTCCGGAACAGCGTCCGTATTAAAGATAACCCACAAAATAGTAGGGTAGAAAAGCCCACCTCAATTGCTTAGCTTTTAAAAAGTTCCCTTCTTCAACCACAATTTCCTCGTAAAAGATCACTCTTTTGAAAGATAAATAGATATCATAATTAGAGTCAGGAAAGACGAGGTTTAAACGACAATGCATTATTCCTACGTGGATGACTTCAACATCTAGCACATTACACGTACACACACTTAACAACATCTTATAAGTCAAACACACAAAAACACACGTCCGAAACACACCACGCACGCACCCGACACGCATACCACGCACCCACGACGCGCACACGACACACACCCGAAACACCCGTACTCCCGGTATAGCCTCCTTGTGCAAACGGCTCACTTGGCTCGGAAAAGGTTCGGAAAAGGCTCGGTGTCTCGGCCTGGCTCGGCACCTCGGCCGACCGTTTCGGCCGCCTGGCTCGGCACCTCGGCCGACCGTCTCGGCCGCCTGGCTCGGCACCTCGGCCGACCGTCTCGGCCGCCTGGCTCGGCACCTCGGCCGACCGTCTCGGCCGCCTGGCTCGGCACATGTCTCGGCGTCTGGCTCGGCCCTGGCTCGGCACCCGTCTCGGCACCTCTCTCGGCACTGGCTCGGCACCTGTCTCGGCATCTGGCTCGGCGCCCGTCTCGGCACCTGTCTCGGCATCTGGCTCGGCATCTGGCTCGGCGTCTCGGCCGCTGGCCCGATCAAGAGCACACCAGTTTTCCCCCAACCAACGATTCTCAAACCTTATACGACATTCACAACACACATTCTACATCCCAAAACACACCCGAAAACATGAGATCAACCCTCCAAAACTCTCCACAACACCACCCTAGGCCAAACCCTAAAACTCTCGGCCAACACACACAAAACACTCGAACCAAACGCTGATTCCTCCGAGCCATCCCTTGGCCAAACACATCCACATACATCATAATATCAAAACACCCAGATTCACACCCATTGCACAAAAACACATCCCCCAGAAACGTACAACTCGCTGAACTGCGCAGTTTACTTACAAAAATCATTATAAACTCATCCGACATCCAATGAAGCTGAAATTTACACACCACACAGAAGACACACCCAAGTTTACACAGTTAAAATTTCGTACTAAAAGGAGATCGTTTGCTTCGTCAAAAAGGGTTCGGAACCCACTGTCGGTCACAACCAAAATCAAACTCACACCAACACATAACCACAAGTCCTATACAACATCTAAACAACTCAAAACATCCTATATGCATGTGTTTTCGAAATTATCATGAGTTAGGGTCTTGGGTTACCTTTCCCGGATAGTTCAAACGTAGTTCAAACGCTTTACTTCCTCTTCCGACTCCGATTCACAACGAGAGAGCGTAACACCTTGATGAACCAAGAAATCGATAAGAGGGAGTGAAAGGAAAAAGTGAGAACCGAGGGGGAGAAAGAGGGAGACCTTACCGTGATGATGAGAACGATTGCGAGAGAGAAAAGAGAGAAGCCGATGTGGGGGAGAGATTGGAAAGAAAGGGAGTGCATCGGTTATGTGGGAGTGGGGAGAGGTTGAGAAAGTAGTGGGGAGAGGGAGAGAAACAGAGAGAGAGAGGGAGAGAGAGAGAGATATAATTTATTAATTAGGATTTTATTTTGTTTTTCAATTAACCATAAAAAAAATCTAAATAATCACATACCAAAAAAAATAATATAAAACAATTAAGACTACCAAACCATATCTTAAACAAGATATTCACAAAATTCAAACCTTAATTAAAAGAGTAAAAAAATCTTATTTATTTAATTTTTTCGGATATTACAGAGCCACTGAGTATTTTTATAGTACTCAGCCCTGCATGTGTTTTCCCTATGTGCAGGTTGAGCGGCGACGAGCGGTTGGTGGTGTTGAGCAGAATTAATAATATACTATGGTTGTTTTGAATCTCCGAGTGTCGTTGTGTCTTCACACATGACTTCACTCTTCTCTTGGATGCTTCCGCTGTGATATTTTCTTTACTTATTCTTATTTAACTATGAAACTGTTTGTTGGGATGTTTGAAAACTTATTATCTTTTGAATAAATGCTAAACCTTTAGTCTTTTTATTTATTAAACTTAAATTCTTGGTCAGACTTTTATTGAAACCCTAGTCTTCTATGTCTGTTCATTAAGTCCTTTTAATCACGATCGCCAGCTTTTATTAACCCTAAAGGGCGGTCGTGACAGTTTGGTATCAGAGCATGATACGCGAGTTGCGATTGTGATACAGATGAGCATGAACTGCATGAATTAGAAAATGCGATTCCATGGATGATTGATTGACTGAGTGTTGCTATTCATATATATTAACGTACGATGTTTGTTATGCTATGGAACACCAAATAATTTATACGAATAAATGTGTTGATTGTGCAATATATGGATGACATTTATGTGGTAAAGATTTATGACCGATGAATTACGAGGTATTGTATAGAACCAATATTAAAGTGAAATGTGGAACTTTTGAACTTTGTTGCGAACGTAGGAGCCATATGAAGCTTGAGTTAGGTAATGATCAAATATACGTTGAAGTACGAGACTTCAAGCTATGCTTGAAATTATAGAGTGCCTAAGAGGTAGGCCAGACTGAACGTGCTAGAACTTAGTTGTAAGTTGACAACTGCAATATCACTTTCCTGAGTGATAAAACCAACGAAAGTATTTTTTTTTCGAACATTGGAGTATCCTCACAATGGCGAGATCACACCTAAAATCTAATAAAACTATGCCGTCTTGCATACCATGCCAAAGTGGCAATGCGACACAAATACGACGACGTTTACGACACTTTAAGACCACGTGTACAATGGCAATGCATTTCGAAAACCTATGTGGCATGGCAAGAACACTTTGAAGATGCGACCATCAAAAATAGGTATTATTTTCGACGATACGATAAATCGCAACTTGGAATCCACGAGTTCATAGAACGTTGTTACCATGTTCAGGCTCGCGAAAAATGTGCGAGGGAGTGCGACCCTCGTAGCTAGAATGAACGATTTTTAAATCAACATTACTTACTTGGATTCTAAGTTCTTTTCAGGACGTTTGAAATAAACATGAGCCCTTGTCTATTTAAACACCCTGGTTGACTCCCAATTTACAAGTAATGTCCATTATTTTCCTTATATCGAGTCATGACTCACTTGTCTCGAAAGTTTATGTTTGCCTTTGTAACGTTGGATAGCTTGATTGAGTAGTCTCCTTTGATTCATTATTCATAAGGACAATATTTTGACCTTATGAGATTCAGTCATTGAACTTCATTCCTAAAGTTGTTTGCAGTTTTGACCTTCAGTATAATCACACCTCCAGACATGTTTTCTTCAAAGGATGGAATATTCTTCTTGGAACAATTGGTTCACCTCGTTATTTTGTAACCATGTATGTGGCAAGTTCTTTCTTGTAGAAGTGAAATTCTTTTTAGCTCGGTTTCACTACATATATTGTTTCATACTCAATGATTTTTCTTTCTGCAACACCAAGTTAAGGCTATCCTGTTCTCTTCATCCTTAACGGTGATCGTGTTAAATTTCTGAAAAATTCCATTTACTTTGAGTAGTCTTTAACAAACCCGCGAACCCATTCATGTGATTTCATCTTTTCCAATAACATTGTGTTGTTGAACTATCATTTGTACTACTTCATGACATTTGCCCATGTTTCTAAATCCTGTCGCGACTGATTGTTTTAGGCCTTGACATGTTTGAACGATATCATTCATTGCTGTCCGGAATTTTTGCAAATTGTGATCTAGCAGTCGGCTATGGAATTTGAGAATTTTTGCAGTTTCATCCTGTTTCCATGACCTATCTCATGTTATTCCAAGCTCTCATCAGAAGTAAATTCTCAAATGTCTATGGGTTTTAGTTGATACCTCTAAACCATTTAATTCTCAGAGTGGACGGGTTGATTCCCATGGAACTCAATCATTGCATTGCTGTTCGTGTTTCCTTGATTAATTTTGAAGCCTTCCCGACTAAAGACATCCTTAGCAATGTTGCAACAATTTGAAATATGTTCATATCCAAGTAAGACTGTTGGGTCAAATTTCGAATCCTTGATACTAGACGGTAGGCAAATGCAGTAGTCGACTTGGATATATGCAAGGAATACGTTTCTATAGTCAGACATGCTCAAAAATGACACACCACTCCCGGGAGAAAAGGAAGTGGGATGATTCTCGGACTCCATACAACGGAAAACGGTACCAGTCGAGTCAGCATCGATCTCAACACGGAGGAGGACAACATACTTCTAGTCAGAGAGGAGACTACCGATCCAGGGCACCACAGTGCAACGTGTGCTCTAAGTATCGCTTCGGAGAATGTCGGCATCAAAACGTTACCAATTGTTACAAATGCGGAGGGAATGGTCACTTCTCTAGGGAGTGTCTGAGCAAGAAGGGAGGATTGGGATCGAGGCAGAACGATCAAGGATCCCGTCAGCAATCAAGGGCACCGCAGAGTGAATCAAGGGGAAATCACGATCAACCTCCGCGACAACAACAACCTTACTGCCCAAGACTCCTTCCTCAGGCTAGAGCATATACCTTGAGACAGAAACAACCCAAGACTGAACCAGGGAGTCACGAGAAGGGAAACCTGGCAGGTATGGGCAAAATCCTCGACACACCCATTATTGTATTGTTTGATACGGGCACATCGCATTCTTTCATATCTGAATTATGTGTGGACACCTTAAGTTTGCCTACTTACAAATATGAACATACGATGATGGTGTCCTCACCAGTGGGATGGACAATAGAAATCCCTCGAACATGCCCGAACGTAAAATTTGTTATGGGAGAACTTAAGTTAGTCGATCACAACTTACAAGTCATGGCAATGGGGGATTTCGACATAGTCCTGGGGATGGATTGGTTAGCTGCGAACTTTGCTACTAGTCGTTGCAAGGATAGACAATTATCTCTGCAAGCCCCGGGGGAGGTACCCACCATATATTATGGAATCTCGATGAACCAGTGAACATCTATCGTCTCCGCGCTTCAAGCTAGTATGATGGTGAGAAAGGGGCGTTCTTGTCTATCTACAAGGAGAGGAGGTGGGAGAAAGGAAAGTGGAAGATGTTGCCGTTGTACGAGAATTTCTAGACGTTTTCCCCGAAACTTTGCCTGGACCACCGCCAGATCGACAACTGAAGTTCACAATCAACCTAGAGTCAGGGTCGACGCCTGTGTCCAAGGCACCATACTGAATGACGCCTAAAGGGTTAGAAGAACTCAAGATACAACTTCAGGAGCTTATGGACCTGGGTTTCATTAGGCCTAGTGTCTCACCGTGGGGCGCTCCTGTGCTATTTGTCAAGAAGAAAGATGGGTTGATGAGGATGTGTATCGACTATAGAGAGTTGAACAAAATGACCCTCAAAAACAAATATTCACTGCCAAGGATAGAGGACCTATTCGACCAACTCCGAGGAGCCTGCGTGTTTTCAAAGGTGGACTTAAGGTCCGGATATCACCAATTGAGGATCCGAAGGGAAGACATACCGAAGACCGCGTTCCGCACAAGATATGGTCACTCTGAGTTTGTGGTAATGCCGTTCGGATTGACAAACTCACCCGCAGTATTCATGGATCTGATGAACCGAGTATTCCACCCATACTTGGATAAATTTGTCTTGATCTTCATAGATGACGTACTCGTCTACTCGAAGAATGAGAAAGAGCACGAGGAACATCTACGAATCACCTTGGAGACGTTGAGGACCGAGAAGCTATACGCTAAATTCAGCAAGTGTGAGTTTTGGCTGAACGAAGTCAATTTTCTCGGTCACATCGTGTCGGCAGAAGAAATCCAAGTGGATCCCGCCAAGGTTGAGGCGGTACAACAATGGAAGGCACCTTCGACACCAAACGAGATTCGGAGTTTCCTGGGTTTGGCAGGATATTACCGAAGGTTTATAGAAGGATTCTCCAAGATAGCGAGGCCAATGACCCAACAACTCAAGAAGGGGATGAAAGTCAATTGGACCCCGGAGTGTGAGACAAGTTTTCAGCTTTTGAAGAAGAAACTGACCACTGCACCAATCTTAACTGTGCTAGAGCCTGGAATGAGTTACGTGGTCTACACTGACGCTTCGAAGGTGGGACTAGGATACGTGTTGATGCAGAACAACAAAGTGATCACCCACGCATCACGACAATTTAGACCGCACGAGTTGAACTACCTAACCCACGACTTGGACCTAGTAGCAACAGTACATGCCCTAAAGATTTGGAGGCACCATCTCTACGGAGTTCGATGTAAAATCTTTACGGACCACAAGAGACTGGAATATTTCTTTGAGCAGAGAGATTTGAACCTGCGGCAACGAAGATGGCTCGAATTAGTAAATGACTAAGTTGTGGCATCAACTACCACCCTGGCAAAGCCAATGTAGTGACAGATGCTTTGAGCCGAAGGAACCATTCGCAACTAGTTGTTTTTCTGACGGAAGAGGAAAGTCTAATACGAGAATTTAGTAAAATGCATTTGGAAGTGGTAAGGGCACCTAAAACAGTGGAAGGCCGAATTGCCACCTAAGTGGTCGAACCTAATCTAAGAACGAGAATCGTTGCAGCACAACGGATGGATACGAAACTTTAAGAAATTCGAATTGAAGCGAGAACTGGAAAATCTTGAAGTTTTAGTGAGGAGTCCGACAACGCCCTCACTTTGGAAGGGATACTGTGCGTACCAAACGATGTGGAACTCAAGAATGAGATCATGAGTGAAGCTCAAGAGACTCCATACACCGCTCACCCAGGAAGCACGAAGATGTATCAAGACTTGAAAAAAAAGTCCTTTTGGTGGAAAGGCATGAAGAGAGACATAGCGGCATTGTGGAGTGCTGCTTAGCCTGCCTGCAAGTGAAGGCTCTACATCAACGACCGTACGGAAAGTTGCAACCACTAGAAATTCCCGAGTGGAAATGGGAGCACATCGCCATGGATTTTGCCAAAGACGCAAAATGGGATTACTGCCATATGGGTAACTATAGACCGACTCACTAAGTGTGCGCATTTCATACCGATTCCCGTAATGCATGGATCGAGCAAGCTAGCTCAGATCTACATAAAGGAAATAGTGCGACTGCATGGAGTCCCAGTGACAATCACGTCCGACCGTGACTCGAAATTCACTTCAAGATTTTGGATGAGTCTGCAACGCGAGCTTGGAACTCGATTGAATTTAGCACGACGCTTCACCCGCAGACCGATGGACAATCCGAGAGGGCGATCCAAACTCTAGAGGACATGTTGAGAACCGTGGTGCTCGACCGCGGAGGAAGTTGGGAATCAGTGCTACCACTGATCGAATTCGCTTACAACAACAGTTTCCAACCAACGATAACCATGGCGCCATACGAAACCTTGTATGGAAGAAACCGTAGACCGCCGCTCTATTGGGACGAAGTTGGCGAACGAAGAGTACTTGGACCTGATGCAGTTAAAGAAATGATTAAAATTGTTAGACAAATTCGCAAAAAGATCAAGGAAGCTCAGGACAGAAAAAAAAATCATACGCGGATCTCCGGCGAACCGACTGCAATTTCCAGCCGACGACAAAGTTTCCCTCAAAGTATCCCCGTCGAAAAGGATAACACGTTTTGGTGTCAAGGGAAAGTTAAGACCATGATTTATCGGGCCTTATGAAATTCTAGAAGGAGTAGGACCCGTTGCGTACCGATTGGCGCTACCGCCAAGCTTTGGAAACATGCACAACGTCTTTCACGTGTCGCAATTGCGGAAATATGTGTGCGATACGAAGTACGTGATTCACTTAGAAGAAGTTGCTTTGAACTCGGACTTGAGCTACGAGGAGAGACCCCAAATGATCCTGGACCGAAAGGTTCATAATTTGAGAAATAAGTCTATTGCTTGCGTAAAAGAACTGTGGAGAAACCACGGGCACGAAGAAGCCATGTGGGAGCTTGAGGACAAGATGATGGATTTGTACCCAGAACTCTTCCCATGAAGGTACCAAATTTCGGGACGAAATTTCTTTTAAGAGTGGTAGGATGTAACGCCTCACTTTCTGAACCCTAATTTTTGAACCATGAAATTTTTGCATTTAATGCTTTTAACGCCGTGAAGTATGCAAATTAAATGATGAGTGAATTAATTGCTTGATTTCTATGTGACCTAATTTTGTTTTGGAGTTGAGCTGTGGGTGGAATAGTCAATCGTGTTGAATTGTGACGTGGTTGTTTGAATAATTGATGCGGGGTGAAATATATTGTGGTGAATTATTTTTTCTAATGGTGAGTGAGATTAAATAGGATCATCAATAGTTACCTTGCCCATTTTATTTGAAATTTTCGACCACTCCTATATATTGGAGAGGGATTCTATTTTCCTTGGATTTAATTATTTGTTTGGGATAATTATCCAAATTAAATCCAAAGCCAATTATTCTTTATTTTCTTCATGAGGAAAGTTGACTCCCCATGCTTGCCCCATGGATATTTCGAAAATCTCCTAATTGTGGAGAGGATGAATTATTCATTATACTAATTGATCCCCTATTTATTCCCTCCCATGAATAAATTCAAATATCCTAGCAAATCTTGCCTTATATTGTTCAATTAAAGATTTGAAATTTATTTCCTTGTGGAAGAAGCATAATTCACGCCACTTCCCTATTTTTTTATTGAGAGAATTATTATTTTATTATGCTCCGTAATATTTTATTCTACTCCGTGAAATACCAAATAAAATCATTGGCTAATTAAATAGCCAAGATTTCAAAATCTCTCCACCAAATTCACGCCAATTCCCACTCCCTCATATCTTCCCCAAATCTTTATTTAATTGTGGGATATTTTATTCCTAACTCTATAAATAAGAGATTAAACCAAACCCTAACCCTAGCCCCCACAATTTCACACGCCTACTCCCTCTCTCACACGCCCATTCTCTCTTCCCCACTCCTCCCACACTTGTTCTTCTACTCTACTCAAGCTCCTTTCGATTCGCCAAGAGTTTGTTGAAAAATCAAGAGTTATATTAGTTTCTACCGATTGTTTCGTCAAGAAAGGTACAATCAAACCTCTATTCTTCATTCCTCTCCATCTAAACATTCTTTTGACTCCCTCATGCATATAGTGAGTGTAGGGATTTCAAATCTAAGTTTAATCGGTGGGAATTTGTATTTGTTTGTGTGTATGCGTTTTGAATGAAATTGTATGAAGATTTAATGAATCATTGGTGAATGATGTATGTGTTGAGAAAAGGGGAAGTATCAATAAGCATTAAAGAATAATAGAGTTCCAAGAATGGAGTTCCAAGAAGCATTGAAGATGTGCATGTTCCAATAATAGTGTAGTTCCATGAATATACATTTATTGTTGGATCTCAAAGGTCACCAACATCCCTATAAATATATGGGTGTTGAGTACCATTTCATCATTCAATCAAATACAATTATCTTCTCCCATTGCTTTCTTCTCTAAATATGTTGTCTATACCATTTAACATGGTATCAGAGCGGGTTTGGACTCGTATCATCATCATCCTTGATACCTTTCTCGGCCCCTTCTCGTTTTTTTTTGTTTTTCCTTTTTTCGTTGTACCTGTAACCATAAGCCAAAATGTCAAATGACAACTATATAGTAACCGAAACCTCATATTTATCTATGGCAGATGAATTTGCCCGGCAGTTTGTCAATTTTATGCACAATAGTTTTGCGATGAACCAACCAAATCCACCAGAAACAGCTGTCGTGCCATTCAGAATCGACACGCAACCCCTCCACATTGGTGGGAACAAGTTAAATGGAGAAAATTACGCCCTTTGATCCGTATTGATAAAGACGGCAATAAGTGGTCGGGGAATGGTCTCTCACGTCACCGGAGTGCCTCCTTCTCCACCTCGAACCGATCCAGCCTTCACACAGTGACAACAAGCCGATCACTGTGTGATCACTTGGTTAATACAAAACATCGAGCCTCGACTGGTTAGTCGAGTTTCACAACATCCGACGGCGAAGCATATCTGGGATGCGTTGGCCGTCACATATGGGAGTGGAAGAGATAAAATCCAGGTGTATGACCTTCAGTTCAAAGCAACCACACTAAGACAAGGAATCAGTTCATTAGAAGAAATATGGAGCCGGTTGGGAGAGATCTGGATTTTGAATTGATCGAAAACAGACGAACCCAATGAAATGTCCAGAGGATATGGAGATTCATAACAAATTCATACAAGATCAGAGAGTATGTCAGTTTCTATATGCAATTGATAGCAAATATGAAACAACCAAGAGGGAGATACTGAAAATGGACCCGCTTCCCTCCGTCGACTATGCGTACAACCTGATTCAGCAGGAGGAGACACGACTCCGAGTGTTACAACCGGCAAACACCGGCGGAGCAGCTGCCACGGATGGAATCGGAACCGGCCTCGCCATCCGAGGGTGGCGGTCGCGGCAGCAACGGTGGTGGTCGCGGTGGCGGCAATGGCAGAAATCGGCAAAGTGATGAAGAAGACAAGTCAAAATTGGTGTGTTCCTACTGCAAACGGAAAAGACACACAAAAGATTCATGCTTTGAACTAATTGGATATCCAGATTGGTGGGAAGAGAAGCACGGCAAGCCACCGCAACCGCAAACACCCTGGAACCGTGGCGGGCACGCCGCCGCAGCAGTTGGAGGCGACGGTGGCAACGCTGTGCAGGGGGTCGCGCAAACCGCTGGTGCTGTCCAGCCAGGAGGAAGGACCGGAAATGAAGTTGTTCAGCCGGTGAACACAACCGGGGCAGCAATCTTCGTCACCGGCGGAAGTGGGAGTGTTATTCGTGATTGGAGTGAAGAATTGATGAGGGAAGAGGCGGCGCCCGATTCAGGTAGATTAGGGTTAGGGGGCTCTTTTATTGGAAGCCCCCAAATCTTTGGGAAATTGCAGGTTTTACCCCACCAAAATTCTCAGTCACAATTAGCCCCCAAATCTCCTGAAAATTCCATAATTTCCCAAGCTACTTGCCAAAATCGATTTCAGCCTCTCGAGAAGCTTGGAGTTGTGTGTGCAGTATCTAATAGCCATGAGAAAAATGATAAATGTATTTTTGACTGTGGGGCAACCGATACCATAACATATGATGCCTCAGACCTTACCAACCTTCAGAAACCTCTAAAATCTCATATCCAAACTGTGAATGGGGAATTTACAGTGGTTGAGGGGGCTGGAACCGTTAACATTTCCCCAACTTTGCAGTTATCAAATTGTCTATATATTCCTTCGATGTCTCATAAGTTATTATCCATTAGTTATGTCACAAAGGAATTGAATTGTACGTTACTAATGCAGCCTCAATTTTGTCTGTTGCAGGATATCCGAACCGGGGAGATAATTGGGCGTGGCACTTAACATGATGGGCTTTACTATGTGGATGAGATAGCTCAAAAAGGGACTGCCATGTTAACTCACGGATCAGCTGACAGGAAAGCTTGGCTTTGGCATCGGCGCTTGGGTCATCCATCTATCGGTTACTTAAAATTGTTATTTCCTAGTATTATTCCTAAGCATGACATGTACTGTGAAACTTGTCTTTTATCCAAAAGTCATCGGAACTCTTACCCATTAAGTAATACTCGTGTTGAAACCCCGTTTGCCTTAGTACACTCTGATGTTTGGGCGCCCGCACCAGTTATTGGGGGGCAAGGTTTTCGATATTTCTTAGTTTTTGTGGATGATTGCACTCGCATGAACTGGATATATTTCATGAAACAAAATCTGAAGTTTTGTCACACTTTACCCATTTCTATAACCTTATCCAAACTCAGTTTCACAAAACCATCCAGGTCCTTCGGTCAGATAATGGGGGGAGTTCGTTAATTCTACCATGAAACAATTCTTCCAAAACAAATGCCTTATACACCAAACCACATGTGCTCATACTCCCGAACAAAACGGTGTGGCAGAAAGGAAAAATCGATCTCTCCTCGAAATGACTCGTTCTATGCTTATAGAGTCAAAAGCCCCGAAACACTTCTGGCCAGAAGCCATTGCCACCTCAGCCTATCTCTTAAACCGATTGCCCACAAGTATTCTCAAACACAAAACTCCTCTACAAGTCTTGTCCACCTTCACAAAAATTCCTCCGCCCTTGACTCTTGAACCTCGCGTCTTCGGATGCTCTGTTTTTGTCCACATTCCTAAACATGAAAGAACTAAACTATCCCCATGCGCTATCAAATGCGTTTTTGTAGGATATGGGGTAAATCAAAAGGGGTATAGGTGTTTCGATCCAAAGTCCAACCGGGTGTTTGTTACAATGAACTGTAACTTTCTTGAAACTGAGTACTTCTTTACCCATCTTAGCGGTCAGGGGGAGAGTAATGTTAGGGATAACAATGATACGGACCAGCTAAGTTGGATCTCAATGCCACTGCCAACGCCAAGCAATCCTGATGCTGATCTATCAGGGAAAACAGTAAGCAATTCCGCTGAGCAAGTCTCTGATGTGGTAGAGTCCATCGTAGAAGGTGGCATCGCCTCAAATATTTCTCCGTTAAGGTTATCCAATGTAAGTAATCCTGTGGATACAGATAATTGTTTGGCTAACACTGTAAGTGCAGAAGAAAATTCAATTGAGACCGAAGAAAGGGAAATTGAGGAAGTCGAGGTCGAAGGAGTTGACCCTGACACTGGGAGGTACATACTTCCACCAAGGTCAAACAGAGGAGTTCCACCCAAAAGGTATACACCAGAGAGGATTGACAGGAAAAAGCGGTACTCTGTTGTGAACCTAGCCAAAGGCCATTTATTAGAGATGGCTCGGGCTTTCGATAATGCACTATATGAGGAAGAAGAAATACCACAGACATGGGAAGAAGCTATGAAATACAAGCATTGGAGGGAAGCAATGAAGAAAGAGATTGATGCACCGATTCGAAACCACACATGGGAGAAATGTGCTCTACCAGAAGGGAAGCGACCAGTGGGTTGTTGATGGGTCTTCACTATCAAAAGAAGACCTGATGGCTCGATAGAAAGGTACAAGGCACGACTTGTCGCAAAAGGCTATACTCAGACATATGGAGTTGACTATTCTGAGACCTTCTCTCCAGTAGCTAAGATGAACACTATTCGGGTGTTGTTATCCATTGCTGCTAATAGGGACTGGCCATTACACCAGTTTGATGTGACGAATGCCTTCCTACATGGAGAGTTGAAGAAGGAAGAAGAAGTTTACATGGAGGCACCCCCAGGTTTTGCAACAGATTTTAAAGCAGGTGAAGGGTGCTGATTGAGGAAGACCTTGTATGGATTGAAGCAATCTCCAAGAGTATGGTTTGGGAAGTTTGCTGGGGCAATGATTAGCTATGGATATACACAGAGCAATTCAGACCATACGCTATTTTTTAAGAAGCAGGGTGATAAGATCACATGTTTAATCATATATGTTGATGACATGATTATTACAGGTGACGACCTAGAAGAGATTGAGGAATTAAAGAAAAATCTTTTTCAGGAATTTGAGATGAAGGACTTGGGGAATCTCAAGTACTTTCTTGGGATTGAAGTGCTAAGGTCAACCAAAGGAATTTTTCTGCGACAAAGGAAGTATATCTTGGACATCCTAGCAGAGACTGGCCTACTGGAATGTAAACCAGCAGACACTCCTCTGGCAGTTAATCACGGATTACAAATCAGAGAAGGAGCCAAGTTGGCTGACCGTAGTCGATATCAGCGACTGGTCGAAAAACTCATATATCTCTCGCACACTAGGCCAGATATTGCCTATACAGTTGGGGTCGTAAGTCAGTTCATGCATAAGCCGCAGACAGATCACATGGTGGCAGCACTTAGGATTTGTCGGTATTTGAAGGGAACTCCAGGGCATGGAGTGTTGTTCGCCAAAAATGGGCATCTTGAGATTCATGGTTATACAGATGCTGACTGGGCAGGGAACCCAAACGATAGGAAGTCTACAGCAGGCTACTTTTCCTTTGTTGGAGGTAATTTGGTAACATGGAGAAGCAAGAAGCAGAAGGTGGTGGCTCTTTCGAGTGCTGAAGCAGAATTTCGTGGGATTAAAAGTGGGTTGACCGAGATTTTATGGTTAAGGAGATTGATGAAAGAGATTAATCTCTCTCCAAGCAAGTGCCAGTTGTATTGTGATAACAAAGCCGCTATAAGCATCTCACAAAATCCAGTACAACATGATCGAACGAAGCATGTGGAGGTTAACAGACACTTCATCAAAGAAAACATTGAGAATGGGATTGTCGAACTCCCTTTTGTTCGCTCTGAGGATCAACTTGCCGACATCCTAACTAAAGCAGTCAACTCAAGGAGCTTTGAAGATGTGCTTTCCAAATTGAGTTTTGGAGATCCCACCACTCTATCTGAGGGGGAGTGTTGAGAAAAGGGGAAGTATCAATAAGCATTAAAGAATAATAGAGTTCCAAGAATGGAGTTCCAAGTAGCATTGAAGATGTGCATGTTCCAATAATAGTGTAGTTCCATGAATATACATTTATTGTAGGATCTCAAAGGTCACCAACATCCCTATAAATATATGGGTGTTGAGTACCATTTCATCATTCAATCAAATACAATTATCTTCTCCCATTGCTTTCTTCTCTAAATATGTTGTCTATACCACTTAACAGTATGATTATATGAAAACATGAGTGTGAGGACTCTTTTAAGCATGTTTGTGTGTTAAAATCATGAAAAGGTTGTGTTTGAATGAATGGGGATGAAACCCTAATTCGAATTTTTAAGCATTGAAAACTGTGGATTCGGACAGTATATTCCGACACGTTTTTGACCAATCAAATGAACTCCTTTTTATTCGATTATTTTTTCTAAGTAAACTTCATGATGTCTTCTGTGTTGTGTGTGAATTTCAACTCATTTGGACAAAAGATGAATTTTTGATGAATTTGTGAAGTTGACTGCGTAATTCTGCCGGAAAATGTTTTCTCGACCAGTAGGTTACGTTTTCGATTTGACCGACCTAAAAGGTTATTTTGACATGAATTTTTAACTGGAAGTTATTTGATGAGTCTACTGCATTGTGGTAAAATTTTAGCCCCAACGGAAGTCGGGTGAATTTTTAATAATTTTTATAAAATGGTTGCGCAGTGCTGCCAGATTTCTATCTTTACAAAAACAACTATGTTATTATAAGTGATATACATGATATATATATGTGATGACGTGATGTGTTATTCAAAGATGGGGAAAAAGGGGAACGTTAGGGACATGCATAATATTAAGTCGATGTTTGTGACTGATTGATAATATATATTATCTAAAGGTGATAACTCGTGCGCATAGCGTGATAACAAAGGGAAAGCAGTACTTGAAATCTAAACGGTCGAGGTGGACTCTCTTCTAAATAAGGACGATGTCCTAAATGCTTTATTGATGAAAATTTCTATGATTATCATGCCGTGATCCACATGCTTTCTTTGCAGGAGTCGGAGCCTCAAAACTACACTCATTCAGTCATCAAGTCAATCATATTGGTAACTTCTTTACTTCAAATAGAACGTGGTCAGAAAAATACTATCCCTCCGTCCTCCATTAATTGGCACGTTTAACTTGATATGGGATTTAAGAAATATAATATAAAATTGGTGGAAAAAGTTTGTGAATAATTGGTCATATTAATTTTATAATAAAATGTGATTGGAACGTGAGATCCATTACAAAAAATAGTAAAAAAGTAAGGGTGCCAATTAATTAGAGACGGATGAAAAAAGGAAATTAATGCCAATTAATTGGGAACGGAGGGGGTAATTAACTTTCAAAAAAATCTGTATTTCCCATAACCTTTTAAAGTGGTTTTAAAAATCACCAATTGTCGAATTGTGCAGATTTTCCACATTAAAATTTCTGGCATAAATTTTTCCATAGTCGAAGCTACCTTCCGTTTTGCGAGTAAGATGAGACTGTTGATGATATGATTACTCTAAAACTAGTGTCGGCAAGCCACATAAGCAAAATTTATGACCGAAACTTTACTTAGGGAAATCTACACAATTCATGTTTTAACTGACCAATTTCCCTTTCAGGTGATGCTGCTTGCTGGGACGGACACATCATATATAACGATAGAGTGGGCGATGTCTGCTCTCCTAAACCACCCCGACAAGATGGAGAAGGCGAGAGAAGAGATCGACAGAGTGATCGGAACTGATCGCATCCTCAACGAGTCAGACCTGACGAAGCTCCCGTACCACCAAAACATCGAGACGTTCCCTCTGTTCCCAACCGCGCCGCTGCTAGTGCCACACGAGGCCGAAGCCGACTGCAAGATCGCGGGCAACGACATCACGCGTGGCACGATCGTGCATGTGAACGTGTGGGCTATTCACAGGGACCCGCACGTCTGGGATGACCCCGAGAGCTTCAAACCCGAGTGGTTTGAGGCTATGGAGCCGAGGGCCCCGCAGCTGCTCCCGTTCGGGATAGGGCGCCAGTCGTGCCCCGGGAATGTGCTGGCCCAGCGGATCGTGGGGCTGACGCTGGGGTGCCGTGTGCAGTGCTTTTATTGGGAGAGAGTTGAGGAGGGATTGGTTGATATGATTGAAGGGAAAGTAGGGGTGTCGATATCCAAACAAGTGCCTTTGGAAGCAGGGGCGGACGCAGAAATATATTATTGAAGGGGTTGTACAATAAATTTTTTTAGTAAACATACACTTCTTTCATCTTTTAAAAGTAGAAATTTTTATGGCGGCACGAGTTTTAAAATGAAACTGGTATAGTTAGAAACAAAAAATGATAAACTAGTTGAAATAGTATTAGTTGTAGTGAACTCTACATCACTAGTAGTATAATAAGTGATGCAAAGATTTTTAAAATTTTAAAATAACTAATGAATCAAAATGATAAACATTTGAACTTACTGTATTTATAAGAGTAGTAAAAACATGTTTAGTACATTTATAAATTACAATGCAATAATTAAACATTTTTAATACACTAAAAAGTACTAATAGAAGTAGAACATGTGATATAGGCGTAGCCTATAGGTAGAGGACTTGACATTTGCCAATTTTAATATTCTTATTAATTTAATTAGTCTTGTTATCTCATCTCACATTCTTCTTCAAGCAGCAACGATAGCCATTTTTTTAAAAAATTCCTTGTATAATTTCAACTTTCAGCCCCTCCTTCTTGTTCAATCTTTTACATTTTAGACTTCAAATACATTAGTTTGGTGAGGGCTAAAGACATTTTTCAAAAATTTCAAAATTTTTTGAAATACAAAATATTAAAAAAAGTAATTTGGGGAGGGCTTAAGCCCTTCCTCCCTTGGCTATGTGTCCGCCACTGTTTGGATCATAATTAAGTGTAGAGCACGCCCATTGCTTGAACGTGTTCTTGCACTATAGGATTGAGGGATCTTATCTTCTTAATTTGGCCATGTGCTTTTTGGTGGTTTATAAATAAAATGAATGTACTCCCTCCGTCCCAACTAAGTTGAGTCGTATTTCTTTTTGGGATGTCCCAATTACGTTGAGTCGTTTACTTTTTTGATTAAAAACATAATATCTAATCACTATTTATTACTCCCTCCATCCCAACTAAGTTGAGTCGTATTCCTTTTTATGATGTCCCACCTAAGTTGAGTCATTTCTTTTTTTGACTAAAAACAGAATATTCAATCACTCTTACTTTTGTCCATCATCTACTTACTCTCTCTTTATCTTTCTTACTTTATTCATCTCTCCTACTTTTCAATACAATTTTTGTTAAACTTTGTGCCCAAAAGTTTTTGTATCAACTTAGTTGGGATGGAGGGAGTACTTTTTGTAAAAATCATGGATTAAATATGCCCGGTCAATGGATTTTGACCAAATAATAAATGTGACGAGACATTTAATTTTGTGAAATTAAATGACATAGCGTCGATCTACATTTTACGTAGGTAAATGTAGTATATTCACTTTCTCAAATCCGATTTCCGGTGAGTGAGAAATAGTGGATTAAAGTTGGGCATAATTAGCTTTTAATTAAAGCTTGGAGATGGAGCTTAGGGAATAATTTACTAGTGTTAATTATCCCACATTGGAGGATTAACACATCTTTAATGTGTATAAATTAAGTGACTTTATGTTACTTAATAATTATAGTGGACCAAGATGGGTGAAAGAGCCCACACGCGCGCACACGCGCGCGCCGCCGCCGCCCGCCCGCCCGAGCCCGAGCCCGTGCCCGTGCCCGTGCACGTGCTCGTGCTCGTGCTCGTGCTCGTGGTCGCGGGCGCGGGCCGCGGGCCTTACGGTTTGAAGGAATTTGGACTTCTAAACTGAACTAAAACTTTCGAAATATTAAACACCTTTGCTGGAGATGTCTACCGACTCCAACACCGCCGCTGCCACCACCGCCGCCGCCATTCCCTCCACCATGGCGACCACTGGACCGGTCAACACTTCATCGATTCCCTCGATGATGCCAACTTCTGGCTTCCCAGCCGCTTCATCCACCGTCCCTTGGGTTTGGGACAACCCCTTCGGGGCGTCCACTGGTTCCACCTTTGGTGGTTCGGTTGGTTCCACTTTTAGTGGTTCCTTCGGATCCTTTAATGGATCGAGTGTTGGTGCCTTCGGGCTCAATACTAGTGTTGGATCTTTCGGGATCAACACGAATGCTGGGGCCTTCGGGTCTCATGCGGGTGCTAGTCCCTTCGGGGCTGGTACGACCATGGCGGGCTCTATGCCCAACATGAATGGTGGGGGCTCTATGCCCAACCAAGTTGTTGGCTCCTTCGGGGGCAACGGAATTGGTTCCTTCCAAGGACCAACTGCGGCACCTTTGGCACCAAGAATGATGCCACCTGCCGAGAAGCCACCAAAGTTTGGAGGATCTGACTTCAAGCGGTGGTACCAGAAGATGTTGTTCTACTTGACAACATTGGGCGTCGCCAACTTCCTCACGGAGAACGAGCCGCCCGCGCCAAGCGACCAAGAGACTAGGCTCGAAGTCATGGCGGACTATGAAGCTTGGAGAAAAGGGGATTATCTATGTAAAAACTTTATTTTAAGTGCATTAGATGATAGCCTCTATAATGTATACTCCAATGTAACCACATCTAAACAAATGTGGGAAAGCCTAGAGAAGAAATATAGCATAGACAATGCTGCAGGGACTGAACAAGTTGTAGCATCCAAGTTTATGGACTACAAAATGGTCGACTCTCGACCCGTCATGGAGCAAGTCCAAGAGCTCCAAATGATCATCCACTCATTAGTGGCTGAAGGGATGACCTTGCCCGATAAGTTCCTAAGGTGCACGATCATTGACAAGCTCCCTCCAAGTTGGAAGGACTTCAAGAGTTATCTCAAGCACAAGCGAAAGCAGATGACCCTTGAAGACTTGATCGTGAAGTTGCGCATTGAGGCCGACGTGCGCAAAAGTGATCAAAAGGCTAAGGGCTTCACCCCAAATGAAGCCAAAGCCAACCTGTTGGAGCGGGGCGGTCCCTCCAACAAACGCCCTCGCCCAAACCGTCCAAACGACAAAGGGAAGGGAAAGCAGCCTTCAAAGAAGTTTGAAGGCGACTGCTACAAATGTGGCAAACCGGGCCACTTTGCCAAAGACTGCCGCAGCAAGAAGAAGAAGCCGGCAGCCCACGTCGTTGAGAAGGAGTTCAAGGACTGGGATGAGAACGACCTCATTGCAGTGGTCACTGAAGAGGTTAACCTTGTTGATAACAAGGGAGGCTGGTACATCGACACCGGCGCTACTGCTCATGTTTGCTCCGACAGGAGCAAGTTTGCCTCCTACACTGCTGTTGAAGGGAGGAAGATCAACATGGGGAATCAAGCATCGTCAGAAGTCCTCGGCGTTGGCAACGTGATTCTCATGATGACGTCTGGCCTAACTATCACTTTGAAGGATGTGCTGCATGTCCCGGACATCCGCAAGAACCTAGTGTCAGGATCAATACTAGTTAATAAAGGGTTTAAACTTGTATTTGAGTCCGATAGGTTTGTCTTGTATAAGTTTGGAAAATCCATCGGAAAAGGTTATGTAACCGATGGGCTTTTCAAGCTTAGTGTAGCAACTCGAAGTGTTGCGAAGCCATTGGCCAATAAGAATAAAGCATCTACTTCCTCTTATTTGATTGAGTCTTCAAATTTGTGGCATTGTAGATTGGGACATGTAAATTCAAAAGCCATTAAAAGATTAGTAAATTTAGATTTACTAAAGGCTAATGAATTGGATATCCAAGATAAATGTGAAATTTGTCTTGAAGCAAAAATGACTAAGTTGCCGTTTCACTCGGTTGAACGAAGCACAAAACCCCTTGAATTAATTCACACGGATGTATGTGATTTAAAGATGTTGCAAACTAGAGGTGGTAAAAAGTACTTTATCACTTTCATAGATGATTGCACAAGATATTGCTACATTTATCTTTTAAGAAGCAAAGATGAAGCAATAGAGGCGTTCAAAAATTATAAGAACGAAGTTGAGAATCAACTTGGTTGTAAAATCAAAATGATTCGAAGCGATAGAGGAGGCGAATATGTAGCCCCGTTTGAGGAGTTATGCAACGCAAGTGGTATAATTCATCAAACAACTGCTCCATATTCACCACAATCCAATGGTGTTGCAGAACGCAAGAATCGAACTCTAAAAGAGATGATGAATGCACTGCTACTCAGTTCAGGATTACCACATAACATGTGGGGGGAAGCTGTTTTGACAGCAAACTATATCTTGAATAAAATCCCTCTCAAAGGAAAAGATGTTACTCCTTATGAGTTGTGGAAGGGAAGGAAGCCATCCTACAAATACCTCAAAGTGTGGGGGTGTTTGGCAAAGGTGATGGTTCCTCCGCCCAAAGAAGTTACAATCGGACCTAAGACGGTTGATTGCATCTTCATTGGATATGCACTTAACAGTAGTGCATATCGATTTGTTGTTCACAAGTCTGAAATATCGACTATCACAGTAGGAACAACAATTGAGTCGAGGAATGCTGTATTTCTCGAAAATACCTTTCCTTGCAAAGATAAGGAAAAAGTATCAACCAATTCTGAGACAAGAATTGAAGAAGCCACTAGTTCTAAACAAGTGGAAGAAGAAGCCACTAGTTCTAAATCAACAGATGCGGAACCTGAATCGCGCAAGCGTGCAAGGCCCGATCCAAAAGATACAGTACTAAGACGTGGTAATAGAGTCAGAACACCAAAAACTTTTGGTCCTGACTACATTGCTTTCATGTTGGATGAAGAACCAACATCGATAAAAGTAGCCTTTGCTGGCCCAGACGGGCTGCATTGGAGAGAAGCTGTTCAAAGCGAAATTGATTCAATTTTGCTAAACCACACATGGGTGTTGGTTGATTTGCCCGAAGGTGCTAAACCTTTAGGATGCAAATGGGTTCTTAAAAGAAAGTTTAAGGCCGATGGAACAGTTGATAAGTATAAAGCCCGATTAGTAGTAAAGGGTTTTAAACAAAAAGAAGGACATGACTTCTTCGATACCTATTCACCTGTAACAAGGATTACATCTATCCGGGTGCTTCTCGCTATTGCTGCATTGCACAATCTCGAGATTCATCAAATGGATGTAAAGACCGCGTTTCTGAATGGTGAACTAGAAGACGAAATCTACATGGAACAACCCGAAGGGTTTGTAGTACCTGGACAAGAGAAAAAGGTATGCAAGCTCGTGAAATCCCTATATGGATTGAAACAAGCGCCATTGCAATGGCACTTGAAGTTTGATAATGTGATGTTATCAAATGGGTTTAAAATCAACGAGTGCGACAAATGTGTCTACATCAAGAGCACTAATAACGGTCATGTTATAGTGTGTCTCTACGTTGATGATATGTTAATCTTGGGTAGCAACACTCAAGTAATTAACGATACAAAGGCCATGTTAAAGAGAAACTTTGACATGAAAGACATGGGTCTAGCCGATGTAATTCTTGGAATGAAGATTCTAAGAACGAATGATGGAATCATCTTAACACAATCACATTATGTTGAGAAGATATTGAATAAATTCAAAGCCTATGATGGCGCGCCGGTTAAGACTCCAATTGAACTCGACGTTCACTTGAGCAAAAACAAAGGCGAGCCCGTTGCACAAGAAGAGTATGCACGGGTCATCGGGTGCATTATGTACTTGACTAATTGCACTCGACCTGACATTGCTTGTGTCGTGAACAAGTTAAGTCGTTACACGAGCAATCCAAGCAAAGAGCATTGGAGAGCTCTTGTGAGGGTTTTGAGATATTTAAAACACACTCAAAATCTTGGGCTACACTTCTCGAGATACCCCCCGGTGCTTGAAGGGTACTGTGATGCCAATTGGATATCCGATAATAGAGACTCACTTTCAACAAGTGGATATGTCTTTACTATTGGGGGTGGTGCTGTATCGTGGAAATCCACAAAACAGACCTGTATAGCCCGATCAACAATGGAATCGGAGTTCATTGCCTTGGATAAGGCTGGTGAGGAAGCCGAGTGGCTTAAGAACTTCCTTGAAGACATTCCATGTTGGTCTAAGCCAGTGCCACCAGTGCTGATTCACTGCGATAGCCAAGCGGCTATTGGAAGGGCAAACAATGGTTTCTATAACGGTAAGTCTCGACATATACGTCGACGACATAACACCGTGAGACATTTGATCACAACAGGGGTGATTACAATTGACTATGTGAAGTCAATAGATAATCTAGCGGATCCGCTAACCAAAGGGTTAAACCGTGATCAAATGAATAAGTTGCTAGAGGGAATGGGTTTGAAATCCACAAACTAAAGAATTGTCATAGTGGTAACCCAACCATGATGACTGGAGATCCCAAGAACTTGGTTCAAAGGGACAACTAAGCTATGAGAGTTCATGGAAAAACACTCAAACTATATCTATTCCCTAGAGAGCAATAGAGTGTTGGAGAACTTGCCTCGTGGTAAAGGCTAAGTCTATGACTTTTAATGGTTCTTAAGGATCTCAAAGAGATGGAATTCTCAAAGAGACCAAGTATGGCAAGGTACTTGACTAAGAATCACCTACGTAAGTGCGAAGTGTGGTCGCTTCATAAAAAACGCACTTATGAATCCAAAGTGGTGTCCAAGACCGCAATGGACACAAAACGTGAGAACGGATGAGGTTGAGGTGTTTAAGTGTTAACACCATTGTCTCGGTGCACGCCGTGGGGGATTAGTTCAAAGCATCGCGCTACTAAGCCGCCTGTGTATCCGATGGTGTCGACTATGGAGGGTTCAAAGTCAACAACTACCTATCCTTATGCTTATATACCTCGCGAGGGTTGAGCTTGTGTCTGCATGCATATGCATTCGGCTATTTCCACTCATGTGGGGGATTGTAAAAAATCATGGATTAAATATGCCCGGTCAATGGATTTTGACCAAATAATAAATGTGACGAGACATTTAATTTTGTGAAATTAAATGACATAGCGTCGATCTACATTTTACGTAGGTAAATGTAGTATATTCACTTTCTCAAATCCGATTTCCGGTGAGTGAGAAATAGTGGATTAAAGTTGGGCATAATTAGCTTTTAATTAAAGCTTGGAGATGGAGCTTAGGGAATAATTAACTAGTGTTAATTATCCCACATTGGAGGATTAACACATCTTTAATGTGTATAAATTAAGTGACTTTATGTTACTTAATAATTATAGTGGACCAAGATGGGTGAAAGAGCCCACACGCGCGCACACGCGCGCGCCGCCGCCGCCCGCCCGCCCGAGCCCGAGCCCGTGCCCGTGCCCGTGCACGTGCTCGTGCTCGTGCTCGTGCTCGTGGTCGCGGGCGCGGGCGCGGGCCTCGGGCCTCGGGCCTCGGGCCCGGGCCCGATCCCGATCTCGATCTCGATCTTGATCTTGATCTTGATCTTGGACTTGGACTTGGATCTTGGATCTTGGTCTTTGGGTGGTCTTTGGGCTTGGTGCTTGGCCCAAACTATTCTTTTTGGACCACCGCCGAGTCAGCAATCCAAGTGGCTTGACACGTCGTCAAGCGAGGCACAGTCACGGTTGCCACGTGAGAAATCCACACGCTCCACACACGGATGGCACACTCCTGCCACACGTCTGTAACCGACGTCGGTTACGAATTGCCATGATGACAGCCATCATGGCTGTTGACCCCCTGCAGTGGACTGAGCCTATAAATAGGCCAGCCATTCCATGCATCACTACACAATTCAAAAAGCATTCTGCATCATAAGCTCTCTCCCTCTCCCTGCATAGTTTTTTCTGTCGAAGCTCTGCCCTCTCCTCCATCCAGTTCGCCGGAGCTCTGTTGATTGCGGTGCTGCATCAATAGAGACGTAGCCGTTTTACCTTTGGGGACGACACGCCAAACCGAAGAGCACTACCGGGGCGTATCTCGTCTTGCGGGAAGAGGCCTCCTCGACTCGGCTAATCACACTGGTTTAGTAGTTTCGATTATACGTTGTATTTTTAAGTTCAGTTCTTCCTTTCCTTTCTTTTGGGTTGTATTACGCCCGGTAATTATCTTTGTAATCCGAGAAACCAACACTTTTTTCCATCATATACTTTACTCTCTTTGTATTTTTCTTACTTAATTCATCTCTCATATTTTTCAACACAACTTCTTAATTTTTGTGTCCAAAAATTTTGTATCAACTTAGTTGGGATGGAGGGAGTATTGGATTGTTGGGTGACAAAGTTGAATATTGTTGCGATTCGAAATTTATATATAGCTCCATAATCCTCTCCCTTTCTCTGGTGGAATACTATACGAACGATTTGCATGGTTCGTGTAGATTTGCATTATTATTTTTCTTTAGTATTTTCGTTGTTATCACTTTTTTAGGTGAATAGAAGAATTTACTTCATAGGTTTCCATCTATTCATGATTAATGGGCAGATATTTTTTTTCATTTTACATCATTTATAAATATTAGTCATCTATTACTTTTTTTAAAGTATAGTTCTTTGATGAAGTGAACAAAATTCTTCATTAATAATATTCTAACCTTTTGTTATTTTTATCTCTCATAGTATTTTATTATTTTTGCATTAAAATTCGTGTCTTTTCCAAAATTTTAATACCGAAGAGGAGTCTACACCACTATTAATATTGTTGTATATTTTTATTGTCAATGACGCCAAAATAATTTCGACATCAATAATATGGTATTGAGAGTGATGGAAGATGAGAGAGAACTAATTTTCAGAATGAGAGATACTCTAAATTAAAGAAACATAAGGTGATACTGTCGGCCTCGAAATAATTGAAAAGTATTATATTGAATGGATACAAAATAGAGTAAATGTCAAAACTGGTTCTAAACATATGGCCACATACGAAGTTTGTTCAAAACATTCACTTTTTAGAAATTGGCTCCTAAACAAAAGAAATCGTGGTCGCTTCGGTCTTTTTTTTTACGAAACCGTAAAAAAATGGCCGTCAACCGTGGATTAGTGCAATTTTGATCGGATTAGGTGATTTTGATGATTGTAGCTATTTTTTTATTTTTAAATTTCTAAAATATTAGAAAATGCAAAATAATTAATTAAAATAAAAATAACCAAAATAGACCCTCTTTCTTCTCACTCATCCCTCTAACTCTCGTCCGCCGTCGTCATCGTGGAGTAATTGCAAAGCTTACGCGATAGCTCAATCAAATTGATGTACAACGACATCTTTGTTCGCTCCCATACCTCTCCTCTCCGACGGCCGGAGATGGAGCACAATCGATTTTGGTCTTGTACATCAATTTGATTGAGCTGTCGCGTAAGCTCTGTGATTACTCGAAGACGACGAAAGACAAGAGAGAGATAAGAGAGAGGGATAGAGCTTTAAGGATGCTTTTGATATTGGGGCTATGGAGAGGATTAAAGAGGAAAAGGAATTGGCTGATTTCTTGCGCTGAAGATCGGAGAGAGATGAGTTGTTTTTAGGGCCCTATTGTAAATGCTCTTATTGAAAAACGCAACAAAACGCAACTAAAAATGGAAACTGAATAACAAAAGTGGGAAACGAAAGAGGGAAAGAACAAGATTGTGTTACCACCCAACAAACGCTAGATGAAAGCATACGGGACTGAATTTCATTCAAACTTTTTGAGCTGAAATCATGCTACTTTTGGTTGTCTTATTATAAATACTCCCACCGTCCTATAAATATATGTGCACTTTCCATTTTCGTCTGTCCCATAAAAATATGTGCATTTCATTTTTAGAAAGTTATATCAATTTAATTGTATAAGTCCAACTATCCACTAACACTAATTTAACTATCATCCCCCTCTCTCTTACTTTACCAATTTTATCTTAATTCTCGTTTCATACCTATTGCCCATATTTTAAAAGAACGGATGGAGTAATACTTTTAGTAAATAGAAACACTTTTTCACTCTTTTTTTTTTCACTTCAAAGTTTTAATTTACTCGATTTTATACCTTCTAAGTTTTATAATTAACTCACTAAAGATTATTTTCTTTAATTTGTTGATTACTATCTATAATCACTTGATATTAAAAAAAAGAATAACTATACTATCACCTAGATTTTATTTTCTTATTTTTTTATTATTTATAATCATAATTTCTAATAAATCAATTTATAAGTATTAAATAAAGAATTAAATAGTAAAATAATTACATAGGGACATCGACCTGAATGTGATGGATATTATATGACCACTTAAATATAAAGTCACTTATACCTATTTCATACTGCCCTATCCGCTCGCCATTACTTGTACTAGTTTTCTTTTCTGTCTGCCATTAATACATTTACATTTACTACTTTTAGTAATAGACTTATTCCCTTTATATTTTATTATAAAACTAATTAATAAAAGTAGGATCCAGATTCTACTATTTTTTACAATTCACTTTCTACTAATCTCCCCGTCCCAACGAAGATGATCTACTTTCCTTTTTGGTTTGTCCCAACCAAGATGACTTATTACTAAAAATGGAAACACCTTTTATCTCTACTTTATTCCCTCTCCGACTTTACTCTCCCCACTTAACTCACAAAATAAAGTTGCATAAAATCTTGTGCCGCCCAAGGAAGGGTCATCTTCCTTGGAATGAAGGGAGTGTTACATTTTATAAAATCTGTGTCGAGTCAAAGCATAATATTTAATGACAGATGGAGAGTATTAAATTTGATTGTGAAATTTCAACCGACATTGTAACAGATTTTGTAAAAAAGTACTCCCCTATCACAACTAAGTTGAGTCGTATTCTTTTTTAGATATCCAACTAAGTTGAGTAATTTCTTTTTTCTTTAACAAAAAATACTATCAATCTTTGTATTCCATCATTTACTTTACTTTATCTTTATCTATCCTACTTTATTTCTCGGTGCCTACTGTTTCAACATAATTTCTTAATCTTTGTGCTTAAAAATTTTAACTTCTTAATTAAAACGGAGGGAGTAACTAATTACTCCAGAAATTATGTAAGAGAATTTGTAAAAAGTAAAAATCAATTATGTAAGAGATTTTGTAAAAAGTAAAACTAGTCACTCCATATATTATGTAAGAGAAAGAAAAAGGAAATATGAATATATTTATGGATGAAAAAACTTGGGCTGACATGCAATGGCCAATACCCAGTCGCTTGTTGTTGAACTATCGTGTTTATCCCAAAGAGGAAAGACGGGATGATATAGAATTAATACTCAAACTCAAATTATATCCAATTGCAAAGGTCATTGCTTACATCATCACATTTCGTCCAAGATAGATACATCCTCATTTCCATAGAAATAGACCATAATTTATTTTTCGTCCGTCCAATAGAAATAGTTTATATTCATTTATGGTAATATTTTTTCTTCTTATCTTTTACTCTATCGTATATGGTCTCATCATTTACTCCACAATTTCAACTACTTTTTCTCATTCTCTCTTACTTTACTAATTACACATTAAAATCCTTGCCAACTCTAAAGGGCCTATTTCTGTGGGACGGAGGGAGTAAGTAGATTACTGACATACTCCCTCGTACGTACCATTAAATATAAAACGTTTGCTTTTCGCATAGAATTTTACATAATATTGTTTGTTAGTTAACGGAGGGAGAATAAAATAAAAAGAGAAAAAAATATAAATATGTCAGTATTTTCATTTTAAAACTGTTTTATTATAAATGGGGCAATCCTTAAAAAAATGTACTATGTTTAATTTTTAATGAGATTGGGAAAGTACTGATTCAATCCAGCTTTTGCTACCGTATAAATCCAAATGTTTCAAAGAAATGACATGACACCACGATTAAAGATAAAATTCATCAATTGATGCATTACAGCCACTTGAATTTATGTATAAATAGGGTGTCACACACACATACATGATATAATATCTTAATTCACATTTACACTATGATATCAAGCATGGAAAAAAGCTGGATATACATCCTCTTACTTTTTATCATTGCACTCAAATATTTAACCAAGCAAAAAAGAAAACTCCCACCTAGCCCTATCCTCACACTCCCTCTTGTAGGGCACCTCCACCTCCTCAAATTCCCTCTCCACCGCACCTATCACAACCTCTCTCTAAAGCTCGGCCCCATCTTCTCCCTCCGCTTCGGCAACCGGCTCATGGTGGTGGTCTCCTCCCCAGCCACCGTCGAGGAGTGCTTCACGAAAAACGACATTGTTCTCGCCAACCGGCCACGGTTCGTCTCGGGCAAGTACATTGGCTACAACTTCACCTCCGTCACCGTTGCCCCCTACGGCGACCACTGGCGCAACCTCCGCCGCCTCACCACGGCCGAGATCTTCTCCACCGTCCGCCTCAATGCGTTCCAGTCCATCCGAGCCGATGAGGTCGGGCACATGCTCAAAAGCCTCGCGTGCCAAGGCTCCTCCATCGTCGAGATCAGGTGACGTGGAACAAGTACTTTTATGTGGCACGCAACTTTTTTAAGCGTCGATGATATATTTAAAAACAAAAAATTGGTCCATAATTGAATAAGAAGGCGTCCTTAACCGTAAGGCACCATGGAGATGGTTGGGATATAGAGGTTTTCAGTCTTTTTTATTTCAAATTTTGTGTGATACTTCTTCCATCCTAGAAAGTATGTCACATTTTTTCATTTCCGCATGTCACACAAAATTTGTCATGTTTCACTTTTTTACCAGTTTTGGTAGTGAATCTCATATTCTACTAACTCATTGTCACTCATATTTTATTATAAAACTAATATATAAAAGTAGGACCCACATTTCCCTAATTTTTTTAACTCACATTTCATTACGTTTCTTAAACACATGCACGATCAAAGTTTGACAAAAATTATGGGACACATGGAGTATCATTCAGAACCAAAAAAATAGACCCATAATTGAATAAAAAAGCGTCCTTAACGTTTTTTAACCATCACCCACAACTAGTAAATATAAAAATTTAACCAAAAACTCATGAATATTTAAAATGCTAGTCAAAACTCGCCTTTTATATAGTTATAGATTTTGTGTGCCGTATATTTATTGTCAGACCGCTGCTGTCGGCGCTGATGCTCAACAACATCATGAGGATGGTCGCGGGGAAGCGGTATTTCGGGGTGGAGGGGGCGGAGGACGACGAGGAGGCGAGGGAGTTCCCAGAGGTTCTGATGGAGGTTTTCAAGCACGGAGGGGTTGCGAACCCTGGTGATTTCTTCCCGCTGCTGAGATGGATTGGTTACATGGATTTTGAGAAGAATTTGAGTAGGATTATGACAAAGCTTGATGCGTTTCTGCAGAGATTGATTGAGGAGCATAGAAGCAACAATGGCGGAGACACCATGATTGACCACATGCTTTCTTTGCAGGAGTCGGAGCCTCAAAACTATACTCATTCAGTCATCAAGTCAACCATATTGGTAACCTCGTTACTTCAAATCAACCTGGTCAGAAAGATCATGAAATTTTCATAAAAAACTTGTATTTCCCATAAATTTTGAAAGTGATCTTAAAACTTACAAATTTTTTGAATTATGCGGATTTTCCACAATAAAGTTTCCGGCATAAACTCTACAAAAAATATATCGTTTAAGGACACAAAAACTAAGACGCAGTTACTAGCGTTTGAATTTTTTTAGAAATAATTATAATTTAGGACACAAAATAAAGCGTCCATTGAGGATAAATTATCTTAATCTTTTGCTTTTTTAGGACTCTTTTATTTGTGTCCCCTAATTTGTGTCCTTAATAGCAATAAAAAATGTCTTTAGCCGTTCTTTTTGTTGTAGTGAAATTGTGCTTAGGTGGAATGCCAAAAAACTTACATGTAATAGTATGTAATAGTGAGGAAGATGAGACAAATGATGATATGGATGCTATAGAATTAGTGTCACGCCAGCAAAATTTATGACATAAACTTTACGGCGGAAAATCCGCATAATTCATGGGTTTTTTTGACCAATTTCCCTTTTTTCCTGCATACTTTCTGACTAATTTCCCTTCCAGGTGATGATGCTTGCTGGGACGGACACATCAGCAACAACGATAGAGTGGGCGATGTCTGCTCTCCTAAACCACCCCGACAAGATGGAGAAGGCGAGAAAAGAGATCGACAGAGTGATCGGAACCGATCGCATCCTCAACGAGTCAGACCTGCCGAAGCTCCCGTACCTCCAAAACATCATCAACGAGACGTTCCGTCTGTTCCCAGCCACGCCGATGCTAGTGCCACACGAGGCCGCGGCCGACTGCAAGATCGCGGGCTACGACATCCCGCGTGGCACGATCGTGCAGGTGAACGCGTGGGCCATTCACAGGGACCCGCACGTCTGGGACGACCCCGAGAGCTTCAAACCCGAGCGGTTTGAGGCTGCGGAGCCGAGGGCCCCGCAGCTGCTCCCGTTCGGGATGGGGCGTCGGTCGTGCCCCGGGAATGTGCTGGCCCAGCGGATCGTGGGGCTGACGCTGGGGTGCCTTGTGCAGTGCTTTTACTGGGAGAGAGTCGGGGAGGGATTGGTTGATATGATTGAAGGGAAAGTAGGGGTATCGATACCCAAACAAGTGCCCTTGGAAGCGAAGTTTAGAGCGCGCCCATTGCTTGAACGTATTCTTGCGCTATAGGATTGGGGGATCTTATCTTATTATCCATTTGGCCATGTGCTTTTTGGTGGTTCATAAATAAAATGAATGTACTATGCTTTGGATGCTGGGTGACCTATTATAATGGTCAGATTAGTAAATAAAAGTAAAAGTAGGTGGAATATGAGTTCCAGTTTTATATATTAGTTTTGTAGTAAAATGTGAGTTAAATGAGTTAGTGGAATACGAAGCCTACTTACCATTCCATTTATGATAAATAATGAAAATGGACAAATAATGGGGGGGCGAACGAAAATGGCAAAAGTGGACAATTAATAAGGGACGGAAGGAGTATTTTTCAACACCAATTGCGAATTCGATGTTGCTTAGTGGCCACCGTCTTCTTCCTCCCCTCCTTTGCTCTGCCGCTGTTGTTTTCACTTTAAAAAAGTTGGAATTGTCACATATAAAATATTAATAAATTAATTAATTAAAAAATACTAATCTACTCAAATGCCATTTAATTGGCTTTGGCCTTAAAAAATAGACGGCTATATAAAAACTGACCAAATCCAGACCATTTTCATTTGTTCGGGATTCAACAATTCAAAAGTTAATATTTTGGACCAAAATCGTAAAATCATAGGAGTATAATATTTAGGACCACAAATGACCTTTACTCGATAATTTATAAAGTGTATAAATAGTTGGGGTAAAATTAATATTTTATGTTATATTTTACATTAAAATGAATATAAACTCAGTATATACATAGTTGAAAATACTCTAGAAATTTGATAATTCGATTACATAATTATTACTATATCCTTAATTGATAGTACTATCATAGTTCTAATTTGAATCATGTTGAGAAGAGAGGTTCCTTGGTCACACCAAATTTCCAATATCGCATGCTATTCACGATTCAACGCTAACGATCTCATCACGAAAATTCAAAACGTTGAAAATTCAAAACGTTGAAAATATATATGGATAGGATGTTTCCATCCCTTGGCGGCGCAATTGCGTGACCAAACATTACACAAACTCCACATCATTCATGTTGTATAAATACACAACATTTGAAATCACACAAGAAAAGTTTCACACAATCAAGCCACATATCAATCATGGAACCAACCTTGCTCTACATTCTCATTTCTCTCCCAATTCTCCTCATTTTTCTAAAACTCTACAATTCAAGAAAAAAATTACCACCAACTCCATTCCCCACACTTCCCCTACTAGGCCATCTCCACCTCCTCAAATTCCCCCTCCACCGCACCTTCCTAAGCCTATCCCGAAAACTCGGCCCCGTCTTCTCCCTCCGCCTCGGGACCCGTGTCATGGTGGTCGTCTCCTCCCCGGCCGCGGCCGAGGAGTGCTTCACAACAAACGACATCACCCTCGCCAACCGGCCCCGCTTCATCATCGGCAAATACATCGGCTACAACTACACCTCCCTCGTCGGCGCCCCCTACGGCGACTACTGGCGCAACCTCCGCCGCCTCACCACGGTCGAGATCTTCTCCACCGCCCGCCTCAACGCGTTCCAGTCCATCCGAGCCGATGAGGTCCGCATCATGCTCCAGAGCCTCGCGCACCGAGGCTTCTCCATCGTCGAGATCAGGTAACGTGGAACAAGTATTTTTATGTGGCGCCCAGTTTTTTGAAGCGTCGATGAGATATTTAAAAACAAAAAATAGGTCCATAATTGAATAAAGAAAAGCGTCCTTAACCATTACTCCCTCGATCCGTCCGCCATTAAATGTCCCATTTTTTTTCGTCCGTCCGCCAATAAATGTCTCATTTCACTTTACTATATTTGGTAAGAGGATATTACACTAACTCATTTCACTTACATTTTATCATAAAATCATTATATAAAACTAGGTCTCACATTTCACTAACTTTTCTACCCACTTTTTCTACACAAAGTCAAATTTCTTAAAATTGGTGGCTGTCGAATATGGGACATTTTATCACGAACAGAGGGAGTATTTTTCAATCTTTTTATTTCAAATTTTGTGTGATATATTTAGAAAAAAAAGGTCTATAATTGAATAAAAAAACATCCTTAAAACTTTTATAATCATCACCCAAAACTCTTAAATATTAAAAATTTAACTCAAAACTCATGAATATTTAAAATGCTGGCGTCTTTTATGTAATTTGAAATTTTTGTCGTGTAGACCGCTGCTGTCGGTGCTGACGTTCAACAACATCATGAGGATGGTGGCGGGGAAGCGGTATTTCGGGGTGGGCGAGGACGACAAGGAGGCGGAGGAGTTCAGGGGGCTTATTAAGGAGGTTTTCTCCTACGGCGGAGTGTCTAATTTGGCGGATTTCTTTCCGGTTTTGAGATGGTTTGATTATAAAGGGGTGGAGAAGGATCTGGCTAGGATTGCTGCTACAATGGATGTTTCTCTTCAAGCCTTGATTGATGAACAGAGACAGCATAGTGATGGGAACACTATGATTAATCACCTCTTGGCTTTGCAGGATTCGGATCCAGAATATTATACAGAAGAAATCATCAAATGTATTATAGTGGTAAGTGTACAAAATAACAAAACTCTGTTTTTCATAATTAAATTACAGGTATTATCAAATTTTCTAAATTTCGGGTGGTACAGGAAAAATTACTATGTCATTTTCAAAATATAAAGACTCGTTAAAACTATTTAAATTATAATGTATTTTTATAAAAAATACTACTAGTAGTTAGTATAATAAGTATGTGACTAAGTGGCTAACTATTTGCTAATTGCTAACTGATTACTATGCCAACTGTCTATTTTATAGATGTCAATATGAAAGCATATACTCCCTCTATCCGCGAATAGGAGTCCCATTTTCCATTTTAGTCTGTCCGCGAATAGGAGTCCCGGTTCACTTTTACCATAAATGGTAATAGGGTCTCACCTTCCACTAACTCATTTCACTCACATTTCATTTAAAACTAATATATACAAGTGTGACCCCTATTCCACTAATTTTTTTCACCCACATTTCTTAACATTTCTTAAAACCCGTGCCGCCCATAAATGGGACTCCTAATGGCGGACGGAGAGAGTACATGTTAACTAAATATTTTTGACATACAGATACTTTCCTGTAAGCATCTACTCTCCATTCTCCATAGTAATTGAGTAATTTTTCTATTTTGGGAAGTTCTAAGATAATTTAAACATTTTTATTTTTGACAAAAAATAACTCTCTCTTTTCCTTTATTCTCTTTTCACATCTCTTACTTCATTACTCCACCTCATAAATTTATTTACTATCTATTTAACACACTATTTTAAAATACTGTGCTGAAAAGATGTCTGAACTCAATTAACAAAAAACGGAGGGAGTATAACATAAGTTGTGAAGATAGTTAACAATTTAAAATAGTTAGCAACCTAGGATCCTAGTATAAGGAATAATATTTTTCCTTTAGTTTGACCCAACGATATTCAATTTCTAAATCGGCTAATAGTTTTTTGGGTTAATATTTTTTTGTTATTTAATCCATCTTTTGGTCATGATATGAACACTCTTTCAACCTTTTGGATTTGTGCAAATTACTATTTCGTCCCAATTAAAAAGTTCAAAGATCACCGTCATTTTTTGTTACCAAAAACATAGATTGGATTAAAAATCATGACTTTGTAATATTTCTTATTTTTAGACAATTAACTCTTAATGTGGAAATGACAGATGATGCTGCTTGTGGGGACAGACACGTCATCAGTAACGGTAGAGTGGGCAATGTCTGCGCTACTAAATCACCCGGACAAGATGAAGAAGGCAAGAGAAGAGATCGATAGAGTAATCGGAAATGACCGTCTCCTCCAAGAGTCGGATTTACATAACCTCCCTTATCTCCAAAACATAATATCCGAAACGCTGCGGTTGTTCCCCGCGGCACCATTGCTTGTACCCCACGAGGCATCGTCAGACTGCAAGATCGCGGGGTACGACGTGCCACGTGACACTATCGTGATGGTCAACGCATGGGCCATCCAGCGGGACCCGTCCGTTTGGGATGACCCGGAGACATTTAAGCCAGAGCGGTTCGAAGGCAGGGGAATTGGGGCTCCGAACTTGCTGGCATTTGGGATGGGCCGGAGGGCGTGCCCGGGTAGCGGGCTGGCTCACCGGGTTGTGGGCTTGGCGTTGGGGAGTTTGATACAATGCTTTGAATGGGAGAGGGTTGATGAAAGGTTGGTAAATTTGAGTGAAGGGAAAGGAGCAAGTATGCCTAAGAATGTGCCTTTGGAGGCAAAATGTAGAGTTAGTGATGTGGGCCGAAGAGTTATTAGTGTTTGAGTGAGTTGGTTTTTATAGATTGGATTTGGAATGGGGGATTGTTTTTCATTCATTTTTTGATTGAAATATTTAGAATCGCAAATCATGTAATATGTTCTTCTCAGAACTTTTAACTATCCAAAAAGTTTTATACATATACATATAGAGTAGTGATAAAATGCAAACTCATGCATTGTACAAACTCCAAACTATGATCTAGACCATTAAAAAATATCAACAGATGACAAAATAGTAGCAACAACACATGTCAACACAATATCAACACAGCATCAACGGTTGACTGTATGTTGACATTTTTGTTGCTACTATTTTGTCATCTATTGACATTTTTTAACAGTCCAGATCATAGTTTAGAGTTTATAAAATATTTAGAGTTTGCATTTGATCACATTCCTATAGATCTATGTTGACATTGTTCTTAAATTAAGGCTTGCTTTACATAATTCCGACAAAAACCTTATGATTCATCTTATCGGATTATTAGGTGATATGTAGTTTAATTAACATTGGCCACACTGGCCCACACATCAAATCATGATAACCATGGATACATATGATGACACATATCATATATTTCCTCCCTCCCATAATAGAAGTCACACTTTCCTTTTTAGTTTGTCCCATAAAAGATGTCACATTTCCTTTTATGGAAAAAATTACCTCTCACACTAATATAAAAATATTATTTTATCTTTCCACTTAACACATAAAACAACACCTCCTAAAATCTTGTGTCAATCTCCAAGTGTGACAACTATTATGGGACGGAAGGAGTATCATATTTAAAATTTCATAGATTTGTAGTTTAGTTTCATAGATCTTGTTTTTAACATATTATCATATTTTGTGTCACATATTTACTTGTCATTATAAAAAATTTAAAATTTTAACAAATGTTTTGTGTGAATTATCTTTAAAAAGACAATTTGACTAGGTTGTACGAGTGAAATTAATCCGTATACGATTGATCCATATTCTGATATATTCTGAGTAGATGATTATAGTATATGAACTTTCTTTAAACCGATTTCCATTAAGTGAATATAAAGTTGTGTGATAAAAATTAGGGCTGACAATTTTTGATACGGCATGATCATACGACACCAACCCGCACGAGGTTAACACGATACAAACACGCACGTTCAGGATTTGAGTCTTTATAGGGTCGACCAATAAGAACATGAAAATAATGGGTCGGGTCGGATTTGGGTTGTACAATTAAGAAAAATAAATAAAAGTTTGTTATTAATTAAAAAATTATTAAACTTTAATTTTAGTTATTTTTTTATTATAAAATATTATACTTTAATTTTAATTAAATAAAAAAATTAATTAATTTTTTATGAATTTTTTAAAAAATATTATACTTAGAATTTATTTAAAAGATAATTTTTTTAATTATTTAATTTTATTATTTAGATTTAATATTAGTATATTTTAATTTTATTATTTTGGTTAAGTAAGTAATTATTTTAATTTGATAAGTTTTTATTTTATCATGTAATATCTTATTTAAATCGTATAATAGCATTATGTTTTAGTCGTTATTGTGTCGTGTCAAGCTAACTTATTATCATTAACTAAGGATGGACTTTTTTTGGGTACAAGATAACACGCACAAATTCGACAAGAACCAGTTGAGTTAGGACCCGATGAGAACCCGATAATTTCGGGTTGGGTTGGGTTGGGTTGGGTTTGACCTTATTGGGTTGGGTCGATATAGAGTTGACATAATAACGACCCAACCCGCATGATTTGACAGTCCTAGTAAAAATAGATTAATTAGCTCTTATGATAGATTGATTAATGAACATTCATTAATGAAGTTTATAAGCGGCTTCGTCATGATATGGGCTATAAAGCCACAAGCCCGCCTCACCAAGGCTGTGTGCTGCTTCTGGGGCCTGGCATTGGATTTGGATCTTCATCCTTTGATATGAATGCGGGGCCCAGATCTTAAGGATCAGTTTCGCTACAGTTTATTGGGGCTATGTCCCAACTACTCATTTGAGCTCATATAGACAGAGGGTTGTTGAATCTCATTGTCTTTACTTGTTTTGGCTTGACAATGTTGGCTCGTAGGGCTGGCAATTTTTGGCACGATACGATAACCCGACACAAATCCGCACGAAATTAATGGGTTTGGGTCAAAGCTTATTGGGTTCGTGTCCTTATTGGGTCGACCCGTTAAGGACAAAAAAATTCATGTCGTGTTCATGTTGGGTTCAAGTTACTCGTTAAAAAATAATATTCTAATATTATTAATTTTTAGTATTTTAAAAATAATATTTTTTTGTTGTATTTCGTTGCTATGAATCCATTGATGTTGTTGTTATTCAGATCACATTGTATAATCAGATTTTAGGTTAATAATTAAACTCTTAATGATCAAATTCAAGGTTTTGTAACTTTTGTTGATCAAGAGCAATTGTTATCGGGTTCGTACCGTGTTATCGGGTTCTAACTGTGTTATCAGGTCATGTTTTTATAGTGCCGTGTTATGTACGTGTTGTTCTCGTGTCGTGTTGATCCAAAGTGGTTCGTGTCGTTAATGGGTTCGTGTCGGGTTCGTGCCGTGTTCGGGTTTGAGGGTAGCAGGTTGTGTTTATGAAATATTATTTCGGTATGTGTCCACCGAGTATATCAAGTATTCAACCTTATATATGTTTTAAAAATGTGCAGGTGGAACAGCGATGAACGTAATGGATGTTGAGTAGAGAGCCTCTAAAGTCTACTCATTATTATTGTGATGGATGCATTGAGTCTTCATATATGTCGCCATTATTTCCCTTTAACTTGCTTTCGGTTAAGACGATATTTCCATTTAATCTTATCTTTCATAGACATAGATTACTCAAGTATTCGTACTTTTTGATTAATACTCTGATTATAACATATCGTTTCTTATTTCGATAATTGTTTGAGTATATTATTTCTTCATTTTGCCCTTTCTTTTCTGCTTCTTTAATCTTCCCTAGTCGCAGTCGTGACCGTTCACTAGCTCTTTCAACAATAACAAACAAAACAATTGATAGTATTTTTGCCTAGAACTTTGGTTCAATTAAATTAACATAGCTAAGAACATCTATGCAAGTTTATAGTTAAAGCCTATGGATAAATTTTAAGGTATATAACTTTTTTTGATAATTTTATAAATAGTCCGAGAGCCTTCTTCTGGATGTAATATGTCTTATGTATGTTGTTGATTAAAAAAACATACGTTGGCCAAGACTTGTTTTTGCAAATATTTCAACTAACCTAACAATAGTTTAACAAGAAATTATAGAATAACAAAACTGATGATAAAGAAGAAGAAGATTTCAATATTATTATTTAAATTAATGAAATAAGATAGAGAATCCAAAAGCTACTTTCACTACAACTAAATCTAATAAATCCATTAAACTACTATCCTTATCAAATAAGGAATAAAATACAGTTTATGGTTTGAATTTAGAGCTATATTTAAAAAGACCATATTCTCGTAGATTCTATAAAATGTGTAACATGCATATAAAGTTTCAATTTTAGTCTACAAGTACGACTTCGCCGTTTGAGAGTTCTCACTTAAAAAATTGTGGATGGTAATTGCTTAGCTGCAATCACTGATGCAGGTTGAAACCATGAAACGAGCTCCATCGCTGAGGAGTCTCAGGAGCCGTCGGATGTGCAACTTTTAGATCTTTTAATCCTAGCCGTAGGATTTGTTGAGTTAGTTAAAATGTTGTTAGGCGCAAGTTTAAAAGGGAATGAGAGGGAAACTTGAGTTTTGAGCGTTCTTTCCCAAAATTCAATCTGTAAAATCTTCCAAGTTTTGAATACAAGCTTCGAGAATTTTTCCATACACTTTGTCATCGTTCTCAATCAAACACATCTCCGATTCAATTCGTTACAAGTGGCGCCGTCTGTGGGAGCGGCGGAGGTGCTGTTGTTGCTTGATATCTGTTTTAAAGCTCTGGATCGATTTCAATGGCTTCAAGGTTTGAAGCGGAGAAGTTCACGGGGAAGAACGATTTCGGTCTTTGGAAAATGAAGATCCGAGCGTTGCTGATACAGCAGGGTTTGGCGGACGCGCTGAACAAAGATGATCCAGATGCGGTGCTCGATGGAAAGGCCATGATTAAGCGGGCAGAAGTACTCGCAAAAGCGCATAGGTGGTGGTCTTGAGCTTGGGCGACAAGGTGTTGCGTGAGGTGGCTAAAGAAACCACGGCAATCGGAATTCTCGCGAAGTGTGAAGAGCTGTACATGACGAAATCGTTGGCGAATCGGCTTTTCATGAAACAAAGACTCTACTCGTATCGATTCACAGAAGAGAGAGACATCTTGGAGCAGTTGGAGGACTTCAACAAAGCCATTGACGATCTTGAAAATATCGATGTGAAGCTCGGAGAAGAAGATAAAGCTATACTCCTGTTGAATGCTTTGCCTAAGTCCTATAACCAGATGAGAGATGCCATATTGTTTGGAAGAGATGGGACTGTGTCTTTGGTGCAGGTTCAATCGGCGATCAGATCTAAAGAAATCAAGCGATATGGAGAGAAGGGAAGTGAGCCGGCCCCAGAGAGTCTTTATGTAAAGAAATTCAAGGGCAAGAAGCCATTCAAGAAGGAGAGGGATGGCTCCAGAACCAATGTCGTTGATCAGAGGGAAAGGGAAACGCGTTCTTGCCACTGGTGCAAGAAGCCGGGCCATCTAAAGAAAGATTGCTTCGCATGGAAGAGGAAGCAAGCGCAAGAAATTGGCCCCTCCAAATCGAGCTCTGATTGTGTGCAGGAGATGGAGGTTCCACATGCCTTGAATTTTATGGAAAAAGGATGTGGAGAGCCATGGATTCTAGACTCGGGATGTAGCCTGCACATGTGTCCAACTCTTGAATTATTTGAGGAGATTTCATAGGCGCATGGTTCTGTAGTCCTGGGGAATAATCAAGTCTGCACTATTGAAGGGATTGGTAAGATTCGTTTTAGACTTGATGATAATTCATCTGCCATTTTAAGTGAGGTAAGATACATACCAGAGGTGAAAAGAAACCTGATCTCTCTGGGAATGTTGGAGAGAAAAGGGTGCTCATTTCATTCATCAGATGGAGTTATGGAGGTGAGAAGAAAAGGGATTGTAGTGATGAAGGGAAGAAGGAACGGCAACCTCTATTATCTTTGTGGATCAGCAATTGTTGTGAGCGATCAAGTTAATGCTGTCAGAACAGAAACTTATGATGCTTGGCATAAAAGATTAGGGCACCCAGCCATGGGCAGCATCAAGGAACTGATACAGAGGGAAGTGATATCAAGTATTGATGAAAAGCCTGATGGGCATTGTGAGGAATGCTTTATGGGAAAATCCAAGAAATTACCATATCAGAAAGGTAAACACACATCCATGCTTCCACTAGATTATGTTCATAGTGATCTGTGGGGGCCTTCCCCAGTGTTGTCTATAGGTGGAGGGAAGTATTATATGACAGTAATTGATGACTATTCTAGGAAATTTTGGGTGTATATTCTTAAAGAAAAATCTGAGGCTCTTTCAAAATTCAAAGAGTGGTGTGTTGCTGTTGAAAAAGAAAAGGGGTGTGTGGTGAAATGCCTTAGTACTGACACTGGTTTAGAATTTGTGTCGAGGGAGTTTGGGGAGTTCTGTAAATCTAAAGGTATAAGGAGGCATCGTACTGTTCCATTGAATCCTCAACAGAATGGTGTGGCAGAGAGGGCAAATAGAACGATTATGGAGAGAGTTAGATGCATGTTGCTGTCTTCTGGATTGGAGAAGAAGTTTTGGGCAGAGGCTGTGGCCACTGCAGTGAAATTAATCAATAAGTGCCCCTCTTCAGCCATTAATGGAGATACACCAGATCTGAGATGATATGGAAGCTATGGAGATTACTCTCACCTCAAGACATTCGGTTGCAAGGCATTTGCATACTTGAAGCAATCAAAGCTGGATGCAAGGGCTTTAAGGTGCATCATGCTGGGATATGAGGCTGGGGTAAAAGGTTATAGGCTCTGGTGTATAGAGCCGGGTAATCACAAGGTTTTGATAAGCAGAGATGTGACTTTTGTAGAAGCTGAAATGCCATTCAAGCACAAGGAAGAGATTGTGCAGAAGCCTCAACCTGATATCCAGATTGAGGTGGAGGAAGATGTGGATACTAATGATAAAAGCACGGATCAGCAAGAAGATGTTGAAGAATCTGAGGGAGGTGAAATTCAGCCAGAGTTGGATGGATATCAGCTAGCTAGAGACAGAGCTAGAAGAAGGAATGTGAGGCCTCCACCCAGATATGCTGATTTTGATATGCTATACTTTGCCTTATGTGTGGCTGAAGAGGTAGAGTTCTCTGAACTGTAAAGATAGAGATCAGTGGTTAAGAGCAATGATTGATGAGATTGATTCTCTAATGAAGAATGGAACCTGGGTCTTGGTGGACAAGGTGGAGGGGAGAAAGTTAATCACTTGTAAATGGTTGTTCAAGAAGAAGATTGAGTCTGCAAACAATGAAAATATCAGATTCAAGGCCAGGTTAGTGGCTCGAGGTTTTACTCAAGAACAAGGGATTGACTACAATGAGGTGTTCTCACCTGTGGTAAAACACACTTCAATTAGGATCCTACTTGCTGTAGTGGCAAAGCTTGACTGGGAATTGGAGCAATTGGATGTAAAAACAACATTTCTTCATGGGGATTTGGAGGAGACGATTTATATGTGCCAGCCAGAGGGCTTTGTCAAGCATGGGATGGAAAGTAAAGTGTGTCTACTGAAGAAGAGCCTTTATGGCCTTAAACAGACCAGTAGGCAATGACACAGAAAATTTGATGATTTTGTGCTAAGTAATGGTTTTGAAAGATCAAGTTATGATGAGTGTGTTTACATCAAGAAGAAAGGTGGAATTGCTGTGGCTTACTTGCTCTTATACGTTGATGACATGCTTGTAGCAGGTGCATCAAGAACTGAGGTGGAGAAGGTCAAGCATGATCTGAGTTTGGCTTTTGACATGAAGGATTTGGGTGGAGCAAGAAGGATCTTGGGCATGAATATTGTCAGGAATAGGGGAAGGATGGAAATATGGCTGAATCAAAGTGATTATATATCAAGGATATTAAAAAGATTCAGAATGGATAACTCTAAAGTGACAGCAACACCTATAGCACAACATTTCAGGTTGACTGTTGAGCAATCACCTAAGTCTGATGAAGAAAGGCTTGAGATGCAAGACATCCCTTATGCAAGTGTGGTTGGGAGTGTGATGTATGCCATGATTGGAACTAGGCCGGATGTGGCACAAGCAATTAGTTGTACCAGCAGATATATGAGTAATCATGGTAGAGAGCATTGGCAAGCACTAAAATGGATTCTCAGGTACCTAAGGGGAGCTGGAAACATGGGAATTTTATTCAATAGCACTGATTATGGGATGGAGGATGCTCTGATTGGATATTGTGACAGTGACTTTGCTGGTAGTATAGATACCAGAAAGTCCCAATCTGGATATATCTTCACTATGTATGGGGCGGCGGTTAGCTGGAAGTCAGGTTTGCAAAACGTTGTGGCTCTTTCTACCACTGAGGCTGAGTATATATCATTGACATCAGCAGTTAAAGAGAGCTCTTGGCTAAGAGGAATAGCAAATGACTTTGGAGTGCAGCAACAGGTTGTTTCCATAGGATGTGATAATAATGGTGCACTAAGTCTGGCTAAGCACCAGGTCTTCCATGAACGTAGCAAGCACATCGATGTGCGGCTACATTTTGTAAGAGAGGAAGTAGAGAATGGGAAGGTAAGGCTGTTCAAAGTGGATACAGCAGTGAATCCGGCAGACATGTTAACCAAGCCGTTGCCTAAGGAAAAGTTTGAACTTTGTTTGAGGTTGGTGGGTTTGTGTGAGCAGCAACAGTCGGATGATTCACCTAAGCAATGAAGGTGGAGATTTGTGGATGGTAATTGCTTAGCTGCAATCACTGATGCAGGTTGAAACCATGAAACGAGCTCCATCGCTGAGGAGTCTCAGGAGCCGTCGGATGTGCGACTTTTAGATCTTTTAATCCTAGCCGTAGGATTTGTTGAGTTAGTTAAAATGTTGTTAGGCGCAAGTTTAAAAGGGAATGAGAGGGAAACTTGAGTTTTGAGCGTTCTTTCCCAAAATTCAATCTGTAAAATCTTCCAAGTTTTGAATACAAGCTTCGAGAATTTTTCCATACACTTTGTCATCGTTCTCAATAAAACACATCTCCGATTCAATTCGTTACAAAAATATGTACATTAAATGATACGGTGATCATGTGTATTGCCACTACACCGTGTGACGCATGTGATAAATTCTAAATTAGAAAAATTAATCGACTTTTGTTGTGCAAGTTGTGACGCGTGTGATCATGACCTACATATTATTGAAATTGCGATATACCAATATAAAAAACAAAGAGAAGACAAAAAGTAGAGAGTCATGACTCATATCCTTTCAGAAATATACCACTAGCACGTAAATCATATTGTCGGTCTTTATATAATAATAATAATAATAATAATAATAATAATAATAATAATAATAATAATAATAATAATAATAATAATTCCTTCGACATGGGACGCGAAGGTGTTTGAAAGTGTAAACCAAATTTTTAACAACCATGTATTTTCCGATTGGGTTGGATTCAACTTTCAACTCCTGATTGGTGGTGTTCGTTCTAAAAATAAAATCAAATACGAATGCTACATATAGAATAATAAATATCACGTCAAAGAAATAATATTTACATTTGAATTGATTTAATAATATCATAATATTAAATATAGAACAATAAATATCAATTAAAAGAAATACGAATATTTAAATATAAATTGATTAATAATAGTAATATTTATAAATCAGAAAATTTAGTTAAAAACATAATATTAAATAATTATAAAATTACGATTACAAGTTTACACTTGTCTAGCTATAAAAATAGGAGAATTGCAAGTTATTATTAAGAGCATCTCCAAGGGAAGAGGTAAATAGAGAGGTACAGTCATATAACTATCATATTTACTTTTTATTTATGAAAAATCATTATCCAAGGGGAGAGGTATTTGTGAAGGTATTATATCTTTTTCCATTTTGAAGAAGTATCTTTACCTCTCCATGATTGGAGAGATAAAATCTTATTTGCCTTCTTTTCATTAAAAATCATTTTCCAATGGAAAATGTATTTGAAAAGGTATTACACTTTATGTCTTTTAATACATGTTGTACTATTATTTTATTTTTAAAAATATGATTTACCTTCCTATATGTCTTTTTCCTTTGGAGTGTGTTAGTTTTTGAAATTGTATATTTCACTTTATGAGAAGATATATAGATAATATACCTCTTTTATTTACCTTTCCTTATTGGAGATGCTCTAATATTAGCCTCATCTTTATATTTAAATATTTAATGATAATCTTGATCGACATGGGGATTTGTTGGTCAAGCTAAAGATGTTGAACTATTGAGGATCCACTTGAAAAGTCTGCGCAAGATTTTGTCCGCCGATTTTTCTACCATTAATATGGGTTTGGATCCCCTGCTGTGGCTGTTAGCACAGCAGGGGATGCTGTTCCATACATAGAATTTTTAATTGTTAAATTATAATATTAAAATATTAAGTTTGTTTATTATAAAACAAATAAATGTGTGTGTATGTGTGGCACAGCCCCTGCTGTGCACAGCAGGGGATCTTGGCCCCATTAATAGTCAGCTCAGACGAATAATATATCTATTTTTAGATTTATATTAAAACAAATTTAAATAATTTCCGTATTTGCTACGGTGATTCGTCTACAAAATAATGTCAACCTTCACTTTTTCTATTTTTGGTAAATAATTCTTATTTTCACGCGCCACAATCTATAAGCATTTTCAACTCACTTTCCTGCACAATTTTTTAAAACCCACACCGAGTCAAATGAGACTTAAATGACTGACTAAGAAATTAACTAGATCGATAGACCTACACTACATTGATTCAAGTTTCGCCCGTTAAAACTGGTATTGATAGCAAAACTAGAGCATGTGTATTGTTTCGATTCAATCTTGCATCATTCGTATTCGATCCTAATCTATTTATCTATTTATATACATATACTGGTTCAAAATTTACAGTTATTATTCATCAAACTATTCCAAATTCATTTAACTAGAGTATTATCTTATCTTTAAACTTAGTAAACAAAATTTATTGTTTATTTTATTGCATTAACTATACAAGAAATTATCACTCGCTTTTCCACAGTAATAAATGTGTTAAATTTTCATGTATTATTATACATCTGTCCATACATTTGAATTATAACTAGTAATCAAATAAATATTTCTCCACTTGCAATTTTTTACGTAAAAGTATTGTTTTGTCATTGATTACATAAAATTATTGTTTTAATTAATAAGGTAAGTGAATTATGGGGAAAAGCTAAGCTTGTTAATTGTAAAGTGCTCATATTTTCTTTACATTTTATAACCACCAACCCACCATGAAGCTTTTCAACCTTATCTTGTTTGGAATACAGAATCAAAATTCTTAGTAATTACTCAATTATATTTGGTTACAAATTCATTCCACGTCAAATAAGAGTGAGGAAAGTTTTTTGGCGTAAGGAAAGTTAAAACTTATGTGTTATCCAATTCTAATTAGTTTGAAACTTTTTTAAATGTATCCTACCAACTCTAATTAGTTTAAAGCTTTTAATTATACGCAAAAACAAATTCACATGGGCTTGACTCAGCCTAAAAAAAATATTGAATAATATATGATTAAAATTAAACTATTTTTTCTCTTTTACTCCATTAGAATTGGATCATTTTTTTAACATAATTAAATATACTAATATCTCTTTTAGTTTATTCAATCAATTATATTACTCTTTTCTACTTTATTTTAATAATGGAGTAATTTATTCTTTTATTACTTAGTTCTAGCTCTAGTTAACTCATTAATAAATTTATTCTTTAATCTTTGCGCTCAAAAAATGTCTCGACGGTAAAATAAGCAAAGACCCGTTGAATTAAGGTTGTAAATGACTGTTTTACTATCATGAAAAATTCAGTGATAGTAATAATTTATACAAAACTATATCAATCTTAAATTACTTAGAATTACTAATATAGTCCTTAATGTTAAAAATATAGAAACAGTCCGAGGATAGTTTTGGAATTTATTTGCCTCGTAGTTTTGCCCTTCAATGTGACGAATAATAAAACAAGGGGAAAACATCATACAAGAAATTAAAAAATAAATAAAAATCAAACTATGGAGTAGTAGTTAAAACAATTGCATATATACATGAATCAATGCAACTCCAAATTCAGTCCAATCAAAAAATGGAATTACCTCTTATCTTCTCCATAACTCTCACCATTCTCCTATCAATCTTTCTCATCTCCAAACGCAGCCGCCACCGCCGCCGCCTCCCGCCGAGCCCCGCCGTGGCTCTGCCCATCATCGGCCACCTCCACCTCCTCAAACAACCCCTCCACCGCACCTTCCACCGCCTCTCCCAATCCACCGGCCCCATCTTCTCCCTCAAGCTCGGCCTCCGCCGCGCCGTCGTCGTCTCCTCCCCGCCCCTGGTCGAGGAATGCTTCACCAAAAACGACGTCGTTTTGGCCAACCGCCCAAACATCATAATCGACGAGTACATCGGCTACAACCACAGCACCATGTCCGGCGCCCCCTACGGCGAGCTCTGGCGCAGCCTCCGCCGCATCGCCGCCCAGGAGGTCCTCTCCGGCGCCCGGCTCACTGCGTTTGCCGAGATCCGGCAAGACGAGGTGAAATCGATGCTGCTTAGCCTCGTCGAGAAAGAGACACTACCGCAAAAAAACTCGTTAATTACATATTTTTAATGCAATTAATGACGCTTAATTTTATTTTTTAAATTCTAAATATAACACCAACGCTTTAAAAAAACGTCTTTATTGTTGTTGTATCAAGTAAAATCAGAGAACGCAAATAAAAACTTTCTTAATTTATCCTTAATTTAAGAACGCTTTCTTCTATTGTTGCTGTCCCAAGTAAAAATTAGAGAACGCAAATGAGACTTCTTTAATTTATTTTTAATTTAAGAACCTTTCTTTTATGGTATTATTTTTGAAAATTTTCCAACATAAGTAATTGCGTCTCAATTTATGTGTACTTAAAAGATAAGTTTTTTTTTGCAGTCAGGGGTTTTCGGAGGTGGAGCTAAGGCCAAGGCTGTTGAAGCTGTCGTTTAACAACATGATGAGAATGCTGGCGGCGAAGAGGCTGGATGAGGAGAGCGAGGAGGGGCGGAGGCTGCGCCGGATAATCAACAAGGTTTTCGAGATGGCGCAGGCTTCGAATCCGCAGGATTTCTTGCCGTTTCTGCAGTGGATTGACTACGGCGGTTTCACCAAGAAAGTGGCGGCGCTTGCGGAGGAGATGGATGAGTTGTTTCAGGAGCTGGTGGATGAGCGCCGCCGCGAGAAGAGGAATAGTATGATCGGACATTTGTTGGAGCTGCAACGATCGGAGCCGGAGTTTTATTCCGATATCACTATCAAAGGACTTCTCATGGTAACACTTCTTGGTCAACTTTGTGTTCTTTCTTTATTTTTTCCTATGAAATATCTATAAAATAGGAGTCCTATTTAATTAGGCATGGACTTTTAAGGAAGGTAAAGAAAAATGGATTGAATAAGTGAAATTTGAGTCTCCCTTATATATAATATATATTAATTTTATAATAAAATATGAATGAAATAAGTTGGTACAATGTGAAACCTGTACAACTTATTTTTTGTACAACTTATTTTTTATGATAAGTGAAATACGACTTTTATTACGTCCCTTACCTTTTATGATAAGTGAAATACGACTTTTATTGTGAGACATACTGAAATAGCAAAATATGATTTTTATCGTGAGACGAGGGGAATAAAATAAAAGATGTACTAATATATCCTTTTCAGACCTACTATTAATGTACGACTTGTAATAATTTATAGTAAGATCTAACACGAAAATTAACACGAAAATTGTAAGAATCAAATTTCGTATCACAATAAAATAATGTACGACTACACATATTTTGCGTCTATGGTACTAAACGTCTCGATCTAAGACTTGTCCCTTGGCATTAGTTATTCACATTAAAATATCAATTTTATCTAAACGATGTAGTAGTCCAAATAGATTAATAAAAAGGTGAATAGGAAACTATAATATTTATTTCGAATTGAAATACTAACTCAAAACTGATTGGGGCACCGAGATACAAATAGATTGGGTTAGGTTAGATTATATAAAAAATATTCTAGTTTATGTTTTCATGTATTTTTTTGGAATTCTCATGTTTTTTTATAATTTCTAAATAGTAATAATTGGAGGGTTTCTAATTGTTTATAAATTTTTTTAAAAAATATGTAGTTCATATATATATAATCGTTGATAGTTCTATAAGGGAGTCTAGACATGCCCACGGTTCGTAAACTGGCGGTTTCGGTTTCGATAAATGTGGATCCGGAACCGAACCGTGAGGCTATTTCACGGTTCCGGTTTTGGTTCGAAAACCGGCGGTTCCGGTTCCGAACCGCCGGTTTTCCGGCGGTTTTTTACGGTTTTTCGCGGTTCCGGCTAGATTTCACTGTTTTCCGATGGTTTTTCACGGTTCCGGTTTGGAACCGTCCAGAAACGGCGATTCCGGCACGGTTTCGGTTCGTAAAATTTGGAACCGGAACCGGCCTGCTGTTCAAAATATGGCGGTTTCGGTTCAAGAAAAATGTCACGGTTCCGGTTTGGAACCGGAACCGGCGGTTACGGTTCCGCGGTTAACCACCGGAACCGAAACCTTGGGCATCTCTAAGGGTGTATATGAAATCAAAATAATAGTATAGAAATTTTCTTTATGATTTGTTCCATAGAATCTCATATTATTTCTATGTTGTCATATTATTTCTATGTTGCAATTTTAATTTGTTTATTATAACAGAGCCTACTTTTTGGTGGGACGGATACATCCGCTATCACTATAGAATGGGCAATGTCTCTTCTTCTCAACCACCCTCACATCCTTAAAAAGGCCAGAGAAGAACTTGAAACCAAAATCGGACACAACCGATTAGTAGTTGAAGAAGACCTATCCAACTTGCCCTACCTCCACAACATTATCTTGGAGACCTTCCGCCTCTTCCCGGCAGGGCCCCTGCTCGTGCCCCACGTGTCGTCCTCCGACTGCAAAGTCGGGGGATACGACATCCTGAGTGGCACTCTCGTGTTCGTCAATGCCTGGGCGATACACAGGGACCCCGCCTTGTGGCAGGACGCCGTGAGCTTCAATCCCGAGAGGTTCGAAGGGGTGGAAGCCGAAGCGCATAATCTGATGCCGTTTGGAACGGGGCGAAGGGCGTGCCCCGGGGTGGGGCTGGCCCAGCGGTTCGTGGGGCTGACGTTGGCGGCGATGGTGCAATGCTTTGAGTGGGAGAGAGTGGGTTTGGAGGAGGTGGATTTGGGGGAAGGGGATGGGCTAACTATGCCTAAGGTGGTGCCTTTGCGAGCTATGTGTAGGCCAATGGAGATCATGAACAAGTTTGTTGATGAATGTGTTCACTAAAACTCGTATATTTTGAATGAAAATGATATTGTGTTGCAGTGTTGTTTTATTGTTGTTTAAATCGCAAATGATATTGTCAATCACACAAAAACAATATCATTGTTTCTATCTTATAGAACTCTTTGTACCAACCATTTAAAGAGCAATTTTACTATTTTGGGTTGTCCACGATTTAAAGAACCATTTATTTTATTTCATTTTTAGTATGCGGATACCACATTCCATTAAAATTGGGTCTCACATTCCACTCACTCTCTCTGTTTACTTTTCTTCATAAAGTCAAATAATTTCTCAAAATCGATACCGAGTCAAAAGGGCTCTTTAAATAGTGGACCGAGGGATTATCATTTTTTCAGTCTTTGATATATTAAAATTTTATTGCAACCGTCATATCATTAACTTCAAAGGTCAAAATTTTATTAAAAAATATGTGAAATTTAAAATTGAATTATTTTACGAGAGAGAAATTGATTTCCATATATGATGAAGATGAATAACCGTAGTTGAGGTGTTATATTCAAAGGTCAAAATTGTTATTTTCATTTAAAGGCTAAGGAAAAAAGAGAAATTAATTGTATCCACTAGATCTTAAGATTATACAGTCAAAGTTGTTGTGTTGTTTGCATTGTGTTTGTTGTAGTTGGATCAACAGCTCTACCATGTTCTCTTATTTGAAACTTATCTTTTGTTGCTTGCTTTTAGTTTGTGTATGTCCAATAATTTTGAAAACCAAATCAAACTCTTTGGATTGTCTAGATAGTAGTTAAAATCGGTTCATGGTACTTGAGTTTGCACAATTTGCCTACGTGAAATATGACAATCTTACTTATTTATGCTACACTAGCCCCGTAGGTTTTCTTGATTTGATGCGTGGCCAATGCTAAGTAGCGAGGACACCGACATTTTGTGGTCATGCATAAAAACCTGACAATATACTAACCACCAACCGCGACAAATTATTTTGCCAATAATTATACGGAACAAACCCGAATCAAAATTTGAATGGTGTAAAACCTTATCATGTGAGCTTTGAATCTATAATAGATTGTAGAGTTTTATGTAGGGTTTTTTAGTGTATTCCACAATTTGTAGATTGATCCGAATGGTCTATGGTGTTGACTGTCGAACTTTATCATGTGAATTTTGGAGTCATCCACAAAAACCTTTATCATGTGAATTTTGGAGTCATCCACAATGATGAATCGGCGAATTTTTGATGATGATGAATGCTCGTAAAAATAAATTACGACACAGAGAATTTTACGTGGTTCGATTTACTGAGGTAAATCTACGTCCACGGGGAGAAATGGGGGCAGGTTTGTATTGCTTGATCTGCGAATTACAGCTTACAACACAGACTTGCTATCTGATTATTTCTCTAGAGAGATTCTAACTCCTCTCTATCAGATCTAAGTTCTATTTATATATTGAACTAAGATCGTGGCTTGCATCACCACCCTAAGTCGTGGATGTCGTGTAGGTCATGGCCTAAGATCGTGGCCTGAGTTGACGCCACGTGGTAGTGGGTGTGTTGGAAGTTGTGGAAATCCTGCATGGGTCCACTAACTCCTTGTTCGGTCGAATACTGAGACCGAACTGCTTTGGTTGCCGATCTGAGAGTAGAGCTTGATGCCGACCTGAGAGCAGAGCTTGATTGGTTGGCTTTTACCGAGCTGTAGGCTGAGGCCGAACTCTTTGGTAATGCCGAACTCCTCCGAACTCTTTGGTAATGCCGAACTCATACTCTTCCTTGGGCTTTGGGCTGATGGGCCGTCACTGCTGTTGGGCTTGTTTAGTTCGTACCCCATCACTACCCCCCCCCGAAAGACGAAGTGAATCACTTCGGCGAAGCGAGTCACTTCGGCATTCTGGATAAAGGTACGGGGGAGGCTGACGTCAGGGGACGTGCCTTGCATGTGACTGCATTAAATGCGACAGTAAAATCCGGCCGTTGAATCCTGAAAAGGTGGGATTCGAAACGGTGCGATGATTTTGAAATCTTCGCCGAATCTGATAAATATGCTCTTTCTTCCTCATTTGAACACCTTTGCTGTTGCGTCTTCTATACTCTCTCTTTCTCGAGAAATTTTCTTCCGCTTTCAAGAGCTTCTTCAGACTTTCTTCACTTTCAAAAAGTAAGAAAAATGTCTTCTTCTTCTTCTTCGGTGTCGGGTAGCGGTAGGAAAGGGGATAAGGGGTCTTCTAGCCGGAAAGAATCCGGGGAGAAGACCGTAGAGTATTTTCACAGTATCTTGAGTAAGGATACTGTGATATCCCTTCACGAGAAGTATTTTTTACCTGGGGGGAAGGCGGTGGTTCCCGACGATGATCATAGGGCTAACGACCCGCCGGAGGGTTATGCCACCGTTTACGAAGCCTGCTTAGAATGCGGGCTTCGTTTTCCTCTTCCCCCACCTTTTGTAGAGCTTCTTGATTTTTTTCAACTCCCTTTAGGTCAGGTGACTCCGAACTCTTGGAGGCACTTATCGGCTTTTGCTGCCGAACTGCGTAGGCTAGATAAGGATCTGTCTCTGAGGGCAATCCTTAATTTTTTCCAGTTTAAAAGGAAGGGATCTTGGTTTTACTTGATCCCCTTACAGCCTTTTAGGGCCTTCTGCAAAACCAAGTGGCCGAAATGGCAAAACCGTTTCTTTTTTTATAATAGGACTTCGGCTCCGGGCTTTCCTTGGAGAAGGCCGAAGTCCGTGATTCCCCATCCTCGGTTAGAACCGTTGGCCGAGCTCGAGGGCGAGCTCAATAAGATTCCTATGATTAGGAAACAGTATTCGGAAACTGAGCTCGTCAAGGGCGACCTCGTGTTCAATATCTCGTCTTCGGACGAAGAGGCCGAGGGTGAGGATTTCTCTTTATCTTTATGCTCTACTGCTTTAACGAAGAAAACTAACCTTGTTTTCTTGCTTTTTGGCAGTGTTCATGCTGAATAAGGCTATCCGAAAGTCCTCCGAGCTTGAGGAGCCGGAGAAAGAGAAGGCTACCAGCTCGGCGCCTGATGCCGAGAAGAATCCGAAGAGGCAAAAGACCTCTTCGGGTCCAAAGAAGCCGGAGTCGACTTCGGCAAGTAGGAAGGGGAAGACCCAGAAGCCCCCGAGAGCGCCCGAGAAAGACGTGGTCTTGGCGCCTCCTTCGGAGCATATCTGTGAGCCATTTTTATGGCCCACGGACTTCGCCGAGGTGAATTGTCTTCTTGATTCTTTGGCTTGGCTTCTGTCCTGTATTTTTGGTGCCCTCTGTTGACTTTTTTCCTTATCCATTTTCAGAGGAACGATATGCTCTCCAAGCTCGTCGCCGTCGAACTCTCCAAAGCGTCCAACGACTATGCTGAGATGCAGAGGAAATTGGCGGCTGCTTGTCACCGGGCCGAGCAGGCCGAGGCAAACTTTGAGAAAGCCAGAGCTGCTAGGATTTCGGCCCAGGATGAAGCTCAGTTTGCCAAAAACCAGCTCGTCATCCAGCGAGAGCAGACGAAACGGAGTGATGCTGCCGCCGTGGTTGCCCAGGGGGAGGCTCTCCGTGTTTACACGGAGAAACTCTTTTTGAGCAGCCAGTTCTCGGCTTTTGTCGGTAGTCTGGTAAGGCTAATTGCCGATAAGGGCGAGCAGGGGGCCGACGTCGTGCTGCCTCTGTACAGCCGAGAGATAGCAGCTCGGCTTCAGAATCTGCCGCTCCTTGAGGAGCTTGCTTCATCCTCGGTCCTGCTTTCTGCAGACCGAGTCCGGAGTTGTCGCGCTGATCGGGACGAGAACCTGGAGGCTATCTTTGCCTCCGTGGGACCCGTCTCACCCGCCTCGACTTACAACGGAGAGGGTGAGGCCGAGCCGCTGGAGCGGGAGGCCGAAGTCGAGCGGGCCGGGCATCCGGAGAAGGAAGCCGACCAGGAGACGCAGCAGATCGGCTACGGTGGCGCCGAGCAGGCTGGGGAGAGCAAGGAGGCAGAGGCTGAAGCTGAAGCAGATAAGGAGAAGGAAGCTGAACCTCACCGAGAAGGTGGAGACGAAGCTAGCGAAGTATGATTTCGTCTCCCTTCTCTTAGTTTAGTTTCTTCCTTTATGTAAAATGGCCTTGAAGCCCTCCTTGTATAGAAAATTTTTTTTTTCTTATGAATGAAAAAATTCTTCTTTCTTCTCTTGTGTCTTCGTATAGCCTTTCGTACTCTCTTACTCCTGTTGTGGTTTACTACCTGCTCGGTAGGCTGAAATGCCGAACTGACGTAGCTGCTTTGTATTCTTAACTCTCAAGGAGCTGGAGGTACTTCACTGGAAGCGGCTGTACTCTTCGGCTTTAGACGAAGCTGAGAAAAGAGCTATAGCCGATCAGACGAAGAATGACGAGCTTCTGGCTCGTTTAGTGAAGCTGGATGCCGATAATAAGGACTTAGAGTCCGATAAGAATGATCTGGAGGCCGAGCTGAATACGACCATTGCTGAGAGGACTGCGTACGAGGATTACATCCGTGTGCGCGGGGGAATGACCATATCAGATGTTCAGAGTCGAGTTGACGAACTGTGGGAGGAATATAATGTACTCCGGAGGAACAATGCGCTGGAGAGCTCGGCTTGCCAACAAGTCGTGACATCATTGCGGCGCTGGGCTTCTCGGTACAACATTGTTCTTTCTCGGCGCCCCTCCATAGAAAGATTCCTTCGGCATATCGTGCCAACAGATGCTCGTCGAACATCAAGCATTCATAATTACTATAATCGCTACGTGTCCAATTTACTTGCTCTAGAGAGAACTATTATTATTTAAAAATAAAATTAATCTCGCCCGTAAAAAAAAAAATATGTTTTAAAAAAACAATGCAATACCAGGAATCTAAATATAATAAGAATCTAAATTGCTTTTTGACTTTCTATTTAGTTACATCCAACTTAAATATTGAAAACGCTTAAAATGTTTATATAGTTTAAGCAACCTATATGGTACTACTAATTATGTGGTAGTGCTAATCTATATTTATTCCGAGTGAACGACTTCAAAAGTTCTTAGCATTTCGGTTTGTGACACGGTAGGTCCCTAACAAAAACAAAATAGTGTCAGAGGACCCTAACGTTAAATATAATCACGAATCATATTTTTTTCGGATCAAAATACCCTCAGGCCCTAAAAGGGCATTTTTGTCACTCCATTATATTGTTGACATGTGATTTCTGTCACATTTTTGTCAGCAACTTCTTATGTAGTTTTCCAATAAATTCTAGTACTTCATACGTAATTAATTTTTTTTCATTATTTACACTCTCTAATTTTTTTATAATATACATATTTATCATTATATGCATTAATTAATATGAAAATAATAAAATGAGACCCTTTCTTCCTTATAAAACTCATTTTCAAGTATTTTTCGATGTTTTCTATTTCCACTAATTTTTATTTATTTTTTACCTTGATTGATCGATCGATTTTATTTATTATGATAGTATCCCAATTTTGCAGTATTAATTTATAAATTTACGTTGTCTTATTTCAGATACTTTAATAAAAAAATGTACAAGGATTAAATAGCTAACGTCACATGATTTAATATTTTCAAAATATTACTCATGTTTCAATTTTATCACGAATGACAAAAACTATGCAAATTTATATATAAAGATTGAATATTCATATGATGTTAAAAATTTCAGTTTGAGCTAATTTAAATTTCTTAATAAAATATTAATAAATATAAATCATCTTAAAATTAGGCTTACATTAACAAATTAGTTCGATGATGTATAATGAAAAAATATTTTAAATGTCAGTGTTTCAAGAAAATAATAATGTATCATTTAATTAAATATGAAATATTTTTTATTCTGTGTATTATTGATTCAGATTTTATTTCATAAATAACTTCATATTTCCATATGTTTATTGTTTCTCAATGAATTTCCTATATGATATAACTAGAAACAGAGGAATATAAGAAGTTTTTTGTGTACAAATATTGACAAAACTTTAATCACGTATGAAATATCAGAATTTATTAGGATATCACATAAGAAGTTGCTGACATAAATGTGACAGAATTCATATATCAGCGAATTTAGGGATTGCCTGTCTCGACCACAACTCCCTAGTACTAGTGAGCGTAGCTATTCCGTGACTAAAAATAATCTCATAAACCATGGATTAAACATAAGTGAACAATTCAACTCAAGATAATGGTTTCGAAGGCGAACGGGTACATAGTCAAAATAAAATCAGAGTATCAAGACCAAATTCATAAGTTCCTAGAACATAATTCTATTACAGCGGAAGGTTCCAAGATAAAATAGTATGTATGAAGACATACTACTTTGGGCTACCTAACTACTTATTAGCGGTCACTTCCCAACACCTTTGCCTCCTCGTCCACGTTCAACCTGCACGTTAGAAAAGAAACATGCAGGGCTGAGTACTTGATATACCCAGTGAGCATAGTGCCAAAATAAGTTCCATTTAATTTGTCAGCCACAGTTGAGTGAACACAGAGTTTTTATTTAAAAAGGCCCAGAGTCACTAAATTTCTTTCATTTCATAAAATTGATTGTGCAATCCCATAAACATAAATACCATATCTGAACATATGTGAACCGAGAATGTGGCCACATTCCACGACGGTCACTGGACCGGCCAACTCGAAAGCTAGCACACGATCCCCATATGTGCACAATAGTCCGAGTAGGGTTTGCGACTCTACTGGGACCCGAATTCGATTTAACATGATTGGCATAGCCAAGTAGATAGGTAATCGTAAAAGCAAAACATGACATGACAAACATGTTTAGGAAAAGATTCACATTTTCATATTAAAAACATGTTTTGAAAAGAATGCCCACGTGATGTGCTTATCTTCAATTAATAAGTCTCGTGTAGGCCTCACTTTGCTCTCGAGCAAAATTGCCTTTAACATTCAATAGCGTAGCACACTCATTAGTACTTTGAATTAATTCTCTTGAGAAAAGAATGCATGCGTCATATTAGATCGCACCTATATCTTAGTCTCGGTTCATAGGATCTGAAGTCCCCTCTCGACTTTACTAAGTTGTAGGGTTTAATTATTTACTTTAATTAAATTCAGAGAGATTCTATTCTCTGTAACACCATTATTTGGGTACTTATTTAATAGAGATCTTGGAAATCCCTTCTATTTCTTTCTTTGAATTTCTTAAGGCCGCCTGAGGCATCACGGGGAGATGCCGGTCAGCTTTGACGTTCCCAAATTCAACATTTCTCAACCTCGCTAATTTAGTTAATTACTCGGGAATTAGTTCAATGAACTTTCGAGCTCCAAGCTCCTTTCATAATTAATTTTAGCCCAAAGTAAGTTAATAATTAGTAAGGCCGATAATTAATTAAAAGGGGGGTCAGCCCACTTATTCCTCCAATTCATCTCATACTAACATAAACATTACACGGCTAGTTTAATAAATTGGGTAGCCCAATTCATTTAAATTCTTGCCCATGGTAAAATTGGCTGTCCAATTAAATAAAAGGAGTGGCTCACTACACTAATTAATTAAAGTGGCCCAAATTTCTCCTAAACCCGTCGGCCACTTCCTCCTTTTTCAATTACTCTCTCTCTCTCACCTCCTCTTCCTTTTCACAAATTGAGGTCAACCAGCAGCGGCGGCCCCTCCATTCCTCTCACTGTTTCTCTCTCTTCGGCGAACACCGCCGCTCACGCCTCGTCCCGATGACTTCGCACCCGGCGTGATTCTCCCCCTCCATAGATCGGGCTCCTCTCTGAAGTCACTCTCTTTTTCCCTTTTCATTCACTGCCAAAACACCATTTCACTTGCACCGCCGCGTATACTCCCTCCTCACGCCTCTCTCTCTCTCTCTCTCTCTCTCTCTTCGGTGGAGTTACGGTGGAGCTCCGACGCTGCGTCGTTTCGTCGCGGGGCAGCCTCTCTTAGTGGAGCCTTCGCGGCAGCCTCGAGGCCCCGTCGTCAATCGATCACCGCCGCAGTTCACGCACAAGCTAAGTCCCCTTCCCCTTGTTTCCCCTATGTTTGTTCTATTACGAATCTAGTTCTTGGCAGTGGTGTGACTATCCTCTCATTTGGGACTCGTATCTTTGTTACATGGTTAAGTCCCCGCTGTTTGATTCAAGTAGCCTATGTTGCTATGTGTTTCACGTTTTTGTTGAACAAAGTCTATTGATGTGCCCTCTCTTCTTCCCGTGGACGTAGATTTACCTCAGTAAATCGAACCACGTAATTTCCCGTGTTGTGATCATTTATTACTTGCATTTATTCCCATCAAACGGTGGCATAACCCTCCGGCGGCGAGTTAGCCCTATGAATGTCGTCGGGAATCACCACTAACCCCCCAGGAAGAAAATATTTTCGGTGTAAGGATATCACAGTATCCTTACTCAAAATGCTGTGAAAATATTCTACCGTCTTCTCCCCGGACCTTTTCCGGCCAGAAGACCCCTCACCCCCCTTCCTACCACTACCTGATTCAGAAACAGATTCAGAAGAAGAAGACATGATTCTTACTCTTTAATGGTCGAAAGTCTCTGAAGAAATTCTTGAAGAAGCGGAAGAAAATTTTACGAAAAAGAGAGAGAATACAGAAGAAATAATCGCAAAAGTATTCCAATGATGAAGAGAGGAAATATTTATCAGATTTGCAAAGGCATTTCAAATTCGTCACACCGTTTCAAATCCCACTTTTTCTGGATTCTCTGGCCGGATTTGCTGTCGCATTTAATGCGGACACGTGCAGAGCACGTCCCCTGACGTTAGCCTCCCCCTTACACTTATCTAAAATGCCGAAGTGATTCACTTCGCTTTTCGGGGGGGTGGTGATGGGATACGAACTAAGCAACTAAACCCTAATTGCGAGCCCAATAGCAGTGACGGCCCATCAGCCCAAAACCCAAGAAAGAGTATCAGTTCGGCACAACCAAAGAGTTCGGTCACAGCCTATAGCTCGGTAAAAGCCGACCAATCGAGCTCAACTCTCAGATCGGCAAAAGCTGATCGGCGAAGTTCAGCAGTTCGGTCTCAACCAAAGAGTTCGGTCACAGCCTATAGCTCGGTAAAAGCCGACCAATCGAGCTCAACTCTCAGATCGGCAAAGTTCAGCAGTTCGGTCTCAGTATTCGACCGAACAAGGAGATAGTGGACCAATGCAGGATCCCCACGACCTCCATTACACCCACGATCTATTTAGTGGTATTAAGCAGTTATCAACCCCACTACCAGGGCTGCAAACCACGATCTTAGTTCGAATGTATAAATAGAACTTAGATCAGATAGACCAGGGTTAAGCTCTCTAGATCCTGAATCTTATAGCAAATCAGTATTGTAATCTGTAATCGAGACCAAGCAATACAAATTTGCCCTCTCTTCTTCCCGTGGACGTAGATTTACCTCAATAAATCGAACCACGTAATTTCCCGTGTTGTGATCATTTATTACTTGCATTTATTCCCATCAAAAATTCGCCACATCATCATTGCCCTACATGATGCAAAGGTGTGGGGTTGTGATGTTACCTGTTGTGGTGAAGGAAAGCTTCCTGTGCTGTAACTCTATATGATACTTAAGCTCTCCACTCTAAATCTTGCAATGTTGCTTAATTTTTGTGGTGTGTGGGAGGGGAATTTGACGAGTATGAAGGGGTTTTTATAGGCGAGAGTGTGTACTCGTGAGGCTTTAATTGGGGCAGTTGTATTCCTTGTTTTCTTCCTGCTACAAATCCTTTAGGATTCTGCAGCAAATTGTAACTGAAATTTGGTGATGTACTAGGAATAGGGACTCTTGTAATTATGCTATTTGTTGGTATTGTAGAGGGTACCTGTTGGTTTCTGGGATTACAAGAGATAACAGTAGGGCGTAATACAACCCAAAAGAAGGAATATAATTAGAAAACTGAACTGAAATTACAACTGAAAATTGAAACAACTAAACCGTGAAGTTTGATAGCCGAGTCGAGGAGGCCTCTTCCCGCAAGACGAGATACGCCCCGGTAGTGCTCTCGGTTTGGCGTGTCGTCCCCAAAGGTAAAACAGCTACGTCTCTGGTGAAGCAGCACCGCTATCAGCAGAGCTCCGGCGAACTGGATGGAGGAGAGGGCAGAGCTTCGACAGAAAGACAATGCAGAGAGGGAGAGAGTTTATGATGCAAATGCTTGTGAATGTTGTGCAGAGATGCATGGAATGACTAGCCTATTTATAGTCTCAGTCCACTGCTGGGGGTCAACAGCCATGATGGCTGTCATCATTGCGAGAGTGTAACCGCCTAACGTTACGACCGTTACGAGACCTTGTGGCAGGCGTGTGCCTTTCGTGTGTGGAGCGTTTGGATTTCTCACGTGGCAGCCGTGTAGGCTTTGACTGTGCCACGCTTGACAATGTGTCAAGCCACTTGGATTGCTGACTCGGCGGTGGTCTAAAAAGATTAGTAATGGTCCAGACCAAAGCCCAAAGACCACCCAAAGACCAATTGCCAAGATCCAAGTCCGAGATCGAAATCGGGACCGGTACGGGGCCCGAGACCGCGACCGCGACCGCGAGCACGGGCACGGGCACGGGCTCAGGCTCGGGCGGGCGGCTGTGGCGACGCGCGCGTGTGGGCTCTTTCACTCATCTTGGTCCACTATAATTATTAAGTAGCATAAAGTCACTTAATTTAAACACATTAAAAGATGTGTTACTTCTCCAATGTGGGATAATTAACACTAGTTAATTATTCCCTAAGCTCAAACTCCAAGCTTTAATTAAAAGCTAATTATGCCCAACTTTAATCCACTATTTCTCACTCACCAGAAATCGGATTTGAGAAAGTGAATATACTACATTTATCTACGTAAAATGTAGATCGACGCTATATCATTTAATTTCACAAAATTAAATGTCTTGTCACATTTATTATTTGGTCAAAATTCATTGACCAGGCATATTTAATCCATGATTTTTACAATCCCCCACATGAGTGGAAATAGCCGAATGCATATGCATGCAGACACAAGCTCAACCCTCGAGAGGTATATAAGCATAAGGATAAGTAGTTGTTGGCTTTGACTCCATAGTCGACCCCATCGGATACACAGGCGGCTTAGTAGCGCGATGCTTTGAACTAATCCCCCACAACGTGCACCGAGACAATGATGTTAACGCTTAAACACCTCAACCTCATCCGTTCTCACGTTTTGTGTCCATTGCGGTCTTGGACATCACTTTGGATTCATAAGTGCGTTTTATGAAGCGACCACACTTCGCACTTACATAGGTGATTCTTAGTCAAGTACATTGTCATACTTGGTCTCTTTGAGAACTCCATCTCTTTGAGATCTTTAAGAACCATTAAAAGTCATAGACTTAGCCTTTACCACTAGGCAAGTTCTCCAACACTCTATTGCTCTCTAGGGAATAGATATAGTTGAGTGTTTCTCATGAACTCTCATAGCTTAGTTGTCCCTTTGAACCAAGTTCTTGGGATCTCCAGTCATCATGGTTGGGTTACCACTATGATAATTCTTTAGTTTGTGGATTTCAAACCCATTCCCTCTAACAACTTATTCATTTGATCACGGTTTAACCCTTTGGTCAGCGGATCCGCTAGATTATCTATTGACTTCACGTAGTCAATTGTAATCACCCTTGTTGTGATCAAATGTCTCACGGTGTTATGTCGTCGACGTATATGTCGAGACTTACCATTATAGAAGCCATTGTTTGCCCTTCCAATAGCTGCTTAGCTATCGCAGTGGATCAGCACTGATGGCACTGGCTTAGACCAACATGGAATGTCTTCAAGGAAATTCTTAAGCCACTCGACTTCCTCACCCGCCTTGTCTAAGGCGATAAACTCCGATTCCATGGTTGATCGGGCTATACATGTCTGTTTTGTGGATTTCCACGATACAGCACTACCCCCAATAGTAAAGACGTATCCACTTGTTGAAAGTGAGTCTCTATTGTCGGATATCCAATTTGCATCACAGTACCCTTCAAGTACCGGGGGTATCTCGAGAAGTGTAGCCCAAGATTTTGAGTATGTTTTAAATATCTCAAAACCCTCACAAGAGCTCTCTAATGCTCTTTGCTTGGATTGCTCGTGTAACGACTCAACTTGTTCTCGGCACAAGCAATATCAGGTCGAGTGCAATTAGTTAAGTACATAATGCATCCAATGACCCGTGCATACTATTCTTGTGCAACGGGCTCGTCTTTGTTCTTGCTCAAGTGAACGTCGAGTTCAATTGGAGTCTTAACCGGCGCGCCATCATAGGCTTTGAATTTATTCAATATCTTCTCAACATAATGCGATTGTGTTAAGATGATTCCATCAGACGTTCTTAGAATCTTCATTCCAAGAATTACATCGGCTAGACCTATGTCTTTCATTTCAAAGTTTCTCTTTAACATGACCTTTGTATCGTTAATTACTTGAGTGTTGCTACCCAAGATTAACATATCATCAACGTATAGACACACTATAACATGACCGTTATTAGTGCTCTTGATGTAGACACATTTATCGCACTCGTTGATCTTGAACCCATTTGATAACATCACATTATCAAATTTCAAGTGTCATTGCAATGGCGCTTGTTTCAATCCATATAGAGACTTTACGAGCTTGCATATCTTTTTTCTCTTGTCCAGGTACTACAAACCCTTCGGGTTGTTTCATATAAATTTCATCTTCTAGTTCACCATTTAGAAACACGGTCTTTACAACCATTTGATGAATCTCAAGATTGTGCAATGCAGCAATAGCGAGAAGCACTCGGATAGATGTAATCCTTGTTACAGGTGAGTAGGTATCGAAGAAGTCATGTCCTTCCTTTTGTTTAAAACCCTTTACTACTAATCGGGCTTTATACTTATCCACTGTTCCATCGGCCTTAAATTTCCTTTTAAGTACCCATTTGCAACCTAGAGGTTTCGCACCTTCAGGTAGATCTACCAACACCCAAGTGTGGTTTAGCAAAATTGAATCAATTTTGCTTTGAACGGCTTCTCTCCAATGCAACCCGTCTGGGCCATCGAAGGCTACTTTTATAGATGTCGGTTATTCATCTAACATAAAAGCAATGTAGTCAGGACCAAATGTTTTTGGTGTTCTGACCCTACTACCACGTCTTAGTACTGTATCATTTGGATGGGCCTTGCACGCTTGCTTGCGTGATTTAGGTTCCTCATTCACTGATTTAGAATTAGTGGCTTCAATCTCCACTGGTTTAGAACTAGTGGCTTCTTCTTTAATTTCCTTGTCTTTGCAAGGAAATATATTTTCGAGAAATACAGCATTCCTTGACTCAATTGTTGTTCCTACAGTAATAGTCGATATTTCAGACTTGCGAACAACAAATCGATATGCACTACTATTAAGTGCATATCCAATGAAGATGCAATCAACCGTTTTAGGTCCGATTGTAACTTCTTTGGGCGGAGGAACCATCACCTTAGCCAAACACCCCACACTATGAGGTATTTGTAGGATGGCTTCCTTCCCTTCCACAACTCATAAGGGGTAACATCTTTTCATTTGAGAGAGATCTTATTCAAGATATAGTTGGCTGTCAATACAGCTTCCCCCCACATGTTATGTGGTAATCCTGAAGTTAGAAGCAGTGCATTCATCATCTCTTTTAGACTTCGATTTTTGCGTTCTGCAACACCATTAGATTGTGGTGAATATGGTGCAGTCGTTTGATGAATTATACCACTTGCGTTGCATAACTCCTCAAACGGGGCTACATATTCGCCTCCTCTATCGCTTCGAATCATTTTGATTTTACAACCAAGTTGATTCTCAACTTCGTTCTTATAATTTTTGAACGCTTCTATTGTTTCATCTTTACTTCTTAAAAGATAAATGTAGCAATACATTGTGCAATCATCTATGAAAGTGATAGAGTACTTTTTACCACATCTAGTTTGCACTATCTTTAAATCACATACGTCCGTGTGAATTAATTCAAGGGGTTTTGTGCTTCGTTCCACCGAGTGAAACGGCAACTTAGTCATTTTTGCTTCAAGACAAATTTCACATTTATCTTGGATATCCAATTTATTAGCCTTTAGTAAATCTTAATTCACTAATCTTTTAATGACTTTTGAATTCATCCCAATCTACAATGCCACAAATTTGAACACTCAGTCAAGTAAGAGGAAGTAGATGCTTTATTATTAGCCAAAGGCTTCGCAACACTGCGAGTTGCCACAATAAGTTTGAAAAGCCCGTCGGTTACATAACCTTTCCCGAGGGATTTTCCAAACTTATACAATACAAATCTATCAGACTCAAATGCAAGTTTAAACCCCTTATTAACTAGTATTGATCCTGACACTAGGTTCTTGCGGATGTCCGGGACATGCAGCACATCCTTCAGCGTTATTGTGACGCCAGACGTCATCATGAGGATCACATTTCCGATGCCAAGGACTTCGGAGGATGCTTGATTCCCCATGTTGATCTTCCTCTCTTCAACAGCAGTGTAGGAGGCAAACTTGCTCCTATCTGAGCAGACATGAGCAGTAGCGCCGGTGTCGATGTACCAACCACCCTTGTTATCAACAAGGTTAACCTCTTCAGTGACCACAACAATGAGGTCGTTTTCATCCCAGTCCTTGAACTCCTTCTCAACGACGTGGGTAGTCGGCTTCTTCTTCTTGCTGCGGCAGTCCTTTGCAAAGTGGTCCGGTTTGCCACATTTGTAGCAATCGCCTTCAAACTTCTTTGTAGGCTGTTTTCCCTTCCCTTTGTCATTTGAACGATTTGGGCGAGGGCGTTTGTTGGAGGGACCTCCCCTCTTCAACAGATTGGCTTTGGCTTCGGCTTCAAGTGGGGTGAAGTCCTTAGCCTTTTGGTCGCTTTTGCGCACATCAGCCTCAATGCGCAATTTCACGATCAAGTCTTCAAGGGTCATCTGTTTTCGCTTGTGCTTGAGATAGCTCTTGAAGTCCTTCCAACTAGGAGGAAGCTTGTCAATGATCGTGCACCTTAAGAATTTGTCGGGCAAGGTCATCCCTTCAGCCACTAATGCGTGGATGATCATTTGGAGCTCTTGAACTTGCTCCATGATGGGTCGAGAATCGACCATCTTGTAGTCCATAAACTTGGATGCTACAACTTGTTCAGTACCTGCAGCATTATCTATGCTATACTTCTTTTCTAGGCTTTCCCACATTTGTTTAGATGTGGTTACATTGGAGTATATATTGTAGAGGTTATCATCTAATGCACTTAAAATAAAATTTTTACATAGATAATCCCATTTTCTCCAAGTTTCATAGTCCGCCATGACTTCGAGCCTAGTCTCTTGATCACTTGGCGCGGGCGGCTCGTTTTCCGTGAGGAAGTTGGCGACGCCCAATGTTGTCAAATAGAACAACATCTTTTGGTACCACCTTTTGAAGTCAGATCCTCCAAACTTTGGTGGCTTCTCGGCAGGTGGCATCATTCTTGGTGCCAAAGGTGCCGCACTTGGTCTATGGAAGGAACCAATTCCGTTGCCTCCGAAGGAGCTAACAACATAGTTGGGCATAGAGCCCCCACCATTCATGTTAGGTATAGAGCCCGCCATGGTCATGTTGGGCATAGAGCCCGTCATGTTCATATTGGTCCCGGAGGAGCCAATACCAGTGTTGGTCCCGAAGGAACCAGCACCCGTGTGAGACCCGAAGGCCCCAGCACTCGATCCATTAAAGGATCCGAAGGAACCACTAAAAGTGGAACTAACCGATCCACTCGAGGTAGATCCGTCAGTGTGCCCAAGGGGGTTAACGAACTCCCAAGGGGTTGTTGATGAAGATGGGTAGCGCCCTGGAGTGGCATCATCGTCGGAATCGACGAAGTGTTGACCGGTCCAGTGGTCGCCATGTTGGAGGAAATGGCGGCGGCGGAGGTGGCAGCAGCGGTGTTGGATTTAGTCGACATCTCCAGCAAAGGTGTTAAAGGTTTCGAAAGTTTTAATTTCTGTTAAGTCCAAATTCCTTCAAAAGCAAGTTTCTATCTCGTCTTGCGATTGTTGGTTTCTGGGATTATAAGAGATAATAGTTGGGCGTAATACAACCCAAAAGAAGGAATACAAATGGAAAACTGAACTGAAATTACAACTGAAAATTGAAACAACTAAACCGTGAAGTTTGATAGCCGAGTCGAGGAGGCCTTTTCCCGCCAGACGAGATATGCCCCGATAGTGCTCTCGGTTTGGCGTGTCGTCCCCAAAGGTAAAACGGCTACGTCTCTGGTGAAGCAGCACCGCTATCAGCAGAGCTCCGACGAACTAGATGGAGGAGAGGGCAGAGCTTCGACAGAAAGACAATGCAGAGAGAGAGAGAGTTTATGATGCAAATGCTTGTGAATGTTGTGCAGAGATGCATGGAATGACTAGCCTATTTATAGGCTCAGTCCACTGCTGGGGGTCAACAGCCATGATGGCTGTCATCATTGCGAGAGTCTAACTGCCGAACGTTATGACCGTTCCGAGAGCTTGTGGCAGGCGTGTGCCTTTCGCGTGTGGAGCATGTGGATTTCTCACGTGGCAGCCGTGTAGGCTTTGATTGTGCCACGCTTGACAATGTGTCAAGCCACTTGGATTGCTGACTCGGCGGTGGTCTAAAAAGATTTGTAATGGTCCAGACCCAAGCCCAAAGATCACCCAAAGACCAATTGCCAAGATCCAAGTCCAAGTCCGAGACCGGGACCGGGACCGCGACCACGGGCTCGGGCGGGTGGGCGGCGGCGGCGGCGGCGGCGAGCGCGTGTGCGCGTGTGTGGGCTCTTTTACCCATCTTGGTCCACTATAATTATTAAGTAGCATAAACTCACTTAATTTAAACACATTAAAAGATGTGTTACTTCTCTAATGTGGGATAATTAACACTAGTTAATTATTCCCTAAGCTCAAACTACAAACTTTAATTAAAAATTAATTATGCTCAACTTTAATCCACTATTTCTCACTCATCGGAAATCGGATTTGAGAAAGTGAATATACTATATTTATCTACGTAAAATGTAGATCGACGCTATATCATTTAATTTCACAAAATTAAATGTCTCGTCACATTTATTATTTGGTCAAAATTCATTGATCGGGCATATTTAATTCATGATTTTTACAGTATCATCAGAGGCTGCAGAGATTGGTTAGGAGCAGAGCTGTTGCAGGCTGCTCTTCTGGCTCGTTGCAGCCCTCGGGTGTGGAAGAAGGAGTGCAGAAGTTGCTGCTATCTTGCCCCTTTTGGCTAGTCTTTGGTCTTCCAACTAAAGGTTGTGTTGTCTCCTTCCTCTTACTAAGAGTTTCTTTACTTTTTCCTATTCATAAATCTTAACATTTGTTTTGGTCTTGCAGTTTGGGGCAATGACTGTGAAGTGGGCCCGCTGGTGTGCTGTGAAGTGGGCTCGCTGCTCTGTGCCGTCTGTTCATTTGGGCCTGGCCCGCAGGGGTGTGATTTTGAGCTCGAAGGACACAGGCCCAAAGTTAGCATTTCTGAAATTTGTAATAGGATAGTGTTTCCCCCCCTTTTTTTTTCTTCCATTCTCAAATCACATGTGAACCATTTATTTCGATTAATGTACCTTGTTTCCGAGCATTCTTAGTTAGAAAAAAAAAATCATCGCTTTCCTTTCTCTATATTCCATTCAATAAATTGTTTCAGTTTATTCGATTATTTCATAAGCTTTTGGTTTTGCGAACTAGTAACATTAAGCTTCAACAAAGGCAGTGAGTTCCATTTGAAACAACGAGATAAGAGAGTGGCAAATCTCTAATTCGACAATAACACATCTAATAGGGCGTTTAAAAGAGTGGTTACATTGCCAAAAATGGCCTTCAAGCCGTTTGGGCATTATCGTCCGAAAAGTGGCTAAAAAACATGATTCATGATTATGTTTAACGTTAGGGTCATCTGACGATCTTTTTTTGGTAGGGCCCTGCAGTGTCACAAACCGAAAAGTTAGGGACTTTTGAGGTAGTTCACTCTATTTATTTATTCTTTTTATAAAAGGCGAGTTTTGGACATAATTTAGAATATTTATAAATTTTTTTGTAATTAATTTTAATTTATATATTCATATCTACTACTATAAATGTAATCCACGATGTAAAAAATTAATTTCCCAATCATGCGTTTAGGTATATTGTAAAATTTCATTCATTATAATTTACTCTTACAATTATTATTGATTATATGTTACTTCAGAATTACTATTATTCCTATTATTGATAAGGAAAATGATTAAAGTATAATTAATATTAAGTGCATAACTAAAAAACAAATCTCAGTCATTAGATTAAAACGATCTAGTTCAATATATGGGTGTTTTAGTTCACAATATGAATTTGAAAACAAGGAGTGAACCAAAACACCATTATAGTGAAGTATTTATCCCGTGAAAGATATAGTTTATTGTAATGGCGTTTTGGTTTACTCCTTCGTGTAGTGAACTAAATCGCTGTTATAGAACTATATTCGCATTCTCTAGTTATGCATTGAAGTAGTGATTTCCCTAAATCACTAATCTTCTCGACAAAAAATATATAATTAATAAATGTTTGAGTTTGATTCTGTTGTAAAAATAACAAAAAGAAAATTTGCTTCATTGGAAACAACTATAAACTTGCATTAAAAAAATAGGCTAGACTATTCATGTTCCAAAATAAGCTACACTTAATGTAGTAATAAAAAATGATAAATGCACCAATATTCAAAGGAACTGTAATTAATGTAATAATATTAGCAGATTTAAACAGATCTTTCTCTATATATTATTCACCCAATAAATTTCTTCAATCGATATTCTAGATGTGTTGTGGTGGGTGACAGTGCGGAGAGTGAGATACAAATAATCATAGAATTAGTATAGATTCCTGGGCCATATTATGGTTGTTAGTTATAATATAAAACAATATTTGTTTTTTTTAGTTTGCATGTAATGTTTGCTAAACTTCTATATTCCATTATTTTATTTTTCATTATTCCAATATATATCATTTCTTCATCGTCTAGAATAGTGTGAATAACTGATTCATACCATAAATAATGTCATGTACATTATTATAATGCAATAAATTTCTACCATTTTTCTATTTTTATGCTCCATTTTAATTTTTAATGTAATGAATTGAGTCATAGTATTCATATTACACTAATATTCTTTAAGATCAGTGTAAACGTTGAAAAATTTATTAGCATGTGGCGATATTATTTTTATGGTATCAATAAAGAAGTACGTAATCTCATTTTCATTAGATATCTTTTTAACTTTAATAGTGAAATCCATTAATTTTTTATTTTAATAATATATATTGTCAATATATTTGTACTATGCGACTGCCAATGACTTGAGTTGATTAAAAAGTTCCTATTGAATTGAAAACAGATAAGTTAACAGTAATGGTGATTATCATTAATCAGTTCTAGCAGTGTCAAAATGTTATTTTTTATGATAATAATTTTAATGTTTTGAATATTATAAGTTGTGGATTGACTATTTTATTAAAAAAAATTGATTCGTGTTTTTGTAGTAGAGATATGTAGAGGTTTGTTAAATGCCTAGACATGATGTACTCTCTCTTCACTGCAGTCCTATTAACTGGGTTTATTTTGATTTCATTTTAAGTTTATTTAATTTTATGTCTTTATGTCTACCGTGAATTCTTTTTCTTATACTTAAAGCTATTGACACACAACGGGGCTGAGTTCGCAATGCAATAGTTTATTTAATTTTATGTCTTTATTAATTGACAATATAAATATATGAATATAAAAATAAATTGATTTGTGCATCGAGGATTAATACTAGTATCAATAATTTACCACTTTAGATAGAATTTTGAATGTATAGGCCAAGTTTAATAAATGAAAGGGAAAATGGTGTCTAAAACCATAAACTTTGCCTAAAATTTGGTATTTTCCATGAATTTTAAAATTAGTACTATATAATATCACAAACTTTACACTTTGTTTGACATTTCCCATTGCATATCTATTACTATATTTGACTAATTTACGAGGCTTTTTTTTATCATACTTGACACAATTAAATCAACGTGATTTTCAACGTGACCTTTTATCCTACATGTTATGAACTTAAAAAGTGGTTTAAAATATTATAAAACGTATCACGGTTGCCTACGTAAAATAAGATTTTGATGAAAATATCTTATTTAAGTGAGTTTGGGAAATACCAAATAAAATGCAAAGTTTGTGATATTATAGATCAATTTCAAAGTTCATGGGAAATATCAAATTTTAGGCAAAGTTCATGGTTTTAGAGACCAATATCCCTAAATAAAAATATGTGTATTTATAATTCCTTGAAAAAAAATTCATTATGAGATCATCTAATTACTTAATGATAATAATCTAGTTACTCTCGTTGATTGTGAGACTGAAAAGATGGAAAAACAAAGTAAAAAAGTTATATTTTTAAGAGATAAATGGAGTATACAAGTACAAGAAATCTTTGTATAACTGTATTAATCCAAAATTAGAAGGATAAATATGTTAACGTTTTCCACTTAACCACATATGTATCCCAACATTAAGCACGCCTTTACGACATCCACAATGATGAAAAAATCGTCTGGACTATCCGTAGTTCGCGCTATCGTTCGCAGTTTTCCGACCGTTGTAGGTCGACGGATGACGCGAAGGACGATCGCTACGCCCGAACTTTCGGACGGTGACGAAGGGGCGCCCGAGCCTCGTCCGCCCATTGCAAGCCCACAGACGAGGACGAGGGACGCGTTTTCTGAATATTTTTTTAAAACCTTTATATATACTCCCTCACAATTCATGTTTTCCTCACACACTCCACTCATCTACTCTCTTCTCTTCTCTTTTCTCTATCAAATATGGATCCCAACAAATTCTCAAACCCGAACAGTGCCAACGAATGGTATGCTGATGTTCAACAGTGGCGGCGACACCCGTTGGCCTGGCCATGAAAACTACAGTGGGCAACCATTTACTACACCCGTTTTGATTGAAATGGTTTCGTTGTTGGCGGCCATTTTGATTGAAATGGTTTCTGTAGGGTCCACATTCAAGTCGGAATCTGAGTTCGAACTGTTCTTCAACACCGACTCCTATAGGGTCGATGAGTTGGAGCAGAGTTGTGGGCAACCTTCCGCTCCGGAGCCTTGGACGACGATGCTAAAGAAGAGGGTGGCCCGGAGGAAAATGCGCCAACCGTCCCACTCCTATCCAACGATCCCAACTACACCCCAGAAGAGTATACGAAGGTGGCTCAGTGTTGGATCGATATATCGGAGGATTCAATATACTCCAACCACCAGACGACGGCCAGGATGTGGCATCTCATTGAGGCTAGGTACAACACGGTGAAGCTGAAGTGGGCGTACAAGCGGAATAAAGAGCAGCTCCGCAAGTGTTGGGATCGGCTCAGAGTCCGCGTCAACAACTTCAGGGATATTTACACGAAGTTGAGGGACGGAAGGGGCAGCGGCGAGAACATGGAGGATGTCATCCAGAAAGCAATGCCTACCAGTCAAAGTACGGGCAGTTCAAGTTCTACAGCATTTGGCTGATGATGAAGGACAAGCCGAAGTTCGATGGAGGGATAACGGTCGCGTCCTCGGCGCTGAAGCGGACGAAGAACACCTTCAGTGGCGGTTACACGAGCAGCGGTGGCCCGACGCCTATGGATCTCAACGCTGAGCCGGAAGGGAGTTTCGGCACGCCAACGTCTACTTTTATGCGTCCCGTTGACAACAAGACTGCTAAAGCCCAGTTCAAAGGGAAGGGGGCTGCGTCTGGATCGGCTCCCCCGCTTGCGCTCGTGGCCTCAGCGCTCGCTAAGTTCGGTGACTTTCGCGAGAGTAACGACTATAGGTTGGTAACTATCGCGACCACCATCCGTGACAATGCTACCGACCCGAACACCCGCCGGATGTATGAAAAGATAATCAAGAATTTGTTGAAGAAGTTAGATTTAGATGAGTAGTGTAGGTTTTTAAAAATTTAGTAATGTAAGTGTTTGTTTAAATTCATCGTGTTTAATATAATATATTTTGGTATTTAGAGCATCCACATCCGTGCTCTTGCCAACGAGCACGGATGTGGGCCTGAACTCACTTTTACTCCCTGCTCTTAGGCAAGAGCACAACACCCACATCCGTGCTCTTCCGCAAGGACATGCTCAAGGGTCCCACCATTCTATTATTCAATTTAAATAAAAACATTTCCACAATATTAAAATGCATTAAAAATAACCGGAATAATATTACAAATTACAAAAAAAATAAAAATTACATAATTAAAATCCTAAAAATTAAAATTTTCTTCATTAAAGTTTTAAAAATTAAAAATTACATAATTTAAATCCTAAAAATTATAAATTACATAATTAAATTCATAAAATTAAAAAAACCCACTACTCGTGGCCGAATTTCGCCCAAATGGATGATGAATGTGTGTATTTATAGATGATTTTGAGATTAAATTTTTTTAAAAAAAAATCAAAAAAAATTTCAAAAAAATGGTAATAAAATCTGTATATTTTTGGGAATCCAAAAAAATATATTTTTTTATTTTTGGTATTATTTTCGATTTTTTTAAAAAAATGCCAACGGCCAATAGAAACGCGCTACGTCGCCCTGCTCGCTGGCACGGACGTGCTCTTAGCTAAGAGCAGCGCCGTGCCAGCGGCAAGAGCGCAGCGGTGTCGTGCCGCTGGCACGAACGGATGGACAGCGGTGTGCTCTCCGCTGTGGATGCTCTTAGTACTCCCTCTGTTCCATGTTAATAGAGTCATTTTTCTATTTTATGAAGTTCCAAGGTAATTGAGTCATTTCTATTTTTGGCAAAAGTAATTCTTTCTTTTACTTTATTCTCTCTTCATCTCTCTCACTTTATTCTCTCTTACTTTATTCACCCACCATTTAACACATTATTCTTAAACTCCGTGCCGAAAAGAAATGCCTCTATTAACATGAAATGGAGGGAGTAATTGAAAATAAAATAAAAAACTAAATTTAAATATAAAGGTGGGTACTTGCCCGACCACTAGTTCGAATCACCGCAGGAGAGTAGGCCGAACTAAGAAACGCTAATGTGGCGACCACTAGTCTGCCCACTAGGGCAAACACTAGTCCGAGCAATAGATGCTCTTAAGCATTATGCTGATTTTTCATGAGAAATTCAATAGACTTACGTTCAAAACTTTTGCAATAAAAATTAAGTTATGAACATTAGTAAATTTCAATCAAATAGATTCTATAGAGAGTAGAATAATAAGCCAATGACAAATAAAAATGATTACTTTGCACAAATAAATTTCTCTCTTAACACGCTATACTGAATAGAAATCTAGTAAAGCAAAATGAAAATCTTCAAAGCGCAAAATGCGTCTTTTCCTTTAGTTACAGTGAAGAGGAAAATGTGGGTCACATGTGATAATTACAAATGAAATTCTGAATTTCCACTACAAGAAACAAGTAATAAGACATTACTAAATCTTGATCAAATAAACCTCCAACTCAATCTAAATTCTCCTACATTTTTACAAGTCTTTCAAAAAATAAAACCAATAATTCCAAAACCAGTTAAATTTGAGGAACACACAGCCTTTATCTATTCTTTCCTTGCAAACGAAACAATATCCCTAAACTTAAATTTGAGTAGAAAGATATAGCAGAAATCATCTCAATGCATAAAGAAAAGAAAAAACAAGATTTCAGCTAAAAAAAATCTATCTCATAGTAATTACCCGAAGGCCTCACATCCACAACCTTGCCTTCCCAGCCCCGGCCGGCAAGGGCGAGGGCGCAGCAGCTGGGGCTGGAACCGCAGCCACCTCGCTCATCGCAATTTACTGATCTGTCACATTGATCTGTGTTCTCAACAGAACTTTGATGAATGCTTGATTCCGGGAGCTTTGCTGTATCTGCACCACAGACACTTTCTAACTGATTAGGGATACTAGATATATTTGTATCTTCTTCATGGACGTCCTCAGTATCCCTTCCCGGTTTTTGTTCTTCTATTTCTTGCTGTAGTGTCTCCGAGGCAGGTGCTACTTGAATCGGGTTTGCTTCCTTTCCTTCACTGGTCTCTGTTCTTTCTTCTGGATCTCCCTTCACTGGATTTTGATTGTTTGACACTCCAAATGATTCCTTACAGAATTCCTTGTCCTGGACATCCTCGCCAGTATCTCTGACACTTTGAAGATTCACTGCATCATCTATTCCTGCTATCTTCTCTTCAGTATGCCTCATATTTGATTCTTCTGGAAAATCACGAAGTTTTGCCTGTTGGTCTTTGGCCTCCAGTTTGGTTCGTTCTGTACTCTCTCCTATGCTATTCAATGTGGAAATCTCCGAATTTTCCACTGGTTCAGAGGTGTCTGCCATCTTTGTGCATTTATCATTTAATTCTTCGACCTCTTGACGTTCTGATCTGGTTGCTTCTGGGACTGGAACAGCAGTCCCCAAATAAATCCCACCTTTTTCTTCTTGCACTTCAGCTGTGATACATGCACCCTCTGAGAGTTGTTCAGTTAGTGCAGTTTCTTTGGTCTGTTGTATTCGGCCTCCAGTGGGGCTCCTCCTTACTTCTTCTCTATTTTTGGATGCTGTCACAACGGAAGTTTCATTTGTTGTGGAGGTGTCTGCCATCTCTGTGCATTTATCATTTAATTCTTCTACCTCTTGACTTTCTATTCCAGTTGCTTCTTGGACTGGAACAGCAGCCCCCAAATCAATCCCAGCTTTTGCTTCTTGAACTTCAGCAGTGATGGATGCATCCTCTGAGGATTGTTCTGTCAATTTAATGTCTTCACTAGCCGAGGATACTTCACATTCTGTGATTTGTTTTGGATCATCCTCTCATAAACTTTTCTGTTGTATATTTTTCATTCTCTTCTGGGTTTCCTGCCCAACATCACAAATGCACATTCTGATATGTCTTTGGTTTGAGAAGATAAATCAAACTGCTCAGCCTCAACACAGGCTTCTTTATAGGTTTCTTTGGCTTCCTCCTTGCTTTTCCCTTCTGAAAGTATCAAATGTTCCTGCAGAGTAGATGTCTAATTATAAAATGGTGATTACCAATGCATTCATGATAAAAATGGGTGTGTGCTACAATTCTTTCACCTCATCTTTTACCTGCAGTTCGTCTGAGCTGCAAATTTCATCTTCCTTGTTATGTTCCTCACTTTCTCCCTCAGGGATTATTGTTGTTTGGACAACCTAGACCGCAAGTATAATAGGTTATTGAAACTGTACTGAAAGTATAAATGGCGAACCTGTAATTCCTATGTATTACAAGTGCTACGCTTCGGAGTGGTCATCAATGTTGGAAGTGAACTTAAATGAGCATACCTCTTTACTTGAATCTTGAGTGTCTGTTTTCACACATGCAATATCTAAGTTGTGAGGATTTTCACCGTCTTTTTTCGGTGTAGGCTCCTCAATGCTCGTTTCCAGCTCTTCTTTGGAGGATTCTCTCCATTGCTTCATTTGCAAATATCTTTTCTTCGACCTCTTCTGAAGCCTTTTCTCCAGCTTCTTCAGAAACTTCTGCTACCTGCTCAATGAATGGCATTTCAACGTCATAAGACGCAGAGCTCTATAAAAAACAGAGTATATATATACTAACCTCATTCTTAAGGGTTTCATTTTTAAAGATTGTTGGATCAATTGTTGTCTCCTCTTTGTTGTCATTGATGACTACTCCAGAACTGGCACATGGAATTTGTTCTTCTTGAGCATTTGTTTCCCTAATTTCACTCGAGCAAGGTTCTTTTATATCCTCAGCTACTATTCGAGGTAACTCAATAGACTGATCTTCCTTCATCAACGTAGCTTCAGTATTTTGCTCATTTGGTGAGTCATCTTCCCTTGGAACCCTTTTTGCAATATCCTACAATATAAATAGAAGGAGATTACAAACCGTGTACAATCTGGAAAATGAGTTTTTATTTATCATATTCTTTAAGCTTGCTATTCTTTTCATCTAAATGGTAAAAAAATCTTAAATTAGTAGAGTCCAATTGAAATCACCTGAGCCTCTTGACTTTCCTCGCCTGTTGCATCAACTGTCTTTTCTGTTATTTTGTTACTTGAGATATCTTTAGAATCTATGATTTGTTCCACAGTAGAACTTATTTTTGTGTCTTGACTTGGAGCAAATGCCTTGATATCCTCAGTTGCTACTTGAGAGGAGTCAATAGGATCCTCAATCTCTGCTACTTCCTTAGCCAATGTGCTTCCTCTGATGTCATCTTTTGGAGCATCTGATACTGATGTGCTTACACTATCCTTTACTGAATGTTTTTCCTGTTCCATTAGTAAGTGATCTACATGGTTTCGTGAATCTTCATTAGTGTCCGCATCTGTAGTGGCTGCATAGTTCTGCATCAAGTATAAGATATTTTGTTATATCTATTTATCTTGCAGATATGCATTCTTGTTAACTCTTTTCAGCATAACATGAAATAGCAATTAATTTTTAGAATTTGTTCCCTAATTTTCTGATAATAGAGTCAGCTTGTTAATATAAATCTGACCTCGTCCGCAAGAGTTTCTTGCTTCAGATCAGTTGAATCAAATGACTTTGCATATCTTTCATCACCCATGGTTTCATGAGAATCTTCAGTTGAGCCTTGCTCTTCTAAATTGCTTGGTTTTCTATCTTGACCTGAAGAAGTATCTTTAACATCCTTATCTGCTACCTGCAAAGACTCAATATGTGCTTCTTCCTTTACCAGAGAACATTCTAGTTTTTCCTCATTTTCGTTCAAGTTGGCTTTTACAGTATTTTCATTTGCAAATTCAACCTCATGGCTAGTAGTTGGTTCATCATCATTGATCTTTTCTGCAGGAACTTCTTTAGAAGAAGGTTCTCGTAAGCCATCCACTTCAATTGGTGAGTCATCCTCATTGTCTCCATTTGGAACTCTTATTACAAGATCCTGTGATAATAATAACTTAGAACTTGATTGAGCTAAATAAGAAAATATTATTGAGTTCTCTTTCATTTAGAACCTAAGTATTAATTGTCCTTGCTTGACTTGAAATTAGCAAACAACAATTTATAGTGCATTTTCTACTTCTACTTCAGAACTTACATTGTTGTTATTAGTAGCATCAACAGTTATTTCTTGTGTTTTATCAAATATCCCTTGTGGAGTAGCAGTTAGGATGAGCTCCTCAGTAGGAATTTCCACTTTTTCTTCTTCGTGGACTGGACTAGTTTCATCACCTACTATCTGAGGTAACCCAATGGATACATCTTCCTTTATCAATACAGCTTCAGTATTTTGCTCTTTTGGTGAGTCATATTCCCGTGGAACACTTTTTGCAATATCCTACAATATAAATAGGAGATTAAAAACACTGTACAATTTGGAAAATGAGTTTTTGTTTTTACTATTCTTTAATCTTGTTATCACTTTCATCTACATGATAAAAAACTTCTTAATGTATTAGAGTCCAATTTAAATCACCTGAGTCTCTTGAGTGTCCCCGCTTGTTGCATCAACTGTCTTTTCTGTTATTTTGTTACTTGAGATATCTTCCGTATCTATGATTTGGTCCACAGTGGAGCTTATTTCTGTGACTTGACATGGAGCAAATGCCTTGATATCCTCGGTTACTACATCAGAGGAGTCAATAGGATCCTCAACTTCTGCTACTTCCTTAACCAACGTGCTTTCTGTGATTTCATCTTTTGGAGCATCTGATAATGATGTGCTTTCACTATCCTTTTCTGAATGTTCTTCCTGTTCCAGGAGTATATCATCTACTTGGTCTCGTGAATCTTCTTTAGTGTCCTCATCTGGAGTTGCTGCATAGTTCTGCATCATGTATAAGATATTTGTCAAATCTGTTTATCTTGCAGATTTACATTCTTGTTAACTCTTGTGACATATCCCTGCTTGTCTTGAAATTAGTACACAACAATTGATAATGCATTTTCTACTCCTAATTATACTTGACAACTTACATTGATTTTATTAGCAGCATCAACAGTATTTTCATGTGTTTCATCACATGTCCCTTGTGGATTAATTTTCACTCTTTCTTCTTCTTTGACTGGACTACTTTCGGTGCAGGACACTGCTGGAGATCCCGAAGAAGGTATGTTTTTACTCTCATTTTGTTCCTGCTGTGGGCAATCTTCTTGGACTTGCATACTCTCTTTTTTGTCCTCACTTGGAGTAGTATTTGCAATATTCTGCTGGAATTCCAGATCATTTGTTATCTATTTAATACATGGAATCATATTTTTATGATACTAAAGTTTTAATGCTAAAATGATGATCAAACAAGTACATAAAAGAAAATGCAAAGTCAGTTTTTATTTTGGCTAGTAAGTAGAACTACGGAGAAAGTTTATACCAAACTGCTTCCAACTAACCCATATATTAATGAATACTTATGTGTTTTTTTCTAAAAGATGATCAATAATGGTTCCCCCATTTACCCCGGTGTAATGATGAAGATAATTAATAAGTTTGATTCTCACCTCATGGTTAGTTTCAACCTCCAGACTAGTTTCACTATCAGCTATCTCCTCTGTGTTATCATCCTTGATTCCTTCAAGAGGCCTTTGCTCATTTGGAGAACTTATTTCTCTCTCTTGACCCAAGTGGGTTGTCTCAATCTCCTGAGCTGCCTCTTGCAAGGACTCAAGGGATGCTTCTTCCCTGATCAAACTGCCTTCAGTGATTTTAGGAGTCTCAATCTCCTGAGCTGCCTCTTGCAATGACTCGAGGGATGCTTCTTCCTTGATTAAACTGCATTCATTGATTCTTGGTAACTCCTCAATGTTGGCATTCTCAGTCGAAGCTCCATTCAGTGGATTCTGTGACACAACTTCTTCGAATGGCATGTTATCTTCCTTGCCATACTCCGAAATATTTTCTACAATATCCTGTGGCAAGAATAAAAATCATGAAACTTCTATTTGCCAAAACTCCGGAAAAGGATGATGTTGATCATATACTTCTAGGGCCAAGTTAGCCAGTTATTGTTTACTTGTGTCATTACAACCAACTCAAATATCGTAATCCGTAGTTATGTTTGCATCAGGGGAGTTTAATTATCAATAATCAAGATATTTCACAAGTTTGATTCTCACCTTATCCTTAGGAGTTTCATCCTCTTCCCCTGTTTTATTATTAGGCATCTCCTCTTTGTTATCGTCAATGATGGCTTCAAATCTTGTAGTGGGGCTTTCCTCATCTAGAGAACCTATTTCCCTGTCTTGACTTGAAGGAGGGGTTTCAATATCCTGATCTGCTACTTGCAATAACTCGAGGGGTTCTTCTTTCGTGATCAACCAGTCTTCAGTAATTTTTGTTGACTCGTCAGCATTGGCATTGCCTGCTAAAGCTTCGTTCAATGGATTTTGTGAGCCAACTTCTTCAATTGGTATCCTATCTTCCTTGTCACAGTCTGGAATATCATTCGCGACATCCTGAAGTAAAAATAAAAATCATAAAAGTCTATCCAATAAAAATCTGAGTGATGCTTTTATCCTTTTGTTTAGGATCAGGTCTAGCCATCTATTATTCACTAAGGCGTCAAATAAGATACTGAATCAATGATGATAAGCTAAGTACATTATTCACCTTTGTCTCCACATTTCCCTCATTTGCATGAGTCGCATCAACAGATTTTCTCTCTACCTTGTTAGTTGAATTTTCTTGTGGATCTGAATTTGAGGTTTCCTCAATGGATTTGTTTATATCTGAAACTGAATCATGTTGTTTAATATCATCAGGCTTGACTTGCAAGGAGTCAATAGGCGTCTCCACATCTGTTTCTTCCTCCACATATATACTTTCTGTATTCTCCCCATTTTCCAAATCAGGTTTTATTGACTCTTCGCCCCAATTTTTGGGTTCATCGATATTTTTTGATTCCATGATATTGGTTTCCTCTGCTGGAGCTTCTATCAAAGATGAATTTTGATTGTCCTCTTCCATACTTTCCTCATGTTTCCCCACTGAGTAACCCACTTGGGTTACTGCATTCTCTTCAATGTGCTCATGTGGAGTTTCTGTGGCTACATTCTGCAGCCAGATAATATACAAATTGATAAGATATAAGCTATAGGGAAATTATTTCTGTTCATTTCTTTTCTTCTTGCAGACACGTTTCAATGTTCAAAATTGTATAATCGTAAGAAAAAAGTCCACATTCTACTTTTGATGCTTAGTCGTACGTACCTCTAGAATGAGATCATGCTTTTCAGCTGCACCTTCGTCAATTAGTTTTTCGCTTATAATTGTTTGGGAGTTCTCCCCTAAGCTTTGCTCTTCAAGTGAACAAGTTGTTTCTCCGGCTGCACTTGGAGTAGGTGTATTATGATCCTGAGACTGCAAACTCTCTTTCTTTGGTGTAGTACAGTCTGTACTTTTCTCATCATTGGGCAATTCAACTTTGCTTGCAAATTCGTTGCTAGTTTTTGTTGACTCGTTATCTCTGGCCTCATCTTTTGAAGTTTCAGTTAGTGACAGTGTTTCCAGTTCCTCTTCCAAATTTATATCATGTGCCATTTCTGAGTCAGCCACTTCGATCAGCAAGCCCTTGTCACTACCCTCATATGAGACATTCTGCAACATGGACAAGAAAACTAAATATAATGATGTATATGCTCAAAGGGAAAAGAATAATCTGGTTCCTTTTTTTGGAGGGTTTACTATTCAAGATATACACTAGCTGAGTAATGATATAATTCAGTTCAAAATATGATTTTCACCTGTAATTCCTGAGTTTTCTCATTGGTATTAGCTGCATCAGTTCTTGTTTCATCACTGGGCATTCCTTGTGAATTTTCAGCAGGGTTAGGCTCCTCAAGGATACCAGTTGCTTCTGTGCATTGATCGAAATCAGATGTTTTTTTATCTTCAAGTGCTGCATGTAAGGATTCTACAGCCTTTTTGCTCTGCACTTCTTCTGTCAGCAAAACACTCTCAGTGTTTTTGTCCTTTCCAAACAATTCTTCTCCACTTGGTTCCTCGTCCTTGACAATTACCTCATCATTACTGGCGTTCGCTGGGTAATCATTTATCGAGGATAGTTGTTCATTTTCTGTTTCTTGACCATCAACATGGATGCATAAATTCTCTTCCGTCTTCTCATTTGGGATAATTATTGGAACATTCTACAAGAAGAAGAATAAGGTCACTCTTAATTATTTTTTTTCGTTTTTAGTACTTCTATATTTATATGATGAAGCTAGTTGTTATAAAATAATATACTAGTAATATATGACCAGTACCTCAACATTTTCTTCCTTTTCTGCTTCTCCATCAACTGTTCCACCTTCTGATACTTTGTCCACTGAATCAGGTACTTTTGTATCTTCAGAATCTACATGCACATCTCCTTCTTTTATAGATTCTGTCTTCGGTGGCATACTTTCCGCATCCATCTCATCAGCACAAAACTCAGCTTTCTTGGGCTCTCCATCCTCAACACGAGCCTCATCCAAAAACGTTGATGTGTCACTGACTTCTAGTGGCAAAGGTGTTTCATTGCTTTCCTTTTCCGAGTCATCTTCCTTTTTAGTTTCTGAACCTTCCAGTTCGACCAATGAGTTTCCTTCGGAATGCTCAGTCAAAACAGTTGTAGACAGATTCTGCAGAATTAATAAGAAATTACTAACTCCATAAGTTTATTGATAAATAATATTACTCTTTTCAAACTGAAGCCATATATATCTCTTTGTAGTATGACTCCCATGTTGTACCTTACTAACTTCCTCATGTTTGTCAACCTCATCAATTATATTTTTATCCTTATTGTCACTTGTGACTTCTTGTATAACTTCATTCATGGTTTCCTCTTTGGGAGAACCAGAAAAAATTGGTAGAAAACACTACAACAAGTGAAATGTTGATTTAATAACGGCCGTAAATATATGTATTTTTCTTTCTAGGGTGAAGCTATGAATCTTCAAGCGTGTCGATGACTAAGTAAAATAGAACAAGAAAAATTGGCAGATCAACATGAAAGGTTAATTTACTCAGAGCAATGTAAAAGTTATTCTTATTACTAGTATCCTTGTTTTAGAATGAAGCTACTATTCTTCAAATTTGTGATTAGAGGAAAAGAATCAACCGAGTTCTTAGTAGGAGTGTTTGTTATACATACCTCACGACCGTTCTTCTGTCCCTCAGCTGCATCAATTGTTGCTTCCTCTGCCTTAATTTTGTTTCCATACCTGTGTGCATTAGTGCTTTGTTCATCTGGAAGAAATTCAATGATGTTTTCTTGGCTAATATTAGAAACTCTAATATTTTCATGGGGCACATTCAAGGATTCTGCAGTATTTTCTATTTGTGCACCTTCTGTCACCAAGGTACATTTTGTACTTTGCTCGCTTTCAGAAAATGTTGCTTCTTCGTGGTCTTCATCCTGTTCTTTGGCTTCACATGTGTCTTTTGAGACGTTGTCATTGGTGCCCCATGTTGACGCTTCTGTCAATGGCAGCCCCTCCTCTTCCAAATGCTCATTATGATCTATTTGTGAGTCTTCGACTGGGGTAACTGATATCTCCTTAGACTTTTCTGTAACCTTTATGTCACTATGACTTGTAGCAGCATCTTCCAAGGTTTTATCCTGGCATTCTACGTCTGCGTGACTCTCACTCGAAGTATTATCTGAGGGAACTCCATAATCTACTGAAGTTGTCGCAGGCTCATTGCTTTTCTGTACGATCGTTTCTTCTTCATTCTTGCTCCGTAGTTCGTCACTATTAGAAGTCTCAAGTGTTTTGATTGTTTCTCCAGATGTAATATTTTCAACACTTCTATTATTTTCCAGTTCCTCCTGTTCCGCGATCATCTTATTGAGGTCAGATTCCCCTTCCTTAGAGACTTCATCTGTGAGATTACATGAAATATCCTCTTCTCTTGGTTTCTCATCCACAGATTTGTTGTCTGTTATTGTCACTTGGATATTTGACTCCTTATCTTCAGAACCTTCAGAGATGCAAGGCGTATGAGACTCAGTTTTCTTTAAAATCTCATCTGTAAGCGCAACATCTTCAGTGAAGGAATCGTTTATGCCATGATGATCGCTACTTGTGTCTTTAGATATCCGAGTCACCACCTTCGCATCGTCCATGTCAGGATCAACAAGTGTATCTCTTACTTTTATTTCTGAGATTGCAACTGACGAATCCGCATTGCACACCTCTGGTACCGCATCTATATCGCCATATTTGTCAGTGTTGTTGGATTCTTCAGTACTCCGTTGGGTTTCTTTGGCAGATGCGTCTTCATTTTTGGCCAATTCCACTGGTCGATCAACTAAAGTATCAAGGCCGTCTTTTGATGTTTGATCTGTGTTCTGAAGAAAGAACAAAAACTGTCAAGTTCGTGAATTGAAAGATTAATCATGTAGTTTTAACAGAGTGAAGCCGTATATTTCAGCTCATAATGTCTCATCTTGTACCTCAAGAACTTCCTTGTGATTGTCAACCTCCTCAACTACTTTTCCATACGTATGGACATTCGTATCTTCTTGTAGAACCGCATTCATGATTACTCCTTCGTGGGAACTTAAAATAATTGTTGGAAAAACCTGCAACAAGATGAAAGGTTAATATACTGAGTGTGATTAAAGGAAAAGCAACAAACTAAGTTCTTCATAGGAGTGTTATCCATACCTCAAGACGTTCTTCATGTCGATCATCTGCATTTATTGTTGCTTTGTTTGCCTTAATTGTGTCTCCATGTGGAATTACATTTCTGCTTTGCTCCTCTGGAGGAGCTTTTACGCTGTCTTCTTGGCTCAAATCAGACACTTCAATATTTTCAGGGGATGCATGAAAAGATTCTGCAAGATCTCCCTTATGCTCATTCTCAGAAACTTCAACTTCTTTGAGGTCTTCCCTGTCTTTCACATTATCCGTGGCTTCTAGGGCAACGTTTTCAGCTGGCCCCTCTGTTGATACTTCTGTCAATGGCAGCCTCTCACTTTCTTCTTCAAAATGATCATCACGTTCTATCTGTGCATCTTCAACTTGGACAGGTGAGCTCTCCTCAAACTTCTCAACACGCTTTAAGTCGTTAAGACCTGTAGCAACATCTTCCAAGGTTTGAGACTGACATTCGACATCTCCATGGCTCTCACTCAAAGTCTTCTTTGAGGTAACTCCATGGTCTTCTGACGCTGTCACAGACTTGTCACCTTTCTGTGCGACCGTATCTTCTTCTTTAGAGAATGGTGTGTTTAACTCACTCTTGCTCACTAACTTGTCGCCATTAGAAGTATCGAGTGGTGTGATCGTTTCTTGAGGTGAAATATCTTCATGGCTTGCTTTCTCTGCAGTTGTGTTGAAATCATATTCAACACTTCTCTCATTTTCTATTGGCTCCGGATATAATGTGAGATTAGACGACAAATCCTCTTTTGTTGGCTTTCCATTTGTAAATTTGTCATCTGTTGACTCTGATTGGAGATTCAGCTTCTCACTTTGTGAGATGCAAGGTGTACGAGGCTCAGTTTCTTTGCTCACGAGACTAGATTCCAGTAATATCTCCTTTGGAAGGGCAACATTTTCGGTGGTGGAGGAATCATACGAGCCATGATGGTCGTTGCTTGTCTCTTTAGATAGTTGAGTCACTCCCGCTGCATCATCTATATGACAAGCATCGATTATATCTCCCGCCTTCATTTCTGGGGCAACGGCTACTGATGAAACCATGCTGCATTTTTCTTCTCGTACCACACCTCTGTCTTCGTCACCATCCTTGTTGTTTGATACTTCGACATTCTGTTGGCTTTCTTCTGCGGGCTCAACGACCTTACTGGCATCGGGTGCAACACCATTTGCTTCGGAATGAACCTCACTAGTCACGGGTGATTTTAAAAAATTCTCACCCTTAACCATAGGAAGTTCATTGTGTTTGTCATCTTGATTTTGGTTTTCTTGGGGGACTTCACTCATAGAAATCTTGACAATAGTATCTACAACATTTTCAAGTTGCTCCACTCTCTGCCATGTTGGATAACAATAGGCATAGCTATTTGTCAAAAATGTGAATAAAAGACTTACATGATAAAATAGAAAGTTCTAGTATGTTAAAAGGAGCAACACAACATTTACTCTCACGGTTGACTTAAATTATGTAAACTATGATATGAATACCTATCAAAAGTATATCTCGCTTGCCTGGCTAAGTTACCTTTATTAATCGATTTTGGGATATTGGCCCATAATATCATGGAACTTTAAAAAAGTTGGGTTTTTTCCACGAACTTTACATAAGTTTGTTATTTTCCACTTACGAAAAAATTCTGGTTATTTTCATGGATTGAAGCCGAATTTTGGAGGGTGTACTTCAAGAAAAACTATTCTTAAATATTGAAGAACTTGAAGCTCTCGAAGTTGTTATCAAGAAATTAGGAAAAAAAATCGTATCATGATATTATTTGCCATAACTTTTTCGATAGTGTGAAATAACAAAATCGGGTAAAGTTCGTGATATTATTTATCATTTTAAAATTAGTGAGAAAAACCTAACTTTTTGAAAGTTTCATGATATTAGGGGTCAATATCTCATCGATTTTTATATACTAACTATACACACATATATGATGGTGATCTTTCATGGAGTTTTTTTTAGTAAAACCGTAAAACCAATCTTATTCATTAGATACTGTAATCCAATAATTTACACATGTGACGTGATATTTAATAAATTATTTTTTTTAATTTTTAATGAGAAATGGTACACTTGTCCATTAAATCTAAGCAAAGAAAACTTCAATAAATAAACTAATAAAATACATGCATTATTCGGTTTACATGTATATCTTAGGATTAAATATGTATTATGTTTGGTTCATGAGATTGAATCTCACAACTCTTAATCTTAGACTACATCTCATGATTATTGTCTAATATACGAATCAGTATACTAACATAGAAAACCTATGGTATATACTTATATTTTGTGTATATCTATTTTTACATTATTGTGATTAACTTTTATCAGTATTATGATTAATTAATTTCTATGTCCGTGTTGACGAAGTGATTTTAGAAACAATAATGAAGCAGAGATAGAAAAGTTCTACTGTTTAGGGATATATATCAGTGTTTCAAAAAGAGAAATATTGAGGATAGATTTACTTCATTAATTATAAGAGATTTTCTAATATATCGTGATTCTTTAAATTAAGAATGGATAAATTATAACCTTTTGATGATTATTTTGATACAGACGACACGCGTTTTTCATAGATGCAAGCCATCCATATTTGGATTCAATTGATATTGTGGTCTTAGTTTTATTTCACTCTATTGCACTCTAATACATATGACTAAAATCTAATAGTTTTGTACTGCTAAAAAAATTGGTCTTATATATTAGGTTCGTTAGTTTTTAGTCATAAATGAAGTAATATGTTTTAATTCATATTTACTAATCGAGATATTGACCTTTACTATCATAGAATTTTCAAAAAATTAGTGTTTTCTCACGAACTTTTAAATTGGTAAATAATACGTATCACAAATTTTACCCGAGTTTGTTATCTCCCCCAATTAATAAACTTTGGCTATATTGATGGATTTAAGAAAAATTTTGGATGGTGTGCTTCAAGAAAAACTATCTTAAAAGATTGAAAAACATGAAGCTCTGAAGTTGTTGTTGAGAAATTAAAATAAAAAATCCGCATCATGATGTAATTTGCCAAAATGTTTACGCCGGTGGGAAATACCAAACTCAGGTAAAGTTCGTAATATTAATTGCTAATTTGAATGTTGGTGTGAAAAACCTTACTTTTTGAAAGTTTCATGGTCAATCGTGCTTATAGTCCAAAATTAATCTTGTACATTTGTAAGAAAACCTATTTGGTCCTACACATTTTAAGAGTCTTAAATCTTACTACATAACTAGAGATCAAAATCCCAATCATAATAAAAAAAAATTATTACAGTAGAATCAATTCTGAATTATTTAACCTCAACATTAACTACTTTACCAATAGATCAACATACGGCCCAATTTATGTCTATTATTACATAGTTTAGGGACTAAACTTGTAGGAGTTCTCTTTCTAAAATTCCCCTAAACTATGTAGGAGTTCTCTCTCTAAAATTCTCCAATTTTATATTTTATTATTTGTAAAATAAATAACTTAAAATTTAATGATTACTGGATTAAAAATCTTAAAATTACATAATTTAAATTCTTAAGAAATTTAATGAGAATAGTAGTGGAAGGATCAGATAGAGTTAAAAAATTTCTGATGTGCCGTGGATGGGGGTGTTTTGATTCATTCCAATAGTAAAATGATCATTTTAAATTGGCAGCAATGTTTTCCTTTTGAATGATCTGCACTGTCTGATATATGAAATTATTTAAATCTGATCTAAAATGGCTACAAAATGACCCAATTATACACATGTCTTGACCTAAAACGGCTATGGAATGACCTTATTCCCATAAATTACATTTACATTGAATTAATAAAACGATTGTGTTAACTCTAATATAAACTAAAATGATCTAAAAATGACCTCCTTGTTTTTAAAAGACTAAAGCCCCATTTTGGTCCTTAACATATTGCGATTTTTTTATTTTGGTCCAAAACATTATCTTTTGAATTATTCGGTCCCTCACAAATAAAAACGGGTCACATTTGGTCCATTTTGGACGGTTCAGTCGAAAATTTGATGGAAATTCCAAATTTGGACGAAATTTCAAAAATTTGACGGAAACATGCCGGCTTCCGACTCCTGGTGTTCTGCCGCTGCTGCTCGCCCTCGCCGTCGTCCAGGCACCCTCCGCTACGGCTGCCTCCCCCAGCCGCAGTTCCACCTCCTCCTCTCAAATCGTGGTTGCGGCAACACCGGAAGGCGTCGTCGCCGCTGACAAACTCGTATTTATAGTGTTGTGATTGGTATGTTGATGTGCATAATTATTGAGTTTCGGTACTCAAAATGGTTATTTCCAGCCAATTACTCTATATTTTGGGGTTCACATGTTTGTTGAGTGTTTTAGGCAAAAAGTAGGCGAAAATGCTGCAAAAAAGGGAACTATCCGGCCGGGTGAATATCATGTGGTTAAATTCCACCCGGCCGGGTGTCAACGTGAAGTCTGCCGAAGGTCAGAAGCTGCCGAGCAAGGGCGACCCGGCCGGGTGAATTTCCAGTTCATTAATTCCACCCGGTCGGGTGACCCATTTAACACGCGAGGAGTCCAGTAGCATCCGACCCGGTCGGGTGAATTTCCTATGCAATAAATACATCCGGCCGGGTCCGTCAGTTTGACGATTTTTTGAATTCCAGACGCGATTTTTGGAGGAAAAATAAGAGGCAAGAGCTAGGGCAATTTGATTCATTCTCTACAAGCGGCAAAAACACACTCTCTCTCTCTAGGAGCACTCTTGGAAGAAGATTGGAGATTCAAGCTTCAATTCATCCGCCAATTGTATTCCGTATCATGAATTCTTTTATTTTCTTTAGTTTTTGTTTGTTTTCTACTTTGAACATGAGTAGCTAAACACTTTGTGTAGAATTCTTGGTGAAGATGCATTGATTCATAATTATTAATCCAATTGACTTCGTTTTTATCTTGCTCTTGTAATTATTTGAATTATTCTTGTGCTTTTTCCTAACAATTGTTTGATCACCAATTGGGAGTGTTAGGATTTCTTAGAGTAATCGGGAGATGAAATAATTAATCTTGAAAGAAGAATAATTCACACCTTAATTCAATAGAACTCGGGAGAGTTGAGGTTTTGAGTAGAATCTGTTATCTAATCGATCTATTGGGAGTTAGGTCTAAGAATTAGAAGGGGACTTCAATTGTTACACTTAATCTACAGGTTTCTCACCTCGGGAGGGGGGTTTAATCTACATGTGTGATTGATTCAATAATTCTAGAGACTTTAAATGGTAAATCGATTTCAATTGGGTTAGGCTATGAGTTGTGCATCGGATCCTTGAATTTTGCATATTTCTCCACCATCTTACACAGCTTTCTTAATTGCTTTCGTGTTTAAGTGTTCTATTTTATTCTCTGACTTTACATGCTTTTTGTAGTTGTTAGTTTTCAAACCAAAAAAATTTCTGATTGTCTGGATAGTAGTTGAAATTGGTTCGTGGTACTCAAGTTGACACTTATTTGTCTCTGTGGGATACGATATACTCTTGCTTGCTAAATGCTACAATAACCCCGTACACTTGCGGGTATTAATTGGGTAAAATAAAGTTGAGTCAAGTTTTTGGCGCCGTTGCCGGGGACAATTTTGTGTTATATAACTTGATATCGTGATAATAATCAAGATTACTACTTCAGATTTTATTGCTTTTTGTTTCTTTTTACTTCATTTTAAAAAAAATTTTTGAGTTCTCACATTTGTGTTTCTTGTTCAGGTGTATGCACACACGTTCTAAAGGCTTGCCTCTAGAACCTTTTGATCCGGAGATCGAAGCAACAAACCGGAAGAGGAACGCCTATAGGAGACTCACGCAGAAAATTCAAGCTTCTTCGCCTAACAGCATAGGAGCATCTTCAGTTCAAAGCGACCTTTCACCCATCCGATCACCAGTTCAGGACCATATTTTGTTTGATCCCGTTTCTCCTAGTCTGATGGAGTACGAAGAGGGCAACAACGGTCCACCACCCCCTCCTCCCAATTATGCTGAGCTTCTACGACAGCTGGAGGAGCTGCGTCAACAAGTCAATCATAGACAAGCTGTGGTGCCTGTTCAGAATCAGTATGCATACCAAGGCCAGGCAAATCCAACTGTCCATAGCAACATCGCTGCCAACACCTTTGAGCTGAAAAGAGGACTTATTCAGATGGCAGAGAATATTGCTTTTAGGGGCAAATCCACAGATGATCCGAACAAACACATCACCAAGTTCATTCAGATCTGCAACACTACGAAGTTGAATGGAGTGACAGATGATCAGATTCGACTTAGGCTGTTTCCCTTTTCCTTAGAGGATTCAGCAAAGGATTGGTTGGAGAGCTTGGAGTCGGGCTCAATCAGAACATGGGATGCTATGGTAGAGAAGTTTTTAGAAAAGTTTTATCCCCCCCAGTGAGGCGATTAAGAGCAACATGAGATCATTGCCTTTCAGATGAACCCTGCGGAGAATATCAGAGAAGCATGGGCGAGATTCAAAGCCTTGATGAAGCGATGTCCTAATCATGGGCTAACCCCAACTGTTCAAGTCATAACATTCTTCGAGGGGTGTGTGCCTGAAGCACAACGGGAGTTGAACTTGAGCTCAGGTGGTAATTTTCTGAAGAAAGGAGTGGATGAGGCCATGGAAGTAATAGAAGAGCTCGCATCTAATGACGACGGATGGAGCAACAACAGGAGTAAAGTACATAGGGTGGCGTCTACCACAGATCATGATCCTATGAGCGCCCTATCTGACAAGCTGGATGCGCTGACTATGAAGTTTGACTGCATGGCAATGGGGCAACCGACTCAAGAGCCCCAAGGAAATATGGAGGATGTTAGCTATGTGAACCAAGGGGGCAACAACCGGTACTACAATAACCAACGTCCCAACTTCCAGGGTGGAGGATATAATCAGTTTGGGAACAGGGGGCATCCCAATCTCTCTTATGGGAACCCCAATAATGCTCTGCAACCTCCCCCGGGGTTCACGGTTACCAATGGAGTGGTCGATGATCCGAAGAAGATGACCACGGAAGACATACTTAAGTCTTTCATGCTACAGTCCAACAAGCTCATGGAACAGAACAACCAAAGAATGGAGAAGGTTGAGACAGATGTGCAAAGCATGGCCACTCATATGAAGAACATCGACACACAGATCAGCCAGATTTCCCAGACTGTGAGTACTATGACTCAACCGGGAAAATTCCCTTCGAACACCATCATAAATCCCAAAGATTGCAAAGCTGTGCAGCTGAGGAGTGGAAAAAGTTATGAGGACCTGCAATGCCATCAGAGGACAGAGTAACGGAAAAGGCACCTGAAGAGGAGGAGTTAGTCGAGGAAGTTGAGACCGAGGCAGTACAAATTACTCCCCCACCTAAGGAGAACGTGGTTCCAACTCCACCTGCACCACCTGCAGCTCACACTTCCACTGACGTGAGGATTCCCTACCCTCAACGTGTGCAAACGAAGAAGACAGATGCACAGTTCTCGAGGTTCTTGGATATATTTAGGAAGGTGCAGATAAACATCCCATTGGTGGAGGCATTACAGCAGATGCCCAGCTATGCCAAGTTTCTGAAGGATGTGGTTTCTAACAAGAGGAAATGGATGGAGTATGAGACGGTGAATTTGACTGAAAGCTGCAGCGCCATTATTCAAAAGAAGCTACCAGCTAAACTGAAGGGTCCAGGAAGTTTTACCATTTCTTGCATAGTGGGAGATTGTCAAGAAGGGAGAGCGTTATGTGATCTGGGGCGAGTATCAATCTAATGCCCTATTCGTTCTTCCAGAAAATGAAGATTGGAGTGCTCAGACCCACTACTATATCATTGCAGATGGCTGACAGAACAGTGTCATATCCGAAGGGGATCGTTGAAGACATACTTGTCAAGGTCGGGAATTTATTTTTCCAGCCGACTTTGTAGTACTTGATATGGAGGAAGATAGGCACGTCCCACTTCTCTTAGGCAGGCCCTTTTTAGCCACAGGGAGAGCACTGATTGATGTGCACAAAGGAGAACTTACTCTCCGACTGAATGATGAGAGTATCACATTTTCCATCTATGATGCGATGCAGAAATATGATGACGAGGATGCTTGGAGGTTCAAACAGTGTAACATGATCGAGGTGATTGATGATTGTGTGAGAGAGGTAGCCCATGCTATTTCTTATCAAGACAGGCTCGAGCGATGCCTATCGCAGTCTTTACTGGCTTCAGACAGTCTGCAAGTGTCTGAATTTGCTGAAGAACTACTTCATTTTGTGGGAGCTCTTAATTCTGGTGGGAGATTCCAAGAAGGAACAACAAATTTTATCTCTCAAAGATCCGGCAGACGAGGAAGAGAAAGAAGAGAAGAAAGAGGAACTTAAGCCGTTGCCTTCACACCTCAAATATGCTTTCCTTGGAGAGAATGAGACGTATCCGGTAATTGTCTCTTCATCACTTACTTCCACTGAACTCGATAAACTGCTGCGAGTGCTCAGAAAGCATAAGGGAGCCATAGGGTGGTCTATCTCGGACCTCAAGGGAATCAGCCCTACTGTCTGCATGCACAGGATTCTATTAGAAGAAGGATCCAACCTAAAGCTCAGAATCAAAGGAGGCTCAACCCGATAATGCAAGATGTGGTGAAAAAGGAGGTATTGAAGTGGTTGAAAGCCGGGATTATATATGCTATTTCGGACAGTGATTGGGTGAGTCCCACCCAAGTCGTAGCCAAGAAGGGTGGAATGACTGTGATTCAAGGTGGGCAATGATGAGATGATAGCCACCAGATTGGTGACAGGCAGCGAGTTTGCATCGACTACCGAGTTCTCAATGCAGCCACGAGGAAGGACCATTTCCTCTTCCATTTATTGATCAGATGCTTGACAGACTAGGGGGATATGAGTACTACTGCTTCCTCGACGGCTATTCCGGATACAATCAAATCCTGATCGCCCCAGAGGACCAATATAAATCGCCTTTATTTGCCCGTATGGTGTCTATGCCTTCCGGAGGATGTCTTTTGGACTATGCAACGCCCCTGCCACGTTTCAGAGATGTATGATGTCCATCTTCCAGACAGGTGGAAGACATCATGGAAGTCTTCATGGATGACTCCGGTTTTGGGTCTTCTTATGATCATTGTTTGGATAATCTGACGAGAGTATTACAGAGATGCGAGGAGACCAACTTGGTGCTGAACTGGGAGAAGTGCCACTTCATGGTACGGGATGTATTGTGCTTGGCACAAAATATCTGCTGCAGGACTAGAAGTTGATAGAGCCAAGATCGTGGCGATTGAGCAGATGCACCACCGTCTAGTGAGAAAGCTGTGAGGAGTTTCTTGTGGCACGCGGGGTTTTATCGTCGATTCATTAAGGATTTCTCTCAGATAGCCCGCCCCCTTTCCAATTCGCTAGCCAAGGATGTCAAGTTCAACTTCTCTGCAGAATGTCTGCAAGCCTTTGAAATTTGAACAAAGCGTGGTGAGTGCTCCGTACTTATAGCTCCAGATTGGTCACAGCCTTTCGAGATTATGTGCGATGCCAGTGACGTGGCTGTAGGTTCAGCATTGGGGCAGAAGAGGGATAAAGTGTTCAGAGTGATCTACTATGCGAGCCAGACTCTAGATCCAGCTCAGGCAAATTACACCACCACGGAGAAGGAGATGTTGGCTGTGGTATATTCCTTTGACAAGTTTCGCCCGTACCTCATTGGAGCAAAGACAATTGTTTTTACAGATCATGCTGCCATTCGCTATTTGTTTGCTAAGGTGGATGCCAAGCCTCGATTAATTCGTTGGGTTCTTTTGCTACAAGAATTTGACTTGGAGATTCGGGACAGAAATGGGTGTGGGAATGTGGTAGCCGATCACTTATCTAGATTGGAGCACTGTTTTGAAAAGGAGAACTTGAAGAAGCCTATCAATGAGAAGTTCCCTGATGAGCATCTCTTCTATGCTCAGAGCTCCGTACCATGGTTTGCAGATATTGTGAACTTTCTAGTAGCCAAGGTGGTTCCAGAGGGCCTCAACAAGCATCAAATGAGGAAGTTCTTTCATGATGTCAAGTTCTATTTTTGGGATGAGCCGTTCCTATTTAGAAGATGTGCGGATATGGTGATTAGGAGATGCACTCCCAATGAGCAATGGGAAGCGGTGATCAGAAGCTGTCACTCAAGTCCTAGTGGAGGACATTTTGGAGCTAATCGATCGGCGATGAAAGTACTTCAATGCGGATTTTATTGGCCTAGCATCTATGGAGACTGTCAACAGTTCGTCTTTCATTGTGATAAATGCCAAAGAACGGGGGTGTCTCCAGAGGAAGGAAATGCCGATGACAACTATTGTGGAGATAGAGCTTTTCGATGTTGGGGGATTGACTTCATGGGTCCCTTCCCACCATCCTCTAGCCATCAATACATCCTTTGGCGATCGATTACGTGTCCCTTTGGGTGAAGCAATCCCTACTCCGGTCAACTCCTCCAAGTGGTGATCAACTTTGTCAAGAGAGAATATTTTTACGAGGTTTGGGGCGCCGAGAGCCTTACTTAGTGATGGGGGTTCTCATTTCAAGAACAAGTGGTTGGAAGTCGTGTTGAGTAAATATGGTGTCAAGCACCGAATCACTTCCCCATTCACCCTCAAGCCAATGGTCAAACTGAATTGGCCAATCGAGAGATCAAAGGCATCTTGGAGAAGACGGTGAATGCGAATAGAAAGGACTGGGCTTTGAAGCTCGATGATGCATTGGGTGGGCGTATAGAACGGCGTATAAAACGCCAATCGGCATGTCACCCTACCAATTGGTGTTTGGGAAATCCTGTCATCTTCCTGTGGAGCTTGAGCACAAATCATATTGGCAGTAAGCAGTTAAAATACCGACTACTACAAGGCGGGAAAGGAAAGGACAATCTTATCTGAATTTGCTCGATGAATTCGGAATGAGGCGTTCGAAAATTCCACATCTACAAGGAGCGCCTCAAAACTTATCATGATAAGATTATCGACAAGCGGGAGTTCTTCCCAGGAGATTTGTGCTAACATCATGTAGTTGAGATACTTATGTCTTCTGTTGACATCAATTTTACATTAGTTGACATACAAATATTTTCGTGTTATTTAAATAAAGTGTTAAATAGTTGTAGTTAGGCAATTTAGAAAGTTATCAAACGGATTATATCCTTCGGATTTTATTATTTTTTAAAAAAATTTAATTTTTTTTAGTTTGAATATGGATGCAGTTATAATATACTATAATATTTACTCCCTCTTGAAGAGTAGCACTATTTCTTTTTGTCCGTTTCCAGAGATGTAATGTAAATTCAATTTGGGACTCTCTTTTCTAATGAGGTGGACTCATTTCTAGCATACTTAAAAACTTTCTCTATTCTATTCTCTATTTATCAATAATGTTTAAAACTATGTAACCAAGTTCATACTCTTCTGAAGACGGGGGAATCTTTATTTGTGCATCAACTTGGAGTTTTAATTTGTCCCATTTTTTTTTCTAAAGGTTTATCATTCGCACGTATTTACGATTTGATTTTTTAAGGAGACGGGTTCTTGAATCATTCCACAATCTTATCGTTCTCTTGGATTTTATTATTTCCTAGATTAGACATGACTTCTTCTTTTAATATATGTTTCCCGTTTGTCGGAAAAAGAGATTAAGCCAAATTAATATTGTCGTTAAATTAAATCCATCGTAAAAAAATACTGTAGATAATTAATCCTTCTATGGTCAAATAATCTTACTATCTCCTCATACATAATGCGTAGTTTATGTATATATACTGAAAAAGGTTACATATTAAAATGCATGCAAAACTAATTAATACACCAAAGCATAGTCAATGTTTTACATACATATATGCATTTTCATATACACACATAGTGAGAGTATATAATATTAGATGCCTCCATCTTGACCTTTCCCAGTCCAATAATCCGTACTATTCGGGTCATCATAACCGACCCGCTTCCTCTCGGGGCTCCGGTTCCGCTAGCGAAGCGCATGATGTCAGCATTGGTAGCGTCGAGCTCTCTCTGAAGGGTGAAGACCTGGCGCTGGAGAATGGTGATGGCGCCGACGCAGCCGTAGACGGGGTCCTTGAGCCGAGCTCGGCTTCGTAAGTAAGCGAGTTGACCGCGTCCTCGCGCTGGTGAGCCGGGATCTCGTTAAGCAGCTGCTGACGTTGCTGGCGCCGAAGATTTTGTGGACGTTCACGAACTTCGTAGGCTCCTCGGGCGGGAAATATGGCGCGAAGATGCACCCGGAGAGGCATCTCCGCCGCAGGAATTTGCAGGCCGCGCACGGAGGTTTTGAGAAGCTGCTGCTCGAAGACGAAGCCGCCATAATTCTGCACCATAAAGAAAGAGAACATATTTTTTGGTCCACGCAAAATTTAAATAAAAATAACAACAAATATGAGTCTTATGAAGCGAACACGATTATATATTTAAAATATGCAATCAGTATATTTAATAAAAGCATGTTCCCAACCAATTGAAATAGTAACAAATGTATGTGGAATTCAGTGAAAATGTGCTACTTAGATACATTGAAGTTGTATAAAACTCGACCAAATTAATGCAAGATGATGTTTGTGTATTTATGTTGAGATTTTGTGAAGTGTTAGGTTTTTTTGAACGAAGTCTTTATAAAAAAAGAGAATTTGACAGCTTGAATTTTTATGAAATAAATTTATTTCTTTTTGTTATTTTTTTAGAGGAAAAAAGAAAGTAATAATTCCCCGGCCGCCCTAGTAACATGGATAAAATAATTCAGAATATTTATTGATTGGTTAATTACTACTTTCTGTTGATAAGTACATAACTTAACAAGTAGGATGCGTTTGGCTATAAAATATAAGTGCCATATGTGAATTTTCTTTTAATTAAAATTTATCCAGGAATAAATTATGATCACGCTGAAATTTGCAATCAATATACTTTTATAATAAACGAGACACCCACACACACACACACAGTTTAGAGCTGTCTGTTCAGCATTAAAAAAACACTTAGAAAGGAAAAAATAATTGCCTCGAATAGTTGATGAAATTTTCAACAAATAATGTATTTGATAACCTAAAAACTGCAATGAAAGAAAACGATTTGGAACATACAAAATTCATCCACGATTCTAATCAGTCTTTGTTATTTAACTTTAATACTAGTGAAAAAAGTAGTTAAGAAAATGATCCAAATGGGACAAACATAAATTGTGTGCATAGAAATTTTCAATAATTTCAAATATATTTGTATAAAATTCCAAAGAAAAATCGAGTGATGAGGGTTATGATACCAAACTAAAACTAATCAGCAAAATAGAAAGAAATAATTGGATCTAAAACTAGATTTGAAGTTAATCAAGATTAAGCTAGAACCTGCCGGCTGGTACATACCTCCTTAGTTGAATCTCTCTCTCTCTCTCTTCTCTTGAAAAACCTATTCTTTTTTGGAAAATCGAAAAACTTGGGAAACCGGCAGCTAGTTTATGTAGATCTTCGATCACCGAGCTGATAATTCAAATCAATATTCATTCTTAATTAATGCTTCAAATGAAAACTGTGTGTTTGTGTGCGTTTATATGAAGGTGAAGAGAAAATAGTACAAAGTGGAAAAACCCTAAAAGCAAATTAGAGAAATAGGGTTATATATATGTACACCAATTATCTAAAGGTGAGGATCGAGTATGTACATACATATATATACATACAGAGAGTGTAAGGTATGAAGGAATCGATGCAAAAGCAAAAGCTTCTAATATTAATAGTAATTAAACAACATAATGTTGAGGCTGACTCAATTCTCTTAATTAATGGAGTAAACCAATGAATAGCTAAATCAATGGGGACAAATTAAAAAAAACGGTCGGTGAGTGTGAGATTGTTTAACAATGGTTATATAATAATTTTTTTGTATAAAAGTATTCTTGAGATAGTTATATTTATATAGGCATCGATAAAATACAAATTTTATATGTTGTATAAATTCTAAATTCTTCAAAATAGTGTAAAATTTAAAGATTTTGATGTCAACACGGCATCAACCGCTGGTATTGTGTTGACATTTTTTATTGTTGTTATTTTATCATTGGTTGACATTTTCTAAACGAATTAAATCATAGGTTAAACTTTGTAAAATATTTGAAATTTGTACAATATTTAGAGTTTGCATTTGATTATGTCCCTATATAAGTCATATTCGCATGCCATAAAATTAAATTGTGTATACAAAGACTAAAAATAGTTTTATGTTCTCACAATATTTAGAGGGTTTCATTGTAACTCGCCCTCTACTAACTAGACATTGATAAGTTAATTAATCACGAGATGTAGTGATGAATTCACCTGATACAAACTTTTTTTACTCGGATCTAACAAATTGTTAGTAGTAGGTGTACATCTTTTAACTAGCTAGCTTATTTCATTAATGATTGTGAAAAAAGATACTCCAATTAATAGGGGTATATGATAATTATTCGTAATTTAAAATAAAGTTTTGAAATGTATATGCATATTTTCAGATTTAATAGTATGGTTTTAAAATAATTCATTAATTAGAGTGAAAATTGGATTATAATTTATAGTAATTCTTTCTAATTATTTATTTCTCCTTATTAATTTATGAATATATATATAGTATCATTCGATATAAGTCATACTCCATCCGTCCCACAAGAATATGTACTCTTTCCTTTTTAGTCCGTCCCATAAGAATATGCATTTTCCAAATTTAGAAACTTTTTTCACTCTAATGAGATGAAACTCATTTTTCACTAATAATATTTTAATTACTTTTTCTCTCTACCTCTCTCTTACTTTCCCACTTTTGCATTACAACTCGTGCCGAACCCAAAGTGTAGGGGTGACAAATCGTGTGTGTTGTGTCGTTATTGTGTCGACACGATAACGACACGACACGATAACAACAAACACGAACACGACCCGTTAAGAAAACTCAAAACACGAACAATAACACGACCCGCTACCCTCAAACACGAACATGACATGAACCCATTAACGACACGATAACAACACATATATGACACGACACAATAACGACACTATAATAATACAACCTAATACTAAGTGCTCCATTAGAGACTAAATCTAATTTAAAATTTAAAATAAATAATAATAATAATAATAATAATAATAATAATAATAATAATAATAATAATAATAATAATAATATTTCTTAACATATAACACGAACACGATACGAAATTTTCGTGTCATTATCGTGTCGACACGATAAGGACACAAACCCAATAAGCTTTAATACATATCCATTAATTTCGTGCGGGTTTGTGTCGTATTAAAGTGACGTGCCAAAAATTGTCAGCCCTACCAAATACATATTCTTTGGGACGGAGGGAGTATAACTATAGCATATAGCTCTTTCTATTTCAATTCTTTTTCAACCTTTTATTCTTATCCGTCAGTTGAATACGACAAAATATATGGAAAATGCCTTTTTTATGTGATTAAATTAGTTGGGAGCTTCAAAATATGACAAATGGAGAATTAGCCCCTCCCTACTCTATGAGGTCACATGGGATCTTATAATTTTGTGTTTAACCAACCATATATTTGTAAGGGCGTTAGCAATGGGCGCTCTATGCACCGCCATATCATATTTTATCATTCTATCCTTTCACTTGCAGTGGAACGCCTTATAAATCGTCCTATAGGTTTCATTATTATTTTGTTAATTAATTTAAATATTTTCAAATATGTCAATGCAAAATAATTTAAAAATACCTCGATTAATTAAAAACAGTAAATCCTACATTGATTTAAAAAAAGCTACACGAGTTAGAAATAAAAAATAAGTTTTCTACTCTACAAAAGTCCCAACTTGCGGCGCAGCTCATCGATCATCCCCTGGAGGTATTCGGCTTTGGACGGGTCCTGACACTGCATGAGGGCGTTATGCGTGTCCAACAACGTCCTCCGGTTGGCGGCCGCTGCCAACTCCGTGTAGGCAAGTGACGTCGGGTCGGGATCGGCGATGGGGGGGCGGCCACGGCTTGTGAGGAGGATGTCGCCTTCTCCTTCCCCTTGTTCTTCGCAACCTTGACGCCAACGGGACGCCGGGAGGACACCAGTGTGCCGGAACTCTCTTCCTCCTCATACGTCGTCCGGTTGAGGTCCACCGGATATGCGCCACTTTCGCTGCTCGTGTAAGCACCGGCTTCGGTGGTCCTCGTCCTCTTTGGCGTAGCCGATGGCAGAATCCCGCCTTGGAAATTTTGCTTGTCCTTCAAGAGCACCCAGATGTTGAAATGCTTGAAGTCGTTGTACAATGACTGGTACGACAACAACGCTCTATCGCGCACATCGCTCAAACTCTCGCTGCTTCCTTGCTCCCTCAAGCACTTCTCGTACCCCGCCGAGGACAGGTTGACTTGCCTCTTCACCTGATTCTAGTGCTTGCGGAGCTTCTCCCTATGGCGCTTGTACGCGCTAGGCTGCTTCGCCTCATTGTAGTTCTCGACGATGCGCTCCTAGTACGCAACCTGCTTTTGGTTGTTCGCAAATACCGAGTCCTCCGAAATATCCACCCAACACCTCGCCAAGACGAGGGTTTCATCCGGTTGGTAGTTCGTCCTCCCAGGGGCGTACTCTTCATTTCCGGAGGTAGCAACTTGTACGCCCTGTGCCGGTTCCGCTTCTTTCTATCCAGGGCGGCGGTGCGGCAGAAAGGGGCGGCGGGGCGGGTTGGAGACTGCTCCATGTCGGACAAACCGTACGAATCTGTACTGAATTCGGGATCGTACTGCGTGTTGGAGTCGAAGGGCCGATATTCGTCAGGGTCTGTACCCGGCCAACGTGCACCACCCCCAAACATCTGACTATTCGGACTTGGGTATTCACCGGAATCCATTTTATAGTGTAATTTGAGAGTGGAAATGTGAATGGTAATGTTAAAAATGTGAATGTGGGGTAGGTGTATTTATATAAAAATAATTTTTGAATTTAAAAAATAAAAAATAAATAAAAAAGCGTTGCATCGTCCGCGTCGCCCACAATGGACGGACGATGGCGCGGACGTCCTTGTATCGTCCGCGGACGATGCATCGGATATCGTCCGCACACCCACAATGGCGGATGATGTCTCGCCCGAGGCATCGGGCTGCCTATCGTCCGGATGTTCTAATGGTAATTTAATGTTGTTTATGTAAAGCCAAATGTGCGTGATGATAATTCCAAATTGTTTGCGATTATAATCAATGGGTCATGTTACCAACACATTATTGCATAACAAAGACCATTTAATAACGTGCATAATAAAGATCAAGTAATTCAAAAATAGCAATCAAGATTTCATCTCACATTTGTTAATACGGCCAATATATAATATCAATAAAATGGTAAAAGAATTCTAATAGTATTTTAATTGCATATAATCAGATTAAAAAATTGATAATATTTTTTTAATGTTCATATATTTTGAAAATTATTACAATATCAACACATTTATCATATCAATATCAGTATCAGAATACTAAAAAAAGTCAAATATCAATATAAGCATGCATATATAGACCTACTCCTCCGTCCCATGTTACTTGAAGCGTTTCTTTTTTGCACGAAATTTAAGAAAGTTGTGTTTAGTGGGTTAAATAAAATAGATGAGCGAATAAAGTAAGAGAAAGAAGAGAGAGTGAAGTAAAAGAAACAATAAAGTAAGTGAAATTGAATGTTCTGTTTTTTGCTAAAAAGATATATGATTCAAATAACTTGGGATAACCCAAAATGAAATATGACTCAAGTAACTTGGGACGGACGAAATCTATACCAGTGGTTAGGATGCAGGTGTGGATAAAAAGTTTGTCAATATATCAATACATTAATAATGATATAATAATACATGACAGATGATGTTTTTATGAATTGGTGCTCTTTGTTAAGACACTGACACAACTATATTAATGTTGAATATGTGTTATATTGATATTATATAAATATCATAGATTGACATATTGACACAGTAATTTATATGGTATATCTGATTTCCCGGCTATATATGTATTATATTGATATTATATGGAGAGAAATGATATGCTGGGCTCCTTATGTGAGCATCACTTTCGTTTAACTCATGTAACGTTGTTCGTTTCGATTTTTATATTTAGTTTAATATACATTGAAAAATGTTATTGCAATTTTTAATTTCATAAATTAATAAAAATCAACCTCGATTTGTTATTTTATTAATTTATTTGAAATTATAGAGAAAACAAGTAAATCGAGTTTTGATTTTTATGAAATTAAAAATTGCAATAATATTTTTTAATATATTTGAATCAAATTAAATATATAAATCGAAACGACAATGTTAAACGTGCTCTAAACGAGAGTGGTGCTCACATATGGTATGTAACATATCATATATCATTTATAGTAGATTGACATACTGACACATTAATTTATATGGTGTATCTTATTTCTCGACTTTGATGCTATTTTGGATCGAAATTCTGAAATCATTTATATGGTTTATGTATCAGTATAGACCCAAAGTACCAGCATAAATACATCTATCATATGTCAGTACAACTCGTTACCAATATAATTATAAACATATTATATGGATATATTATGATGGCACCATATTTAAAATGATAATTTAGGCAAATAATCTGCGATACATAGACAAAACAACTTAGCATATAGTACCAAGCAATATGCGATACAAAATTAGAGCACTATGGTGACACCATAATGAAAAATGACAACCTAGGCAAGCAATTGCGATACATTGGCAACCAATTTGTGATATATCGGCAAGCAACTCGGTATATGGTTTCAAACAATATGTAATACGGAATCAGAGATAATCAGGAAATCTGGATACATACACAAGCAAACCTATCACGTGGCAGACTAAAGTTGAATCTGCTCTTAAATTTAAGGGTCCTCATTGGTGGTGATTGTCATTTTTAATGGATTGTCATTTTAGTACAACCCTACATTCATATATATATATATACATATATATATATATAGGGTTGCGTTAAAGATAGAACCATTCTTAAGTGTAGAACCTAGAACTCTACATATTTTATTCATTGGATGAGGAAAAAATGACGGTCAAGATTAAAAATCATACATATTAGACTATGTTTTCACGACATTCCGGACTCAACAAGTGAAAAAACTCACATGTTGATGGAAGAATGAATGAAATGAAGAAGAGTCCATGCATGCTTTATTTTTTCACTTATCTGCATTCACCCATTAATAATAGTTTTGGTTGTAATGGGAAGTTGTTGTGCAAATCAACACCATTGGATTAAAAGATCTAACGACCTCCGTTTGACATTTGTTCTACGTTTAAGAATGGTTCTATCTTGATCACAATCATATATATATATATATATATATATAAATATTGATAGTGATAAAATGCAAACTCTAAATATTGTACAAACTCCAAACTTTGATATGCAATGTTAGAAAATGTCAACAGATGACCGAATAAGAGCAACAAAAAATGTCAACATAGTGTCAACACAATATTAACACAGCATCAACAGTTGACACTATGTTGACATTTTTTGTTGCTATTATTTGATCATTTGTTGACATTTTCTAACGGTACAAATGATAGTTTAAAGTTTGTATAATATTATTTGTATTTGATTCGATCCCTAAATATACATATATAAGTTGATCACGTACAACATCAGCACAAACATATATACTATATCATGTTAAATCTATATAAATATGTACAAATGATGATTAATTTAGAATTAAGTGGTGAGATTATTTTAATTAAAAATTGGCTATGACTAATTATAGTATGATTATCCATCTGGAATTAAGTTATGAAATTCAATTCCGTGAACCAAATATAATGTTATAATATAATGTCGACGGGCCCTTAAGATAACAAAGATAAAAAAATGATTAATTGGAACAAAATTTGAATGGCTAAGAGTATATCATTTGTGCATGCCACTATATTTTGCAGTTCAGAAGATTAAATGGTAAAGTAGTTATTGGTGTAAATAGCAATGGTTGTATTTGAAGAAGCAAATAAATATGAAAAATCAATAGGGGATTAAATATTTTTTCTCTGATCGACACTGATTATTTTTCCTGTATAAGTCATTTTACAAGTTTAAAAATTTATTTTATAAATTTAAATCATCGTAGCATCGAATTTATTTCACCATAACAATAAATGCATTCCTCCAAGATAGTTGGATCATTTCATTTTTCACCTGTTTTTGCCAAAATGGCGGTAATAGATATATGTAAACGTTATAATTAATTAAATTGGATTTCCATGTGGAGTCAAATACAACCGTATGATATCAAATTATAAAAGATATTTAGTCTTATTTATAAGACGTAGTTTAATTTTAATTAGAATTCTCTATGTATATATCATACTGCGCTGTGAACATAACGTTATAATTATTTAAATTGGATTGTCTCGTGGAATCAATTAGAGTATATCCAAGGGGAGAGGTAAATGGAGAGGTAAATTAATACAACTACCATATTTACCATTTTTTCATGAAAAATCATTTTTCAATAGAAGAGGTATATGAGAAGGTATTATACATTTTCCCATTTTGAAAGGTATCTTTACCTCCTCATAAATGGAGAGGTAAAATTTTATAATTACCATATTTGTTTTCTTTTCATGAAAAATCCTTCTCCAATGGGAAAAGTATTTGAGAAGGTATTAGCTTTATACTCCCTCCGTCCCGTGCTACTCGCACGTTTGCTTTTCGGCTCGTCACAAAGTCCTTACACTATTTATAATTTAAGTTAGAATTAATGCATTTAATTAATATGTTAGTTTAAGTTAAGAGCTCTTTTATTAAGTGATGTCTCATTACACCTAAAATTCTTTTTTAATTACACAAAAAAATCAATCCCAAATTTACGGCCTAAAATGAAAAGTGCGAGTAGCATGAGACGGAGGGAGTATTTTTTTTAATGCATTTTGTACTATTATTTTATTTTTAAAAATAATTTACCTTTCTATATACATTTTCCCTTTGGAACGTGTTACTTTTTAAAAGTGTATGTTTCACTTTTAAGAAGATAAATACATAATATACCTCTTCTATATACATTCTCCGCTTAGAGATGCTCTTACTGCCGTTTGATATCGCATTTCCAAAATTGATACGTATTTAGTTCTTTTATAAGACGTGGTTTAATTTTGATGCATTTCAAAAATTGATACGTATTTAGTTCTTTCATAAGACGTGGTTTAATTTTGATTAATACTATCATTCTCTGTGTATATATCATACTGCACTATCAACATAATGCTTACAACTTTTTCATTTAGCAAAAAGTGAAGAGAATGTCGGCAGCATGGGGTTTAGATTTGGTAGTTAAAAGGGTATATAAATTATGGTCAAAAGTCATGCATTTTCATCAATGTTATTTGGCCCATTTGATTCTATGCATGCATCTGAAATTGAAACCATACAGTACTATTTTGTCACAATATTTTATCACTTTTATTTTTATCATGCATAGTACCCCTTTATTCTGTAGTAAATGCATTTTTTCTTTTGGCACGCATTTAAAAAAAATTATGTTAAGTGAGTTAAGTAAAGAAAGAATAAAAGAAATGGAAAAAGTAGAAAGATGAAGAAATGTCTTGACTTTTTACTGACTCGATATTATGGAACGTATCAAAATGACAAAATGACTCCACAACTATAGAACGAATGGTGTAGTAGTACTTCTTAATTTACACTTTTACTTATTTTTTGCTTTGCCGACATGTACCTAAAAAGAAAAGAACGTTCACCAATATCTAGTTAGCTAGATAGATAGTCTCTGTTGAACTACATAATATACATAGGCAGACATACCTTAATGGTGATGAGGGCTTAACCTCCTATCACATAATTTTGTATTCATTTTTTCTCTTGTTATTTTGGTTCAAATTATTCGAAATCATTTCTAATCCTTACTAAATCAACATAGATCAAGCCTAATATTAGAAGAAAATTTTGCTATAAAAAATTAGTTTGAAGAAAAAAAAATGTCAAATTAAAAAATAGCATAAAAGAAAAAGTTTTAAAATAGTCTCACATAAACGTAGTTTTAAGTTAGATTAATGTGTTGCACTGGACAAATGTTAAAATCTAGTAGTAATAAATATATTATTCCCATTCCCTCTACCTAAGGTATTTTCTAAGATATTTGAGTCATATTCAATTTTAAGAATCACACTTTCCTAAAAATAGCAAGATTCAGAAAACCACAACTAAAGGAGAGACATAATAAGAAAGGGAGAATAGAAATATGAGTTTGCAAGGATCAAACATTCATTTAACATAACGAAAGAGAATTCATTATAATTATACTTGGTACCAAGGATCCGAATTCATTTACATGAAGTTTATCGTATCAAACTAAGTTCATTCCATCATTCCGCCATATTTGAACATTCCTTGTGCGCCGGAAAGTTGGCCACCTTCCACGGACACTTGAATGGTCAACCCTTTTGATGACACGCAGTTCATTCCTTTAAATTTGTATTAAATTGTCGGTTCAATTTAAAATTGATTTTCTTTACATTTAATAGGTAGGATATAAAGCACACCCGATATGCTTTCCAGCTTCAGATAAAATCTCCATCTTAAATTTATTTTTCTTGCAATCGCCCTTTTCATAGAAAAAGATAACAAGCTCCCACATTTTAATTAAGATCCATGCAATGAATTAACTAACCCATGCCCAGTACCTTAATTTAATCGGTCCACACATAGATAATAGTAAAACAATTTTCCCTCCCTCACATTTTAATGAAAAAGGGACCAATCTATCTTTATTCATAAAAAATATTCTCATTAATGAACAATATGAGATTTAATTAATAAAGTAGGAGAGTAGAAAAAATTGATTGAAGTATTGTTAGTTAGAATAAAACTCATAAAAATATAACTATTTTTCGTGTGTTCTAATAGAGTACAAAATCACTATCATAACAATTACTATATTAAGATTTAGAAACTTCTTAAGAAATATTTTTCTAATATAAAGTTTATCAATAACAAACATAATACTAAAATTTATATTGAATAAATTCGAATAGCACCTCAAACTCAAATCCACGTAGCTTTATATTTTTTCACATTTCACCTTTAATTAGTCTTAATAAAAAAATACTAGTATAAAATTGTAAAAAGCACATTTTCCATAATAAAAAAATAACTAAAGCCAACAATTTTAAAAACGAGTCTATTATTTACAATTTTTAAAAAGTGGAGTAACTTATTTAAAAAAATTTGCGCCACGAATTGTAGAATAAACTCGTATGTCAGTGGGGATGAGTTCACCATTGTAGATTTATAGTGTTCAAGTTCTTCGATCAGAAGATGAACCGATCACGCTAACAGCCTGCAGGTATTCAGGAAGTCTCAATTACAGTTGTTTTTTTTTTCAATTTTTGACCGTTTATGCCATTTTTTTGTATTTATGCTTCTCAATTCGCCCAAATTGGGTGCGTAGAAATGTTAACAATCGTAGAAATGTTAAGCTGCTCTAGTAATCAACAAGGAAGTTGTCTCATTGAATCAGAATTGCACTCAATGATTTTTTGTAATGGTTGCTTCTTGCTCGATCCATCATCTCTGTTGGTTGAATTTCATTCTGATTTTGAGATATACTACATGAGTTCATGCCTGCCAGTTGCTCGACTAAATGTGCCACTGTTATTGTTATACTCCTGATATCTAAGCTAATACTATCTCGGCAACAAAAATTATTATCGGTAGTGGGCGTCATGAGTTTTAATAAATTGGTGAAGTTAGAAAAAGAGGGGGTGAGAAAAAGTAGTTGAAGTATTGTTAGTGGAAAATGAGACTCACCTCGTTAAAGAGAGATAACTTACTATAAGTAGATAGGGACTAATTTTGGTGGATGTTCATGGAGGTAGTATCACAAATGCGGAGAGCGATCATTAGAATGTCATGCTAATGTCTCAGCTTACGTGGCTGGTGAAATGACACTAGATAGGTACTTTACAGTTATTTATTTTTCTAGATATGAATATAAGGTAAGTCACATTTCTACGCATTGCTCTATCTTGGAGATACTTCAGTGAGATATAACAGAGCTTGTGTATTTTGCATAAAATAAAGCCACATTAATTTTTTTTTGTACCTGTCATGGCCATGAAACAAGAGGGATCGTATCATAAAGAAAAACTTTATTAGCATTACAAAATTCATATCAAGTTCCAGAACAATTTCCAAACTAACAAAACAAGTTACACTGCCAAGCCAAAAAAATGTAGAAAATAAATGTAATTTTTTTTTGCAAACACTTGAAAACAAGCCAAATCGAAAAGCTGAAAAAAATTATTAACAATTCAAGCTATAGTGTAAACTTGTAAAACTTCAAACTATACTTTAAGTGAAAGCAGAGCTTATTTACTTTCTGGGGTTGTCACTTTTTTTGGAGATTTTCCTGTAATGGCTTTCTTCACCTTGGCAATTGAATGCTTCACTTTTGATCCAACGCCTGAAAGTATGTTGTGAGATTTCTTATGAGCTACTTTCATGTCTGTGTCTCCAGTATCCACCATGACTGGTGCTTCAGAACCTAAGTCCAATTTTGGTTCATGTGATTCATCTTCATCATCTTTCTCCTCATCCGTTTTCATGTGTTCATGCTCAACCTCACCAGTGTTTTCAGTGTGGCTGGTTGGCTCTTTTTCAGTGGGAGAATGATCTTCCATCTCAGAGGTTCCTCTCGTAGATACCTGAAGTAGGTCTGACAATGAAGGTTTGTCAGTCTCCTCTGATTCAGGCTTCCCTTCTATTTGCTGGTCCTTTCTTTCCTCATTTCCGCATTCCTCTCTTTCTTTCTCAACTTTAGAAGGTCTCTCTACTTCATGTTCACCTTGGGAATATTCTGTAGATATATTCTTGTCGCCATCTTGGTTCTCAAGAATCAAATACCTGGTATCATCTGCTTCCAGAACGACATGGTTATCTTTCAAGGAAAGAGGGGATGCCTCCGATTCTGTTACATCAGTGCTAGCCACACCTCCAACACATCGTGGCTCATTCTCTGATATTTTGATGTCTGAACATTGGGCATGTGGCAAGACAAGAGGGGAGTCAATTTGTTGATTTCCTTCTTTTTTGTCACATTGACCTGTATTCTCAGCAGAACTTTGATGAATGCTTGACTCTGGGACCTTTTCTGTATCTGCAACACAGACAGCTTCTAACTGATTAGGGATATTAGATATATGTTTATCTTCTTCATGGACGTCCGCAGTATCCCTTCCAAGTTTCTGTTTTTCTATTTCTTGCTCTAGAGTCTCTGAGACAGGTGCAACTTGAATTGGGTTTGCTTCCTTTCCGTCACTGGTCTCTGTTCTTTCTTCTGATCCAGTTGCTTCTGGGACTGGAACAGCAGCCCCCAAATAAATCCCATCTTTTTCTTCTTGGACTTCAGCAGTGATGCGTGCACCCTCTGAGAGTTGTTCAGTTAGTGCAATGTCTTTGGTCTGTTGGTCTTTTGCCTCCAGTGGTGCTCCTTCAGTACTTTCTCCTATCGTTTTTGATGCAGTCATAACGGAAGTTTCATCTGGTGTGGAGGCGTCTGTCATCTCTGTGCATTCATCATTCAATTCTTCCACCTCTTGTCTTTCTGTTCCAGTTTCTTCTGGGACTAGAACAGCAACCCCCAAATCAATCCCAGCTTTTGCTTCTTGCACTTCAGCAGTGATAGATGCATCCTCTAAGGATTGTTCTGTTAATTTTATGTCTTCACTAGCAGAGGATGCTTCACATTCTATGATTATTTTAGGATCATCCTCTCCAGAAGACTTTTCTGTTGTATATTTTTCATTCTCTTCTGGGGTTTCCTGCCCAACATCACCAAATGCACATTCTGATATGTCTTTGGTTTGAGATGATAAATCAAACTGCTCAGCCTCAACACAGGCTTCTTTATAGGTCTCTTTGGCTTTCTCCTTGCTTTTCCCTTCTGAAAGTATCAAATGTTCCTGCAGAGTAGATGTCTAATTAGAAAATGGTTATTACCTATGCATTGATGATGAATTGGGTGTGTGCTATATTTCTTTCACCCCATCTTTTACCTGCAGTTCGTCTGAGCTGCAAATTTCATCTTCCTTGTTATGTTCCTCACTTTCTCCCTCAGGGATTATTGTTGTTTGGACAACCTAGACATGAACTGTAAAGATAGGATCAGTGTTAAGAGCAATGATTAGATGAGATAGCTAATATCTATCGAGAATGGAACCTGGGTCTGTGGACAAGGTGGGGGGAGACAGTTAATCACTTGTAAATGGTTGTTCAAGAAGAAGATTGAGTCTGCAAACAATGAAAATATCAGATTCAAGGCCAGGTTAGTGGCTCGAGGTTTTACTCAAGAACAAGGGATTGACTACAATGAGGTGTTCTCACCTGTGGTAAAACACACTTCAATTAGGATCCTACTTGCTGTAGTGGCAAAGCTTGACTGGGAATTGGAGCAATTGGATGTAAAAACAACATTTCTTCATGGGGATTTGGAGGAGACGATTTATATGTGCCAGCCAGAGGGCTTTGTCAAGCATGGGATGGAAAGTAAAGTGTGTCTACTGAAGAGAGCCTTTATAGGCTTTAAACAGACCAGTAGGCAATGACACAGAAAATTGATGATTTTGTGCTAAGTAATGGTTTTGAAAGATCAAGTTATGATGAGTGTGTTTACATCAGAAGAAAGGTGGAATTGCTGTGGCTTACTTGCTCCTTATACGTTGATGACATGCTTGTAGCAGGTGCATCAAGAACTGAGGTGGAGAAGGTCAAGCATGATCTGAGTTTGGCTTTGACATGAAGGATTTGGGTGGAGCAAGAAGGATCTTGGGCATGAATATTGTCAGGAATAGGGGGAGGAGGAAATATGGCTGAATCAAAGTGATTATATATCAAGGATATTAAAAGATTCAGAATGGATAACTCTAAAGTGACAGCAACACCTATAGCACAAACATTTCAGGTTGACTGTTGAGCAATCACCTAAGTCTGATGAAGAAAGGCTTGAGATGCAAGACATCCCTTATGCAAGTGTGGTTGGGAGTGTGATGTATGCCATGATTGGAACTAGGCCGGATGTGGCACAAGCAATTAGTTGTACCAGCAGATATATGAGTAATCATGGTAGAGAGCATTGGCAAGCACTAAAATGGATTCTCAGGTACCTAAGGGGAGCTGGAAACATGGGAATTTTATTCAATAGCACTGATTATGGGATGGAGGATGCTCTGATTGGATATTGTGACAGTGACTTTGCTGGTAGTATAGATACCAGAAAGTCCCAATCTGGATATATCTTCACTATGTATGGGGCGGCGGTTAGCTGGAAGTCAGGTTTGCAAAACGTTGTGGCTCTTTCTACCACTGAGGCTGAGTATATATCATTGACATCAGCAGTTAAAGAGAGCTCTTGGCTAAGAGGAATAGCAAATGACTTTGGAGTGCAGCAACAGGTTGTTTCCATAGGATGTGATAATAATGGTGCACTAAGTCTGGCTAAGCACCAGGTCTTCCATGAACGTAGCAAGCACATCGATGTGCGGCTACATTTTGTAAGAGAGGAAGTAGAGAATGGGAAGGTAAGGCTGTTCAAAGTGGATCATGTTAACCAAGCCGTTGCCTAAGGAAAAGTTTGAACTTTGTTTGAGGTTGGTGGGTTTGTGTGAGCAGCAACAGTCGGATGATTCACCTAAGCAATGAAGGTGGAGATTTGTGGATGGTAATTGCTTAGCTGCAATCACTGATGCAGGTTGAAACCATGAAACGAGCTTCATCGCTGAGGAGTCTCAGGAGCCGTCGGATGTGCGGCTTTTAGATCTTTTAATCCTAGCCGTAGGATTTGTTGAGTTAGTTAAAATGTTGTTAGGCGCAAGTTTAAAAGGGAATGAGAGGGAAACTTGAGTTTTGAGCGTTCTTTCCCAAAATTCAATCTGTAAAATCTTCCAAGTTTTGAATACAAGCTTCGAGAAATTTTCCATACACTTTGTCATCGTTCTCAATCAAACACATCTCCGATTCAATTCGTTACAAAAATATGTACATTAAATGATACGGTGATCATGTGTATTGCCACTACACCGTGTGACGCATGTGATAAATTCTAAATTAGAAAAATTAATCGACTTTTGTTGTGCAAGTTGTGACGCGTGTGATCATGACCTACATATTATTGAAATTGCGATATACCAATATAAAAAACAAAGAGAAAACAAAAAGTAGAGAGTCATGACTCATATCCTTTCAGAAATATACCACTAGCACGTAAATCATATTGTCGGTCTTTATATAATAATAATAATAATTCCTTCGACATGGGACGCGAAGGTGTTTGAAAGTGTAAACCAAATTTTTAACAACCATGTATTTTCCGATTGGGTTGGATTCAACTTTCAACTCCTGATTGGTGGTGTTCGTTCTAAAAATAAAATCAAATACGAATGCTACATATAGAATAATAAATATAACGTCAAAGAAATAATATTTACATTTGAATTGATTTAATAATATCATAATATTAAATATAGAACAATAAATATCAATTAAAAGAAATACGAATAATTAAATATAAATTGATTAGTAATAGTAATATTTATAAATCAGATAATTTAGTTAAAAACATAATATTAAATAATTATAAAATTACGATTACATGTTTACACTTGTCTAGCTATAAAAATAGGAGAATTGCAAGTTATTACTAAGAGCATCTCCAAGGGGAGAGGTAAATAGAGAGATAAAGTCATATAACTACCATATTAAAATTTTTTTTCTATGAAAAATCATTATCCAAGGGGAGAAGTATTTGAGAAGGTATTATATCTTTTTCCATTTTGAAGAAGTATCTTTACCTCTCCATGATTGGAGAGATAAAATCTTATAACTACCATATTTGCCTTCTTTTCATTAAAAATCATTCTCCAAGGGAAAAAGTATTTGAAAAGGTATTACACTTTATGTCTTTTAATACGTGTTGTACTATTATTTTATTTTTAAAAATACGATTTACTTTCCATATGCCTTTTTTCTTTGGAGTGTGTTAGTTTTTGGAATTGTATATTTCACTTTATGAGAAGATATATATAGATAATATAACTCTTTCATTTACCTCTCCTTATCGGAGATATTGGCCTCATCTTTATATTTAAATATTTAATGATAATCTTGATCGACATGGGGATTTGTTGGTCAAGCTAAAGATGTTGAACTATTGAGGATCCACTTGAAAAGTCTGCCAAGATTTTGTCCGCCGATTTTTCTACCATTAATAGTCAGCTCAGACGAATAATATATCTATTTTTAGATTTATATTAAAACAAATTTAAATAATTTCCGTATTTGCTACTGTGATTCGTCTACAAAATAATGTCAACCTTCACTTTTTCTATTTTTGGTAAATAATTCTTATTTTCACACGCCACAATCTATAAACATTTTCAACTCACTTTCCTGCACAATTTTTTAAAACCCGCACCGAGTCAAATGAGACTTAAATGACTGACTAAGAAATTAACTAGACCGATAGACCTACACTACATTGATTCAAGTTTCGCCCGTTAAAACTGGTATTGATAGCAAAACTAGAGCATGTGTATTGTTTCGATTCAATCTTGCATCATTCGTATTCGATCCTAATCTATTTATCTATTTATATACATATACTGGTTCAAAATTTACAGTTATTATTCATCAAACTATTCCAAATTCATTTAACTAGAGTATTATCTTATCTTTAAACTTAGTAAACAAAATTTATTGTTTATTTTATTGCATTAACTATACAAGAAATTATCACTCGCTTTTCCACAGTAATAAATGTGTTAATTTTCATGTATTATTATACATCTGTCCATACATTTGAATTATAACTAGTAATCAAATAAATATTTCTCCACTTGCAATTTTTTACGTAAAAGTATTGTTTTGTCATTGATTACATAAAATTATTGTTTTAATTAATAAGGTAAGTGAATTATGGGGAAAAGCTAAGCTTGTTAATTGTAAAGTGCTCATATTTTCTTTACATTTTATAACCACCAACCCACCATGAAGCTTTTCAACCTTATCTTGTTTGGAATACAGAATCAAAATTCTTAGTAATTACTCAATTATATTTGGTTACAAATTCATTCCACCTCAAATAAGAGTGAGGAAAGTTTTTTGGCGTAAGGAAAGTTAAAACTTATGTGTTATCCAATTCTAATTAGTTTGAAACTTTTTTAAATGTATCCTACCAACTCTAATTAGTTTAAAGCTTTTAATTATACGCAAAAACAAATTCACATGGGCTTGACTCAGCCTAAAAAAAATATAGAATAATATATGATTAAAATTAAACTATTTTTCTCTTTTACTCCATTAGAATTGGATCATTTTTTTAACATAATTAAATATACTAATATCTCTTTTAGTTTATTCAATCAATTATATTACTCTTTTCTACTTTATTTTAATAATGGAGTAATTTATTCTTTTATTACTTAGTTCTAGCTCTAGTTAACTCATTAATAAATTTATTCTTTAATCTTTGCGCTCAAAAAAATGTCTCAACGGTAAAATAAGCAAAGACCCGTTGAATTAAGGTTGTAAATGACTGTTTTACTATTATGAAAAATTCAGTGATAGTAATAATTTATGCAAAACTATATCAATCTTAAATTACTTAGAATTACTAATATAGTCCTTAATGTTAAAAATATAGAAACAGTCAGAGGATAGTTTTGGAATTTATTTGCCTCATAGTTTTGCCCTTCAATGTGACGAATAATAAAACAAGGGGAAAACATCATACAAGAAATTAAAAAATAAATAAAAATCAAACTATGGAGTAGTAGTTAAAACAATTGCATATATACATGAATCAATGCAACTCCAAATTCAGTCCAATCAAAAAATGGAATTACCTCTTATCTTCTCCATAACTCTCACCATTCTCCTATCAATCTTTCTCATCTCCAAACGCAGCCGCCACCGCCGCCGCCTCCCGCCGAGCCCCGCCGTGGCTCTGCCCATCATCGGCCACCTCCACCTCCTCAAACAACCCCTCCACCGCACCTTCCACCGCCTCTCCCAATCCACCGGCCCCATCTTCTCCCTCAAGCTCGGCCTCCGCCGCGCCGTCGTCGTCTCCTCCCCGTCCCTGGTCGAGGAATGCTTCACCAAAAACGACGTCGTTTTGGCCAACCGCCCAAACATCATAATCGACGAGTACATCGGCTACAACCACAGCACCATGTCCGGCGCCCCCTACGGCGAGCTCTGGCGCAGCCTCCGCCGCATCGCCGCCCAGGAGGTCCTCTCCGGCGCCCGGCTCACTGCGTTTGCCGAGATCCGGCAAGACGAGGTGAAATCGATGCTGCTTAGCCTCGTCGAGAAAGAGACACTACCGCAAAAAAACTCGTTAAGTACATATTTTTAATGCAATTAATGACGCTTAATTTTATTTTTTAAATTCTAAAAATAACACCAACGCTTTAAAAAAAACGTCTTTATTGTTGTTGTCTCAAGTAAAATCAGAGAACGCAAATAAAAACTTCCTTAATTTATCCTTAATTTAAGAACGCTTTCTTCTATTGTTGCTGTCCCAAGTAAAAATTAGAGAACGCAAATGAGACTTCTTTAATTTATTTTTAATTTAAGAACCTTTCTTTTATGGTATTATTTTTGAAAATTTTCCAACGTAAGTAATTGCGTCTCAATGTATGTGTACTTAAAAGATAAGTTTTTTTTTGCAGTCAGGGGTTTTCAGAGGTGGAGCTGAGGCCGAGGCTGTCGAAGCTGACGTTTAACAACATGATGAGGATGCTGGCGGCCAAGAGGGTGAGTGAGGAGAGCGAGGAGGGGCGGAGGCTGCGGCGGATAATCAACGAGGTGTTCGTGATGGCGCAGGCGTCGAATCCGCAGGATTTCTTGCCGTTTCTGCAGTGGATTGACTACGGTGGTTACACGAAGAAAGTGGCGGCGCTGGCGGAGGAGATGGATGAGTTGTTTCAGGAGCTCGTGGAAGAGCACCGCCGCGAGAAGAGGAAGAGTATGATCGGACATTTGCTGGAGCTGCAGCAATCGGAGCCGGAGTTTTATTCCGATCTCACCATCAAAGGTCTTCTCATGGTAACACTTCTTGGTCAACTTTGTGTTCTTTCTTTATTTTTTCCTATGAAATATCTATAAAATAGGAGTCCTATTTAATTAGGCATAAACTTTTAAAGAAGGTAAAGAAAAATGGATTGAATAAGTGAAATTTGAGTCTCCCTTATATATAATATATATTAATTTTATAATAAAATATGAGTGAAATAAGTTGGTAGAATGTGAAACCTGTACAACTTATTTTTTGTACAACTTATTTTTTATGATAAGTGAAATACGACTTTTATTACGTCCCTTACCTTTTATGATAAGTGAAATACGACTTTTATTGTGAGACATACTGAAATAGCAAAATATGATTTTTATCGTGAGACTAGGGGAATAAAATAAAAGATGTACTAATATATCCTTTTCAGACCTACTATTAATGTACGACTTGTAATAATTTATAGTAAGATCTAACACGAAAATTGTAAGAATCAAATTTCGTATCACAATAAAATAATGTACGACTACACATATTTTGCGTCTATGGTACTAAACGTCTCGATCTAAGACTTGTCCCTTGGCATTAGTTATTCTCATTAAAATATCAATTTTATCTAAACGATGTAGTAGTCCAAATAGATTAATAAAAAGGTGAATAGGAAACTATAATATTTATTTCGAATTGAAATACTAACTCAAAACTGATTGGGGCACCGAGATACAAATAGATTGGGTTAGGTTAGATTATATAAAAAATATTCTAGTTTATATTTTCATGTATTTTTTTGGAATTCTCATGTTTTTTTATAATTTCTAAATAGTAATAATTGGAGGGTTTCTAATTGTTTATAAAAATTTTTAAAAAATATGTAGTTCATATATATATAATCGTTGATAGTTCTATAAGGGAGTCTAGACATGCCCACGGTTCGTAAACTGGCAGTTCCGGTTTCGATAAATGTGGATCCGGAACCGAACCGTGAGGCTATTTCACGGTTCCGGTTTTGGTTCGAAAATCGGCGGTTCCGGTTCCGAACCGCCGGTTTTCCGGTGGTTTTTTACGGTTTTTCACGGTTCCGGCGGTTTTTTGCGGTTCCGGCTAGATTTCACTGTTTTCCGATGGTTTTTCACGGTTCCGGTTTGGAACCGTCCAGAACCGGCGATTCCGGCACGGTTTCGGTTCGTAAAATTTGGAACCGGAACCGGCCTGCTGTCAAAATATGGCGGTTTCGGTTCAAGAAAAATGTCACAGTTCCGGTTCGGAACCGGAACCGGCGGTTACGGTTCCGCGGTTAACCACCGGAACCGAAACCTTGGGCATCTCTAAGGGAGTCTATGAAATCAAAAAAATAATATAGAAATTCCTTTATGGTTTTTTCCATTAAATCTCATATTATTCTAATTTTAATTTTAATTTTAATTTGTTTATTATAACAGAGCCTACTGTTTGGTGGAACTGATACATCCGCTATCACTATAGAATGGGCAATGTCTCTTCTTCTCAACCATCCTCACATCCTTAAAAAGGCCAGAGAAGAACTTGAAATCAAAATCGGACACAACCGATTAGTAGTCGAAGAAGACCTATCCAACCTGCCCTACCTCCACAACATTATCTTGGAGACCTTCCGCCTCTTCCCGGCAGGGCCCCTGCTCGTGCCCCACGTGTCGTCCTCCGACTGCAAAGTCGGGGGATACGACATCCTGAGTGGCACTCTCGTGTTCGTCAATGCCTGGGCGATACACAGGGACCCCGCCTTGTGGCAGGACGCCGTGAGCTTCAATCCCGAGAGGTTCGAAGGGGTGGAAGCCGAAGCGCATAATCTGATGCCGTTTGGAACGGGGCGAAGGGCGTGCCCCGGGGTGGGGCTGGCCCAGCGGTTCGTGGGGCTGACGTTGGCGGCGATGGTGCAATGCTTTGAGTGGGAGAGAGTGGGTTTGGAGGAGGTGGATTTGGGGGAAGGGGATGGGCTAACTATGCCTAAGGTGGTGCCTTTGCGAGCTATGTGTAGGCCAATGGAGATCATGAACAAGTTTGTTGATGAATGTGCTCACTAAAACTCGTATATTTTGAATGAAAATGATATTGTGTTGCAGTGTTGTTTTATTGTTGTTTAAATCGTAAATGATATTGTCAATCACACAAAAACAATATCATTGTTTCTATCTTATAGAACTCTTTGTACCAACCATTTAAAGAGCAATTTTACTATTTTGGGTTGTCCACGATTTAAAGAACCATTTATTTTATTTCATTTTTAGTATGCGGATACCACATTCCATTAAAATTGGGTCTCACATTCCACTCACTCTCTCTATTTACTTTTCTTCATAAAGTCAAATAATTTCTTAAAATCGAAACCGAGTCAAAAGGGCTCTTTAAATAGTGGACCGAGGGATTATCATTTTTTCAGTCTTTGATATATTAAAATTTTATTGCAACCGTCATATCATTAACTTCAATTTTTTTATATATGTTTTATTAAAAAAATATGTGAAATTTAAAATTGAATTATTTTACGAGAGAGAAATTGATTTCCATATATGATGAAGATGAATAACCGTAGTTGAGGTGTTATATTCAAAGGTCAAAATTGTTATTTTCATTTAAAGGCTAAGGAAAAAAGAGAAATTAATTGTATCCACTAGATCTTAAGATTATACAGTCAAAGTTGTTGTGTTGTTTGCATTGTGTTTGTTGTAGTTGGATCAACAGCTCTACCATGTTCTCTTATTTGAAACTTATCTTTTGTTGCTTGCTTTTAATTTGCGTATGTCCAATAATTTTGAAAACCAAATCAAACTCTTTGGATTGTCTAGATAGTAGTTAAAATCGATTCATGGTACTTGAGTTTACACAATTTGCCTATGTGAAATATGACAATCTTACTTATTTATGCTACACTAGCCCCGTAGGTTTCTTGATTTGATGCGTGGCCAATGCTAAGTAGCGAGGACATCGACATTTTGTGGTCATGCATAAAAACCTGACAATATACTAACCACCAACCGCGACAAATTATTTTGCCAATAATTATACGGAACAAACACGAATCAAAATTTGAATGGTGTAAAACCTTATCATGTGAGCTTTGAATCTATATAATAGATTGTAGAGTTTTATGTAGGGTTTTTTAGTGTATTCCACAATTTGTAGATTGATCCGAATGGTCTATGGTGTTGACTGTCGAACTTTATCATGTGAATTTTGGAGTCATCCACAAAAACCTTTATCATGTGAATTTTGGAGTCATCCACAAAAACCTGACAAAATATTTTATCCGTCCTGCAAAAATAAGTCATTGAGATTGACATGGACATTTAAAGGCTCTCTATCGTAATTTATATAATAAGAGAGAATAAGAAAATAAAAATGAAATAATATAGTATATGATAGAGGTTGTAGGGATCAGACTTAGATTGGATTCACTATTTACCAAGACCTCTTTGATCTTCATTAGGGAGCTCAGTCAAACTCCAACCATGCGACTGATATTACAATCAAAGTAACAAATAATCTTGAATACAGAATAGACCTATCTATTACACAAGATTACAGTTCACTCCAAACTCCAGCTTCTTCAACCCTGCACACTTGACAAACGAATTATTACTACAAAGATCAGATCCTTTCAGATCTGAAGCCGTTACACGTATGAACACAAGATGCAATGAAAGAAAACACAGAAGAAAAACTGCTTTGGCTCAGACACTCGCCGATAGCACAAGTCTATTCTCAAGAACACAGATCCAAAAGGAGCACAGCAGAATCAACCGGTGATTAACCTCACCCTCCAGATTCCAGCTCAAACAGACTCCTACACCCCAGATCTACACCGTCTGAGAACACCTCACACCGAAACCCTCAAAGACAGAAACCCTAGTTCTCAACCAACACCGGCAACCGAAGTAGTTGCCCTTACTGCTACTGTAGCAAGGTCTACAGCCCTTTCAACCGAGAGAGAACTCACAGAAACCGCCGGAGAACCGTCGGAGAAGAGAGCAGAAGAGAGAGAGAGACAGAGACAGAGAGAGTTTCGGAGAGCTTCGAGAAAGAGAGAGAGTGAATATCAAAGAATAAATAGAAGTGAATGGACTCACCTCTCACATAACAAGCACACACCACAATCCAACGGCTGAAAGCCTTGATCCGGGTGAGAGAACACGTGGCTGCATCTGGAGAGTGAGAATTAGTTTTGGGCCAAGCCCAGCACAGCATTGTCTGGGCCAAGGAAAAAACCAGCCCAAATGAAGGTCCACCAATTTATTCAACAGAGGTCATATATAACACGATTATGTGTCCAATATCCATAATCTTATAAGGCATTGGAAGGAACACTTTGAGAGAGTGGACTAATGTCAGGAGGCTGGAATGCTCGATCGGTAATAGAGAATATGCTTTGAATAAAATTTGGAATTAGTTTAACTTAAAAATGAATGTTAATTAGAAGGATAATGTTGTCATTACCTATTTTATTCTATGTATTTGGAAATCCTATCAAACCATCGTAAAATAAAATTGATATTTTCTTGAACCTACGTACCAACCATTCTAGTAGATTATTTATCACATTTAATTAAGAGAATTTACATGGATGATAATTTTATTTAGGATAATTTCATCAACATGCCAAAGTATACGTTTGTTTATTTCTTGTATGCTTGTTTTTAGCTTCATAAGTTTAGCTTGCTTATAATTAGGGGTGGGTAGGTACGGTATACCTTGCCGAAACCACCATACCGTACACCTTACCGTAAATACGGTATGCGGAAAAATCATACTTTTATCTTACCAAAGTTTTCGGCATACCGAACTTCGGTATACCTTATTTTCGGTATGACGAATTTCCATACCGATACCGTACCTCATTTTCGGTATACCATACCGAAGTTCGGTATACCTGACTTTCAACATCAATTAAAATAGAAAATTAGAGTTTTTAGAATATTATTTATATTTTATAATTTTAAAAATAAATTAAATATAATTTATTCATAATTATATTTATATTTCACAATAGATTTTATAATTTAAAAATATATAAAATATATTTTATATATAATTGTGTTTATATTTTTGTGGTATATACCTTAGTTTACGGTATATACCTTAATTTACGGTATATACCGAATTTCGGTATGCAGCGGTATACCGCGGTATTTGAAAATCCATACCGTTACCTTACCGAAATTTTTCGGTAAGATATCATACCGTACCGAAAGTCACGGTATACCAAAAATTCGGTATTTTCGATATTGTTTCGGTACGATAAGGCCGGTATTTCGGTATTTCGGTATTTTTCCCAAGTCGTACTTATAATCATTGTTTGTTTATTTTTATCGTTCATTTTTTTTCTTAAAGTTCATAGCTCCGTAATGCATAAATATCTTATAAAAAAATATTACATTTTATTTGAAAATTTTGTTTCTTGCATTTGAAAAATATATTCTTTAATTTATTTATCATTTATATTGAAGTTCATCATAGAGTTCTTCAAATGCAATCTAACAATAAAAATAATAATTTTAGATCCATGAATATGTAAATAAATCATATAATACCATTAAATTTATTTTAAAACTATCCTTGTTATTCTATTTGTTCATCATTTACATTGAATTTCTATCATGGAATTCTATGATGAAATTTAATTTTAAAAAATTAGCAAAATAATATTATAAATTTAATAGTTATGAATAGATGGAAAGAAATAATTACCACTTTTTATCTCCACCTTTTTCCCATTCCCTGTGGCTTAGGTCGCATCAGTTTCTAGCTACGAGGATACTGAAAATACGTCACATGCATTAATAGTAAGTTGGGTCCCACATCATTAAAATCCCAGCTTAGCCTCTAGTAATGATTGAAAAAATCTAGCTCGACAAAATTACAATCCGATTTGCCCGCACTAGATTATCCTGCACCCCAATTAGGGTTGACCCGGAATCCGATGGACTGGTTGGTAGGTTGGACCTACGCGCAACTATTGTCTATCGTTCCATATGTTTGACACCTAATTAGACACTTTACTATAACTTCTATAATACAAATAACCAAAAAAATCACTTCAATTTTAAATTGAATATTTATACATAATATAATAATAGATAAATACTGCTACTAAATTTTTTATGCTAAATTTTAGCAACGATTAAATTGTGCCACTATAATTTTAGTAACGAATTATCAACATAATGACTTCGTTGATAATTGATGGCATAAAATATGCTCGAAAACTTTAGAAACAAACGTAGTTTGTTACTAACTGTTACCAACAGGTTAGCAACGCCCTTAATCCGCCGCTAAATTTTTGGCATCAAAAAGAGATAGTATACTTTAATAGCACACCTAGTTTGTTACTAATTATTAGTAGCGGATTAGCAATGTACCAAATCAGCTCCTAAAATGTTGGCATCAAAAAGGATAAAAAACTTTAGCAACAAACTTAGTCCGTTACAAATTAGCAGCGCACTTAATCCACCCTAAAATGTCGGCACTAAATAGGCATCGAAAACTTTAGTAATATACTTAGTTCGTTACTAACTATTAGCAACTCAATTCGGCCATAATGTAATACATTTTTTAAAAAATCACCGATTGGTATTTCGCTACTAAGTTCGAGTTGCACACAGTTGTTTCAATTATTTGCTTGCATCCAATTAAAACAAGTTGTTTACAACAAACCAACAAATTATCAAATAAATAACATCAATTTGCAGACAAAAATGATAGCTGATAAACTAATAATGTATTTTTTTCCAAAAAAAACGTGAAGTCTAACTGTAAATAAAAAAATAAATGTCAATCTCCTTATTCCGCAAAATCATCCCGACCAGATTGAGAGTTGAGTGACTCAAGTGCTAGGACCGCTGGGCATGTACTGGTTTATCCTCTCTTTTATAGCCTTCACTTCTTGTGTTGTGCTAAAAACATCCTTTTTCCGCCGCCTATTTATCAAAATATAAGGAAAAAACTAAGTTGTGGCATGACAAGAACTTGCGGTGAAGGAGTTGCAAGTCGGACAAAGAGTTCTGTTGTTCCAGTCAAGACTCAAATTTGTCCCTAAGTTCACATGTCCTTCACAGATTTTGCTTACACTTCTTGAACTTAGACCCCTAGGATTCTGACCTATGCATATTACGAGCCCTGGCCCCATTACAACCGAATGAAAAGACCTTAAGGAACTTCTCTTTGTCAGCAGAACTCAAGGCATCAGTGGTAAGGTAAAATGAATTGAGAGAATGGTCCTAACATTGCTGGTGAGGAATGAGTGACCGAGTGAACATAACATTTGACTAGAGTAGAGGCTATCTTGACAAACTGACAGACTGATCAAACTGCCCAAAGAGGAGGGGGAAATTTGAGACTGTAAAATAATTGGAGTGACCTTGAGCTTGTGGGGAATGATGCTAGAAGTTCAGCCAGTTTCAGACATAAAAATGTGAATGTTTTGTGTGTGTTTATGTATGTTCTGTGTCGAGTCTAATAGAGTCGGTATAGTTTGTTTCTTGTTTCTAAATGTCGATCAAGGGAACCATGCATGTAACTTGCCATTTTTTCTTTTCTTGTTCTTTCATACTTGAGGACAAGAATGATTTAAGTGTGAGCAGTTTGATAGGGCTAGTTTCAAGCATGGTTTAGTGGTGAATTTTTGTACTAATTGGGGTATAAGTGTTGGAAAAAAAATGTCGTTTGAGTGTGCAGGAACTGAAAAGTGTTGGAGCGGCTGAGTGTAGAAGCAACTTGATCAATTTGGAAAAGAAGCGGAAAACTGGCCAGAACTGAAGGCCAACTGATCAGTTGGAGACAAGCGGAGCAACGGAGCCTGGCTAGCTAAGCGGGTTGATCAAGAGGAGCTCACCACATGAAGACATGAGATGATGAGTCAGATGAGAGAGAAAAAAAAGATGCTCTTTTTGGCAAGGGGCATTAACGGCAAATCAGGAGGACTTTGCCCTAGGAATTTGTGCCCAAGGCCATCCTATAAATAGTGGAGAGCTCGCATTAATCAATCATCACTCAACACTCTACATTCTCATATACACTTAGTTCGTAGATAGTATGGAGCAAGAAAGTTAGCAGCCACTGGAGTCGACGTTCTACCACCACATCACTCTCTTTTTCCTCATCTAGGAATGAGGGAGCTGAATCTTCGAAGAATTCTTCATCGTTTGTGTTTTGCTTAAACCCCGAGGGGTCATAACTTTGTTACTTTGTTTTTAGTTTCTCTTTTCCGAATAATTTTTGAATCTTAGTTGCTTTGATGTTTTTCTCTTAGTTAACTCTTGTTGCATTTTGTTTGTTGCTCAATGAATCTGAGTTTGGAATTTTGTGTTTAAGTTGAGATTGTTGAAGATCGTTTATGAAATGAAGCTTTTAATGCACGATGGTTTGGATCTGACGTTTCTCTGATTATTAGCTTTCATGTTTAGGTTTAGTTATGTTTTCGCCAATTAGTAGTGTTCTATTCAGAGTTAGATATTAGATCTTCATGATTTAGTTTGTTTATGATTAGATCTGAGTCTGAAATGGAGTTTGCGATGAACGTTTGTTTGGAGTTGGTGTTCTCTTAGTTAGATTATGCTTGATGATTGTTTGTTGTTCTGTTTTAGTTTTCTCTTAGTTAGATGTATGTAAATCTGAGTTTTAGTTTATCAACTAGCATGAAATTAGGATAGATGCTATAGATCTGCTTTCTTTCCGTTCGATTTGCATGGATCTGTGTTTGATTTGTTTTGTTTCCCGTTTTCTGTTAGGTGCTCTGCTTAGATCTGCCGTAGTTGTATTCAATTAAGTTGCTTAGCGAAGATGAAGGTTGTAGTTCGTTAGAGTAGCAGTCTCTGTCACCTTTTTACTACTTTCAGCTTTATAGTAGTGTGTTCGGTTGTGTCAGTGGTCCCAAGTTACTTTTTACAGAAGTACCTTTGCATCCATAGTCCAATTGATCAGTTTAACATGTTTTTACTTTGTCATAGTTAGTTTAGTTGATACTTTAGTTTTAGTGACTCGATTAGTTCAGTTTCTTAGTTTAAACTTAACCCACTATGAAGCGTGGCAGCAGTCAAACCTTCCCAATGCCTCAAACACAACTCAAACTGCCTCTGTCCCTGAGGGATTCGACCCTTACTTCCATTTACTAGTCTATAATATTGTGGGTTAAGGTCTTGTAAGCCCTAAGTCTCTTAGTTTGCACACCCAACGACCAGTTAGTAGCTTACTTGATCCGTTGACGATTTTAACTTGATCAAGTGCGTGAACCCTATATGTTTTAACCTGCATGTGAACTAGAGGTACACACTTAGAGTCATATCTAACATCATTAACCAGAGCTTTCATTACTCAAATTCATAATGGAAACATAAAACAAAACAGAGACTAAAAACTTAAAGTAGGTAGAACACAACAATGTTAAATCCTCAAGAACAACCATATTTTGGTTCACCAATCCCTCGCTTATTTGAAATACACACATTTTGTTTTAGCATAGTCAAACCTAGATATATAGATGCTATTTCACTTTACTTATAAATATAATATATAGTACTAAATTGATTATGATATATTAATTTGGTGGATTGATGAATGAACCCAAAATAAGGTGAATTTCATTCATCCAAAAATATAAACCTCAGTTTCTTTAGTGAACTCAATGAAGTAGTTCAGCAGCGCAGTTGGGTGTGGATTGTCTGCATTGATCAGCTCATAATCTATGGTCCATGTTATGTAATCAACACCTCCTTTGGTCTCAACGTGATAGGTTACAATCATGTTTTTGTATAGCTCAAGATCATCTTCTTCAATCATTTTGAATGTAATTAGCTTTTTCGCCTCTTCAGTCTCTATAACTTGTTTTGCTCTTTGCTCTTTCCCACCATCCTGGCTCTTTCTCTTTTCCACCTACATGTACAGGATATTTAAATTTAGTTTTAGGATAACATTTTTTGCATATCAAAAATCTTAACAAAACATACGTACCAAGAACATATTTCCATTGAATGACATAGCCACAAGTTCTAAAATTTCCTTGATGAAGTTCACAATCTTGAACTTTGTTTGGTAGAACTTTGGCAAAGTGTTTGGGGCGCCCTATAGTCCGCCCTATAGGGCGCCCTATGCTCCGCCACATCAGCATTTTATCCTCCTACCAATTCACCTGCTGTGGGATGCCCTATAGGCCGCCCTAAGCATTTTATTTATTTGAATATTTAAAAACACAACAAAAATTGGAAAAAAAAACTTCATTTCATTGAAATTCAAACATTACAGTACGAAATAAAAAAAAAACAACAAATTCTCAACGGCGGTTGCGGTTCCAAACTTCTTCAATCATGTCGTTCATGAGTTGAGCATGGTCTTGTTGGTTGCGCATTGAGGCTTGTCTAGATAGAACCTCATTGAAGCCCATCGGTAATCCTCAAAGGTGGGGTGAGGTCGCCGTGCTGGAGCTAGATTCACCTTCATCATCGCCCCAATGAGTGACTCTTCCACCTTCGTGTTCGACTATCATGTTATGCAAGATGATGCACGCACACATGACATCGGCAATGACTTTCTTGAACCAGAAACGCGCCTGACCTTACACTATTGCCCACCGCGCTTGGAGCACAACAAATGCCCGCTCCACATCCTTCCGCGCAACCTCCTGCTTTTGCGCAAATAAAACTCTCTTGTCACCCATTAGGCAGCTGATCGTCTTCACAAAAATAGGCCACCTTCGGTATATGCCATCGGCCAAGTAGTACCCCATATGATATTAGCGTCCGTTGGCAGTGAACTCGATGGCCGAGCTGCGGCCATTGCATTGATCGGTCAAGAGGGTGGATGAGTTGAGGACGTTGATGTCGTTGTTTGACCCCGCTACACCGAAGTAAGCATGCCAGATCCAGAGCCGATGGTTAGCGACGGCTTCGAGGATCATCATCGGGTGGGTGCCCTAGTATCCACTAGTAAATTGGCCTCTCCACGCCGTCGGACAATTCTTCCACTCCAAGTGCATACAGTCGATGCTCCCTAGCATTGCAGGAAAGCCGTGCGCCGCCTCGTGCATCTTCATCAGGGCCTGGCAATTCTCAGCAGTCAACTTTCGCAAATATGTGTTTCTATAAGCCTCCACAACTCCCCTACAAAAATTCTTCAGGCACTCACGACCAGTTGTCTCCCCGACGTGAAGGTACTCGTTGAATATGTCCGCCGTGGTGCCGTAGGCCAACTGCCGGAGAGCAACCGTGCACTTCTGCAACAGCGTAAGTCCGGGTCTGCCGATGCCATCTTTCCGATACTGGAAGTATTCAACACGTGCCTCCAACGTTTGGACAATGCTGAGAAAAAGATCTCGCCGCATTCTAAAACGGCGGTGAAAAACCGTCAGCCCCAGTAGTCTGCGAACAGACGTTGGTGAGCTACGTTGTGCTCGCGGCGGACAACGTCCGACGTCGAATTGGCCTCGGGATCTGTGCCGTCGCCGCCTGCTCCGCCTCTTCACGCTCGCGCTCCATTTCCGCCAAGCATTCCGCCCCAGCCTCATGAACACAATCGAATAAGGCCCGAGTAATGCCCTCCGATGTACTCCAGTCGTCGCCGGGTCTCATTTTTTAGTGAGAAAGTTAGGGAGAGAAATATTGTTAAGATGGGAGAAAATAATTGGTATGGGAACTGGAAGAGAAATGGGGGTTTAAATAGTTAAAAAAATTCGAAAAAAAGGAAAACGAGTTGCATCGTCTGCGTCGCCCGCAGTGGGGCGGATGATACCACGGACGATGCGTGGTCAAACGCGTATCGTCCGCGGACGATGGATGAGCCATCGTCCGCATGGCTACAGTGGCGTCGTCCGCCCCACTAGCCATAAGATGATGAAACACATCCCCTCCAGCCTTGAACGCCATGTTCCTGTGCAACAAGTTTATCTGTTAGCCCAGCCATTATACTTAATTCAATAGTCACTCTAATTGAATTTATGATTTTCTAGACTTTATAAAGATGCTTATCACTCTTTTTGATCTTATTACATATAGACCAACAACAACTGATTTTATTTAGAATTTACAATATTAATTATTTGGACACTGATTGTTTCCACATATTTCTGCATGCATGAGAATATCTTGTCATCTTTATAATTATGATTCACAAGTTAAAGTGTGATTCTCTCCTTCATAATATTTTTAAGTTATTATAAAGCCCTAAATACATTTTGTTATAGGGTGATATAGAGTCAATTTTTTTTGTTAGTTATAAGCTACCAAGGGGGTAACGTACAAGGAATAAAAATCTCAAATATAATTCATGTTTACAAGTAATAGATTATCTTGGGCATTTGTAAATTCAAAATCAAATTAAGCAAGATAAATTAAAGAACATCTACAAGCCATCAACTGCACATCATGGGAAATTGTTAAATTTAAGATATAGCCATCAACTAACTATATTTTGTCCTTAATACTTTGTCATATTCTCCTTTACGGTATTCATTCTATGAAATATTGTTACACATCTCTAAACTTTGATATAATATCACTAGAAAAACTTTTGCATTATATAAAAAGTGAATTACATTATTCATACATAAACATTGGATTGGTATCAAACGCATTACTCAAACTTTAAAAATATCACTAAACAACTTTTGCACTTTTTAAACTTTTTTTAGTCCAAATTACTCCCCAGCCATAAGCTCTACTTACGAAGAAATGGAAATTCAAAAAAATATTTTATTTAAATATATTTTGAATTTTTTAAATAAAATTCAAAAAAAATTATATTGTCCTTATATTATAGGAATGATTTATATTACACAAATTTTATTTTATTCCTCTATAAATTCAGAAAATGAAATTGTGGCAGTTAATCTCATCACAATAGACTAAAATGCCTCTTTAAGGGTTGGAGGGTATTTTAAACAAAAAATAAAAATTTAAAAGTTCAAAAGTTCTTCCCGCGATATTAATAAAAGTTTATGAATGTAGGGTGAAATTTTAAACAATTTTCAGAAAAATATAAGCTGGATTTGTCAGCTTATTAATTTATTTAAATTTATAGAGAAAATAAATTAATCGAGTTTTAATTTTAAAAAATGTATAATTAAAAATTTTAATAATTTTTAATTTGATTTAATTAAACCAAATATTTAAAATAAATCAAACGTGCTAAACATGCATTAAACGAAAATGAGGGTTATAGATGGTGCTTATATAAGATATGAAACATATCATTTTGATTTTTAATTATTTATGTATATCTCTTCTGAATAATTGATTTTATGAGTTAGGTGAAATATGTTAACCCCTTTTGCAATTCAAATTTTTTTAGCTTAGTAATAATGGCTTTCTTTACTTATATGTTGAGGATTATATATTTAATTTGTTAGGAGAATGCAAAATAGTAGTAGCACTTAACAATAAACCAATTCCACATTTAAACTTCTTAATTAAAAGATTCAAACTAAAATATAAATATTATTGGTAAAAACTTTATTTCTCTATCATAAAATGAAGTATAACTTAAGTTCAAAATAAAAAAATACATATATAATAAATTATTGAAAAAAGATCTTGCCAAAATAACTAAAGATACAATAGTATAATATAGTCCCTCAATTTCCTAAAAATAGAAACTTTTAAAGGGACACGGGTTTTAATACAAAATTGATAAAAATAAAAGAAATAAAAAGAAAAAATGTGTTAGTGAAAAATGAGTCTCGCTTCATAAAGAAAAAAATTTCAAATGGAATGTTTCTATTTTAAATATACGGACTAAATAGAAATAGTTTCTATTTTTAGGAAATGAAAAGATTAACATATGGCTTTAGGACAGAAATAAGGCATATGATTTAGACATTTAGTAATGTTTACGAAAGATATTGGAATGGTGAAATTTGTGGAAAACATTCGGCGTCCAAATTATTTGTAAAGTTCATGTAATAAATACAGTTGTTAGGCTAATTAATACTCCCTTCATGATCTCATGTTACTCGCACTTTTTATTTTAGGCCGTAGATTTGAGATTGATTTTTAGTATAATTAAATTAGAATTTTAAATATGATGAGACATCAACTAATAAAAGAGCTCTTAACTTAATCTAACATATTAATTAAATACATTAATTCTAACTTTAACTAGAAATAGTGTAAGTAGTTTGTGACGAGCCGAAATGAAACAGTGCAAATAACATGGGACGCCCACATGCCACATCAAATGAATATCAATTCAATAAATCTAATTGCACAAAATAGACATGTATTATTCATGGAAAGTGGCATTATATTACTACTATTAAATTGGAAAATATCATCATAAAATAGGCGTGCAATATAATTACAATATATATGTATATTGACCTATTAATGTAAGTACTTAATATTTTAAACATAAAAATTATTTATACATTATTTTTCATGCCAAGAAAAAAAATCATATTAACTCTTTGATAGTAGTACTATTTTGATGTAACTAAACTTTTCGGCAATCATCAAGCTATTCTATTTAAAATAAAACTAATAATTTTCAGTTTGATTTTTTATTTTCTTATTTTAAAAATTTCATGAAATTTTTTACATGATAATAAGAAGATATTGAAAATTATAATGGATTTCTTAATATACTAACGAATGATAAGTTATAGTCATAATTTTTATTTGTGTAAAGTTTTTGTTTATACTATATAAATACAAAATAAGAAAAAAAGGTCTAATTCATAAAATCTCAAAATAGTACTATCAAGAAGGAGTTTTAATATAATTTTTTTTCTTGGCATGAAAAGTAATGTAATACAGTATGATTAAGGTCAATATGCATATATATTACGCGCTTCTTCTAATATTTTGTGATGATAATTTCCATATTAATAGTAGTAATATAATCTCAATTTGCATAATTAATAAATGTCTATTTTGTGCAATTATTTTTATTGAATTGGTGTTTAATTGATGTGGCATATGTACCATTTTTTTATTTCCATTTGTCAATCAGTTATTGGTGAGGTACACCAACTCACTATGCCAACTTGGTATGGATGTACTATAGAATTTTTACTCGGGACAGAGGGAGTAATAGAATAAAGACCAAATCATATAGTAAAGTTTTAAAATCAATAATTTCCGGGCTTGTTAATAATGACATAAAAATAATTGTACATAATTGTATAATTAATTATATGTACATAATATCTGTAAATTTTATATTTAATTTATTGATTTTGGTTAGATTGAATTTATCATTTATCAAATTAGTTTTACTAAATAGCCCCTTACTATATTTCAAAGATATCATTAAAGGCATTTAAAATTTTTATTCATACAATCTATGAATAATGAAAAATATCATTTATTTGTGAATATGCTGTATAAAGTCGCCACTGCTAATGTAACGGATTAATGTAAAAAACACATGTATCCATTACTATAATAAAGATCAAGATTGGAGCATTCAAATAGTCAGATGGGCAGACTATATTTCTAAGAGGATTTCTTACCAACTTGTTCGCATTTTTAATCCTAAAATGTAATATTTGTAATTTGTGGGATGAGAATATTGATCGTTCGATAACTATGCAACTATCAATTTGTAAAAAAAACATCTTTTACATAAATGATTGCAAAGGGTTATTAGGCCATCCACAATGGGAATAGCCCAGCAATAGCCCAGTCATAGCCTAGCCAAAAACTCCTCTGCCACATCATCAACACTAAAAATTCTCCTGCCACATCATCAAAACAAGCAAATAGCCCAATCATAGCCTAGTCACATCACTAGCCACATCATTAATAACAATTATATAAAAATGAAATAATTAACAATCACACAATATACGGAATTTAATTTACGAGACATATACGAGAAACATTAATAATACTATTAAAATTTAAAAAGTACAATAATTTAAAAAAAGTACAATAATTAAAAAAAAGTACAATAATTCACTCATTGCCTCCGTCGTCGTCTCCTCCGTCGCTGTCGTCACCCTGGCCTCCGCCTCCGTCGCCACCGTCGCCGTCGCCTCTACTCCCGCCGGTCTCCCTCCGTGCCGCCTCCAACTCGTCCTTCATGCTCATGAGAAGAGTTTGAAGCAAACTCTTCTCCACGGGGTCCACCGCCGCCCGCCATTCGGCCATCGTCTTGGCCATCTGATTGCGCGTTTGTTGACGCGCGAAGAATTTGAGATCCGCTATGGATTGGCCAAGGGGGGATGCCGACTGGACCTCCTGTGAACCCCCGGCTGCCCCCCTCGCCTCCCGTTGAGCCCGCTTGTGCCCAACCGGGTGAGTTCGGCGAGGGTACGACTGAGGGGTCGGGACCTCCTGGGCCGTCTCGGGGAGGTCGTGGGAACCACTGCTGCTGCTGCTGCTGTAATCACTGGTATAGTTCAGTCGTTGCTTCTTCGGCCAGCCAGCGTCGACACCTACTCGGAACTTCTCGGAGTCGTTCAACACAACATATCAGTTCCAGTAGGTGAAATCCTTATACAACCCTTTCTGGGGGATGACTTTCTCCGCTATCCTCCTGCAGTTTTCCTCCGTTTTGCCACTGCTTTGTATGCGGAGGGCGTTGGCGTACAACCCCGAAAATCGGGAGACGGCAGCCCTGATTCGGTCCCACCCCTTCCGGCAATCCTCACGGTGCGTGGCCTCCCCTCCGGGCAAAATATCTGGTAGGCTGCTGCTATCTTGCCCCACAAGTTGACGATCCTCTGGTTGTTCGAAACGAGAGGATCGTCGCAAACACTCACTCACGCCTTGGACAGCGCGACGTTCTCCTCATCCGTCCACCTCCTCCGTACCGAGCAGTCGTCCTCACCCGGCTGCGACGACTCGCCGACCTTCTTCCCCTTGCCCTTCTTCTTTGGGGCGCCACGACCCTGCACTGCCCCCCCCCCCCCGTTTGAACGGGCGTATCCGGAACTCCGAGAATATTAAACCCCAACTCCTCTAAGGAACAAGCATCAAATTGCGTGAACTGCGCATCCGTTGGGGTCGATGTGTGCGAAGAAGCAGTCGAAAAATTAAAACTGGGTCGATAGACGTCCCTCTCCCCCGGCTTCCCCTGCGTCGCCGGTACCCCACCTGTCGGGTGCTGCATCGCGGTCCCCCCTTCCCCCCCGCGACATCATCTGCATCCCGGGCGCCCACCCCGGCATCATCTGCATACCGGGTTGCATCCCCGGTACCCCCTGCCACGCCGGCATACTCCCCCCAGCTGCCATTCCGGGCATATTCCCCCCGGCTGCCATCCCGGGCATCATGTCCTGCCACGAGTACATGTTGTAGTACCCTGCCATCGGACCCCATCCACCTCGCACGGGTACCGGGAGAGTTTGAGACCCGCTCGTCACTGGAATACCTCCGTTGGTGTTCTCCATTTCTCGGTGTTGATCTTGTGCAGAATGTAAGATAGAGAGAGTACTCGTTAAAACAAGTGGTGCGAATGAATATGACGTGCAAACCGCGTATATATAGGGTTTCGAAAAAAAAAAATTCCGCTCGGCTGTGCGCTAGGCGATCCGGGCGCTGCAATAGCGCCGAGCGGATCGCCCAGCGCACCGCCTAGGGCCGCGAAACCGCCGAGGGCTCGGCGGTTTTTAATTCCGAAATCCGCTGGGCGGTTGCAATGGACCGCCTAGCGCCGGCGCTCGGCTAGGCTGCGCGCTAGGCGCAATTGTGGATGACCTTATGTAATTTGTTAAAATATTTTAATTAAATAGTTAAAATAAAGAAATTCATTTACAATGTAAAATACTTCAAAATTCTAATTATCTATAAACAATGTACTACAATTACTCTGTAATTTATTTTGAGAAACAAATATAGTACAGCAAGATTGAACTAATACCAGTCTAATCTATAATTTATTTTGAGAAACAAATACGTTTGAAGTGGCCATTTTATTTTTTCGTAATAATTAATTATCACTCTTTTTTCTCCTTTTGTTATCGTCATTTTTCACATTTTATTTTTATCTATATTTTAGTCTATTTTATTATTGATTTCTCTTTTATAATATACTTTATTCTTTCTTTTATATTATTATTTATAATTTAATTCTCTAAACTCTACGTACTTTCTTTGTTATATGTTAATAGACTATTTTTGTCAATTTGATCCGTTTTATAAAAATAGAAACTTCTATCTTTAGAATATTTCCAAAAAAATTGTAGATAAAAGAGGTATATCATCTATTTACCATCTCAAAAAGTAAAATATATCATTTCAAAAACTAATACATTCCAAATGAAAATAGTATATTAAAATGTAAATAACTTTAAAAAAAAAAATAGTACAAAACACATTAAAAACATAAAATATAGTATTGACTTCTCAAAAACCTTCCCTTTTAGAGAATGATTTTTCATGAAAAAAAGATAAATATGATAGTTATAAGAATTTACCTCTCTACTGATGGAGAGATAAAATGCCTCTTCAAAATGAAAAAATATATAATATCTTCTAAAATACTCATCCCCTAATTAGATAATGATTTCAATGAAAAAAATATATATTTATTATATAACATTATTTCTTCATTTACCTATGTCCTTGAGATGGTATTAGTTGTAATAAATTATAGTACAGATATTTTGCGTCTATGGTACTAAACGTCTCGATCTAAGACTTATCCCTTGGCATTAGATATTCTCATTAAAATATCAATTTTATCTAAACGATGTACTGGTTCAAATAGATTAATAAAGAGGTGAATAGGCAAGTTGTAGAATATATATTTCGAGTAATATTTCAAAGTGAAAATTACTAACTCAAAACTGACCGGGGCACCGTGTTACAAATAGATTGGGTTAGGATCATTATATGAACGATATTTTAGTTTATATTTTCATGTATTTTTCTAAATTCTCATGTTTTTTTTGTAATTTCTAAATAGTAATACTTGAGGGTTTCAAAATGTTTATAAGATTCTTTTTAAATATGTAGTTCATAGATATAATCTTTGGATAGTTTTATAAGGGAGAGGATAGTAATCAAATGAAAATATCAAATATTCGTACAAACTCCAAACTATGATCTGAACCGTTAGAAAATGTCATTTATGATAAAATAATAGTAACAAAAAATGTCAACACACATTTTTTGTTGCTATTATTTTGTCATTTGTTGACATTTTTTAACGGTGCAGATTATAGTTTGGAGTTTGTACAATATTTAGAGTTTGCATTTTATTACTACACTATAAGGTTATAGGGAGTATATGAAATCAAAATAATGTAGAAATTTCCTGTATGAAATCTCATATTATTTCTCTGTTGTGTATCAAACAATGCAATTTTAATTTTATATTATTTATTGTAACATAGCCTACTATTTTGTGGTACAGATACATCCGCTATCACTATAGAATGGGCAATGTCACTTATTCTCAACCATCCTCACATCCTTAAAAAGGCCAGAGAAGAACTCGACTCACATGCCCCTCACCCCTACAAGACGCATAGTAGGCTCGGGATGGACATCTAAGCACATTCGATACCAAAAACCCATTCTTAATCAAATCCTACAGGTTTAATATAGAATTTTCTATTAATGTTTGCTTCTTGTCCCTAGTTAAACCATATTTTGTTACCTAGGCACATAAATAGAACCAAATGCATTAAAACATTCAATATATCTTGGGAATCCATGTTTCAAAATATCCCTAACTTGCTAAGAACAATCAAAAAGTTGTAGCCTACCATTTCGAAAGATAACATGATAAAAACTATAAAATCTACCATTTGGGGTCAGTTCAAGGTGGATTGGATCTCTCGATCTTCAATTCTCCTCGAAAAATGGCTCAAGGCTTCAAATCTTTTTCCAAATTGCACCTCCAGTTGTCCAAACTCTTTTGGGAGTCATGCCCTAGCTATTTAAATAGCTAGGGCTTGAAAATAGGCCCAAACGCATTTTTCCCGATTTGGCAATTCTGGGCTCAGAAAAAATGCGCGACCTGCACGTTTTTCTAACTCGCGAAACACTCAAATCGCCTGGCCAGGTGTTATCGTTTCAAAAATGCTAGAGTCGAGCGTTTTTTTCTCTACAATGTGTAGTCTTTGTAAAACAGTCATATCTTCTTCTACCAAACTCCGATTCGCCGCCGCCTCTACCACCAAGCCACCTCCAATTGATAAGGCCTATTTCATGCATCGTTTAGGGGTAAAATGTATTCTACTTGATCAGTTTATCGCGCAAAGCAAGTGTTTATTGTGCAGGAATGCCGCTTGACCAAGGCAACAAGACTAAGCTTATCATGTTGGTACAAAAGGCAAAAAGGCCAAAAACTGGGTGAACTGATCAAAGGGGGTGATCAAGCAATTAGCAGGGGACCACTGGTTTCTAGAAGAAGGGCACGTGAGGCTAATGAGATGGATGGTGATCATCATTCTGTTATCAAGCATGACATTCTAGAAGAAAGGCACGCAACAGTCGATGAGTCGCTCAATCATAGCGTGAGCGAATATTCTCTGCCAGAATCGTTATCCAGCTGGAGATCATGTGAAGTGCCTATAAATAGAGGATGCGACGCCATTAAAAGGATCTTCGGCAATCTTCCTTTTATCTTCTTCTTTCCATTTCTAGCTTAGTTTAGTTTAGTTTAGTTTTCCAGATAGCTTAGTTAGAGAAATGGTTAGTTAGAGAGAGAGAGACCGAAAGGGAGCGCGACAGAATACTCAATATCTGTTCGGCGTTATCTCAAAGTTTCCGATCGCGAATCTCTCAGCTTTACTCGCTTTCTTATTTTCCGAAGTTGTTAGCTTAGTTTAATTCCGTGTTATTCTGTAGTTAAAGAAATGATCTTTTTGCATTCCGCATGTTCGCAGTACTGTTCTGAGCCCTTGAGTATAAATTGGAGTTGTTTTGTTTTCGTCATCTTGCTTACTGTTCCAATTCAGTTTCGCTTTTAGTCTTTGATCTAGTGTTTAATCATGATGAATGGTAAAGTGGTTGTGTTTTTCGTAGCATGCCTAGGTAGTTGGGTTCTTGTTTCTTCCTGTCACTTACTTGATTCAGTAGTTAGCAGTGCCTTGATCAAGTAGTTAGTTACATCCTGCCTAAGGTAAAACCAGTAGTTAAAAACTCCCAAAATTAAAGCGTGGCAGTAGCCGAACCCTGTTCACTACTCACACACTTGATGATAAACCGGTTTCTCTGTGGAATCGACCCCGTTCTTGCCGCTTTACTGTTAAAGTAGTGCGAGTTTGGGAGTTATAAATTACGTTGGTGCCGAGCGAGAGCGAGAACACCTTGATCAAGGGGCAACGACATTTGCTAACTAATCCATCCGGTCGGTTATCTTCTATATAACTTGATCAAATCCAAATCGTCTCTCGAATTTCTACAAAATGGCACCGTTGTCAGGGATGCATGGTGTTGTTTTATGTTTGTGTGTAGTGCATAGGTGTAAATAGTTTTATTTTTTTTTCTTTTCTCATTTGTTTTTCTTTCTATTCATGAGAAGGTACCACCGCGGCAGACACTGGAATCACCCTCTTATATATAGAGATACAAACGCTCATTGGCGAGTCCAAGAAGCCGGTGTTGTTACCACGCGATACAGAGCCGCGCTAGCAGCAGCAGCAACTGCTGATCAACTAACCAGCGAAGAAGAAGGAGAACATAACGCGCCATCACCACTTGAACAAGCAAAAGCAGAGATGACCCTCGTCGACAATGACTCATGAATTGGCTCTCTGCACGCTCATGACGAGAAGGACCCACCCATGCCATTACCATTACTCTTGGGATGCGGACCATCGCGATCAAATCAGGAGTACTGGCCGTTTTGTCCAATTTCTATGGCCTTTCGAAGGAGTGTCCTTACGCCTTTTTGGAGGAATTTTGCAGATACTGCGACATCCAACCTGTACCGGCTGGATCTACATCTGAAGATTATAGACTGAAGGTGATTTGTAATTTTAGGTCTTTTAAAATCAGAATAGATATGCACTCAAATTCACAAAATTATCCCTAATATTACCATTTCACTACAAGAGTACAGCTTCGTGTGTAGTAATTTAAGGTGTCGATCCACAAGGAAGGTAAGTTCGTTTAACTCCAAATAAAAAAAATACAGAAAAGATGAAGGTTTTTGTTTGAAATTTGTTTTTGAAATAATGAAAAATAAAGTTGAAATCAGATTAACACAAGTAAGACGATTGTTACTCCAAACACTTGTAAACAAGACACGATTAATCCTATGCATTCAACTCTATCTCATACGTTCGGGACAATTTAAAATTATTCAACCTGCAATTACTAAACATGCTAAGCATCAACTAGTCAAATAATAGCTAAACACTTACTCTTTAAACCAAATTCAATAATCCTAAGAACCCTACGGAAGCGCAAGATTTAAAGTACAATTGCAATTAAGATCAAAATCCATTATCAAGTTGTCATCTAAACAATTCCAATTGATAATTCATTACCACCACAATCCATCCCAATTCAAGCTAAAGAGGCATTATATCATGACTATAGAATTATCACTAAAGATGCGCCTAAAGTAATAAACTCATTCAATTAAATAAGTAGTAATAACGAACATGAGATAAAAACGAGCATAGAATAAACCACGAAATCAAAGTGTCATACTACGTGTTTGGAGTAACACAAGATTCTTAGCCTAACATAATTAAACCAAGAACAATGATAAATGAAGATAAAACCCTAAAAACCATGGAGTAAATTTGGAGTAGATGATAGCTGGAATTTTCTCCTTTATCTTCTCTCTTTCTCACGCTGAATTCCTCCAGAATCACTACTCTCCTCAATTGCTCAATGGACTATGTATATCTCTCTCCAGTTTTTTCTCCCCTAAAAGTGGCGTTCCCCCCCCCCTCCCCCTTTTTTTTCTTCTATTTTTGATTTCCTCCTTTCCAAGTAAAAGTCACGCCACCTTTTTCTCAAAACTCTCAACTACTCTATTCTTTAATTAATTGCTAGGCCACCGTGTAAAGTTTGTACATGCAAAACAAATAAAATTTAAATTATCTCCAAATTTCATGTACATATATCAACTAATGAATAATAATTAAACTTTAATGATTAATTGATATATAATTTAATATAAAAACTAAGAGAAATCTTGAAGTAAAATTATTATTATTTGATTTACATCAAATACCTCCAAACTTAAGTTTTACTCGTCCTCGAGCAAGATAAGCAATCAAGCACAAAAGTTTTCATTTCAAATCAAGATTCAATTTCTCAAATTCATGTCTTAAAAACTCTCCCTAAGTCAAGAGATTAACAAAGCTAACTCCACATTCTCCTTTGAACATGACTTAGAATGAAAGTATGAACACAAACCGACTCCTTAAGATCTAGTTATCCAACTAGCAATCCAAGTCCAAGCAATGACTCTAGTGTCTCAAACCATCGTTTCTAAATTGTCAAAAGAAGTTCATTAGGCTATTCTCTATTTTAAATCTATTTAGTCTTTTCACAAAACTCAAAGCAGAACTCATCAACAAAATGTCAATACGTTTGCACAAATCAAAAGGTCTTTATTTGTGGTTGTAATGGGGCTTTTGGTTAAGGTGGGATATCAAATTTGGTTAGTAACTCATTCCACCAAAATCAAGAATACTAGCACATCCCATAGGACAACATCTCCCAAAGCTTCATAAAAATTAAGCATGAAATTTCCACAGCTCACCACCCCCAAACTTAAGATTTTTCAACATAACAAATTAAGCTATTTTTTTTGTTTCTTTCGAGCACTAATTTGAGTGTTTTTTTTTGCCTTGGCTTTTTCTCTATGAACCGGCCGCCTCTTTTTTTTAGCAACTTTGCACTTTATTTCTCAAGCATAAACTGGATATTACATAACAAGCATCTAAACTTATGACATTTTTTTCTCGCCACCAATAGCAACTACCCGAAGATGTGCTAGCACCTCAATTTTAGTGACAAAGACTGAAAAGAAGGGCTAACAAAAGGATATATCATGTAGGCTGGTATACTGACTTCAAAATTTTAACAAAGAAACTAGGCTATAAGGCTCAAACTGGCTCGCTAGGGGTTCATGTAGTGTCAGGCATGTGATATTTGGGCAATGAGGCTTTTAGTCCTAATGCCTAGATCATTTTTTGTGCATCGACATCAACAAAGTGAAGTCCTACTCAAATTATGCAAATTAACCATATAAAATTTTCAACTCATTTTTCAAAACCGAAATAGTTCTCTCTCCTTAGCTCAAGAAATCGGACACCAAAGAACACTACTCTTTCCTAAATTAACAAGTAAGACTCCTTGTTCTCCAGAAGCAAGTAAGTGACAACTAAGTTCATGGCACACGTTCACAGGAAATGCTAAGTCTACTTAGTGACTCCCAACAAGTATGAGCAAGTAACAATCCATAGGAAATCATTCTAACATGCACACACAGAATTCAAGATTTCAACCCTCCCCCAAACTTAAATTCTACATTGTCCCTGAGGTAGAAGACAAATATAAGGTGGGTATAAAGATACTCCCCTGTCATTGTGAAGCTCATGGGTGGGTGGGTTGGGCGACTCTTTTTTCCAACAGCAGAGACACGACCTCCATCTTCACTCCTACAAAAAAAATGCTCAATTCAAAATAAATACTGAGGGAAAGAATTGAGCAAACAAAACCCCCAATATATGAAAGCAAAAACAAAAAAAATAATAAAAGACTTAGGCTGCCTCCCAATCAGCGCCTTTTTTTATAGTCGTTGGCTCGACCTTCTTCATCCTCGGCCTACACTTTCGGACTCTCTAGTGTGACCACCTCTCTTGCTTCCTTACCACTTTCACCACCATCGTAGGCCTTCTCAACGTTGATGGTCAGTTGCTCACCATTAATTCTGAATGTAACATAGTTATTCTTTGCTCCAAGCAATACATCTCTCGTTGCTAGAAATGGTCTACCAAACAAAATTGGCACTTCTTTATCTTCTGGCATGTCGAGCACAATAAAATCAACCGGAATGATGAACCTATCGATTTTAACCAAAACATCCTCAACAATTCCAGTGGGCTTCACTATGGAGTGATCAGCCAATTGTAGAGCAATGTCAATAGGCTCCATTCTTTCCTCAAAACTAATGGCACGAGCAGTTTTCAATGCAATCAATGAGATCCCTGAACCTTGGTCCAATAAACAATTTGTGAAAATCGTGTTACCAATTTCACATGGTATGATGCAACCTCCTGGATCTCTTCTCTTCGTCGGCATGATTCCAGATATCAGATGTGAGCAATTCGTGCTCAATGCCACAATCCCCTCATCCTGAAGTTTCTCCTTGTTCGCCATCATGTCTTTGAAGAACTTGGAGAATCTCGGGAAATTGGTGAAAATATCCACCAATGAGATGTCTACATTCACCTTTCTAATCACATTCATTATCCACTCAAAACTCTTTTCTTGCCGCACTCGCTTCTTTCTCGTGAATGGATATGGAGACGGTGGAATGTCGTTAGGAATACTGGACTTGCTCTTCTTAGGTTCTGTCTCATTGACCTTTTTGTCTTTCTCTCCCGCTGTAAGTCTTCCATCTAACTTAGATTCATCGCCTTGTTCCTTGTTGCCGGATGCAGCATGTTCTTGACCATGTTGGGCATTCTGCACCAACGCGGGACTTCCCTTACATGCCTCGTCCGCCTCTGCATGCGAGGAATGCAAGCCTAGCATCTCATCCGCCCATGCGTGCGAGATGCCGGAAGTACCTTGGTCGTCCATTAAAGGCATTGAATCCAAATTTCTTCCGCTTCTCAGGGTGACTATTTTGCAATGTTCATTTCCCTTGGGGTTGGGCACTTATCACTTGGAATGGTGCCGGGAGTTCTTGTATGAGAAGCTGTAGCAAGCTGCCCTATTTGTGTTTCCAGATTTCTCATAGAAGCCTCGAGCTGTCCAAACTTCTCAATTGTTTTCTCTTTGAAGAAATCATTCTCTTTTTTACTATTTGACATGAAAGCGAATATATGTCCCATCTGATATTCTAGTGAAGGTTTCTTATCAAAACCAGGGGGTTGGGAGTTGTTTCACCATTGGTTCCCACCATTGTTACTTGACCCAGCTTGGTTCCAATTCCCTTGTTGTTGAGGCTTCCAGTTCTGATGATTGTTGTTGAATTGACCCCCTTGGCTAAAACCTTGACGGTTATTGCCTATGTAATTCACATCTTCAACTGTTTCTTGGGATTGGATCATTTGACATTGATCTGTGTGATGCCCACCTTGACACAGTCCACATTTAACCATTGCAACAATTTGAGGTTGTGGTGGAAGATACTACTTTAACCACTGACGTCATTTGGGTGCTAATATTAGCTAGTTGTGCCTCAACCGCTGTCATTCTTTCAGATTCTACTGAAGATCCAAAGGTATTTCCTTTCTTCTCAACCACTCTCCTTGGATTGTACCAGTTTCTTTGATTATCTGCTAGTTTTTTAAACAAGGTCCTCACTTCCTCATGTGCCTTATTATCAAGATCTCCACCAGTACTTGCATTTATAAGTCCCATGCTTTCATTGTTTAAGCCTTGGTAAAATTTGACAAGATCACGGCCAGGAGCAAGACCATGGTTGGGACATTTTCTCAACATCTCAGTAAACCTTTTCCATACTTCAGCAAAAGATTCATCACCTTGCTGCCGAAAAGATGTGATGGCATCCCTCAATCTCTCGATCTTCATTGGTGAATTATATTCCAGGAGAAACTTGGATTTCAGATCTCCAAGGTCGCCACATTATACCCCGGAAGTGAGTCGTACCACTCTCGTGCTTTGTCTCTCAACGAAAAAAGAAATAGAGCTCTCTTGATATTATCATGTGGCACATTCGCAGGTCTGTGGTTCATGGTCAACTCATAGAATGCGTTGAGGTGGCTTATGGGCTCTTCGTCTTCACGGCCATGGAACAAGGTGCCACCATTCACCAAGCTGATGTAGTGAGGTGGGATGCTTATGTTATCCGTAGCATAGGTGAAATTTCCGGGTGATCAACTCCCGATCTGACAGTATCGCCAAATTTTTCCACAGGAGGAGCATTGTTATTGTTCTCGGCCATCGACTCAGCTTCTGAATCACTGCTACTACTCTCAAAATTTGTTTCAAAAAGTGAATTTTCTCTCACTGAACTCTGATAGTCCTGATGTGTATCAATCACAGTTGAATTCTGTCCTCTTCTATGATGTATCAATAACCCAAATTGCGGTGTACCCTTAGATCTGGTTTGCATCCACTGTTTTTTTTCTGTTTTCAATTTTCTAGAACACCTACACAACAGAAAAGAAATCAAGCACAACTCAAATATCCAATTCTACCGAAAGCGAGACATCTCGACAACTTCGGGGTTAGTCTTAGAAAAAGTGTTTGCTTGAATGTGTACTAGCAACTTTAAAAAAAACACAAGGACTTGGAAAGATACTACCACAAATTAAACACTCATTCGTCTTCGAGTCCAGACGTGGTAGATGGCTATCACCAGTAAAAACACGAATTAAGTACCTATAAAATAAAATTAAAAAGATTAATAAAAATTAAAATAAAACAAAAAGTTAAACAACCTATTGCCTTCCCTGGCAACGACGCCAAAACTTGATGTGTAATTTTAGGTCTTTCTTAATCAGAATAGATATGCACTCAAGTTTACAAAATTATCCCTAATATTACCACTTCATTGCAAGAGTACAGCTTCATGTGTAGTAATGTGTCGATCCACAGGGAAGGTAAGTTCGTTTAACTCCAAATAAAAAAAAACACAGAAAAGATGAAGGTTTTTGTTTGAAATTTATTTTCTGAAAATAATGAAAAATAAAGTTGAAATCAAACTAACACAAGTAAGACGATTGTTACTCCAAACACTTGTAAACAAGATACGATTAATCCTATGCATTCAATTCTATCTCATACGTTCGGGACAATTTAAAATTATTCAACCTGCAAGCACTAAACATGCTAAGCATCAACTAGTCAAAGAATAGCTAAACACTTACTCTTTAAACCAAATTCAATAATCCTAAGAACCCTACAGAAGCGCGAGATTCAAAGTACAATTGCAATTAAGATCAAAATCCATTATCAAGTTGTCATCTAAACAATTCCAATTGATAATTCATTACATCTACAATACATCCCAATTCAAGCTAAAGAGGCATTAAATCAAGACTATAGAATTATCACTAAAGATGCACCTAAAGTAATAAATTCATTCAATTAAATAAGTAGTAATAACGAACGTGAGATAAAAACGAGCATAGAATAAACCACGAAATCAAAATGTCATACTACGTGTTTGGAGTAACACAAGATTCTTAGCCTAACATAATTGAACCAAGAACAATGACAAATGGAGATAAAACCCTAGAAACTATAGAGTAAATTTGGAGTAGATGATGGCTGGAATTTTCTCCTTTCTCTTCTCTCTTTCTCATGCTGAATTCCTCCAGAATCACTACTATCCTCAATTGCTCAATGGAATATGTATTTCTCTCTGCTGTTTTTTTCCCCCAAAAGTGGCGTCTTGCCCCCTTTTTTTATATATTTTTGATTTCCTCCTTTCCAAGTAAAAGTCACGCCACCTTTTTCTCAAAACCCTCAACTACTCTAATCTTTAATTAATTGCTAGGCCACGTGTTAAGTTTGTACATGCAAAACAAATTAAACTTAAATTATCTCCAATTTTCATGTACATATATATCAACTGATAAATAATAATTAAACTTTAATGATTAATTGATATATAATTTAATATAAAAACTAGGAGAAATCTTAGTGTAAAATTAACATTATTTGATTTACATCAGAAGGCTATCCCCTTCGTCTTGAAGGGTGAAGCAGGGGTCTGGCTGTGGAGGTTGCCAGAGGGATCCATCAGAACCTGTGCCGAGTTCCGTATGATATTCTTAGATCGTTTCTTCCCAGCGTCTAAGACGAGTGCCCTTATGCGGGAGATTACAGAAGCCAGATAGGAGTACGATGAGCCCCTGGGCCAGTACTGGGATAGATTACAAGGGCTACTTCAAGCATGCCCCAACCACAAGCTGGGGGAGCGGGAGATCTATTCGACCTTCTATGGCGGACTCACAGTGGATAGCAAGAACGATCTCAATCTAGCAGCTCAGGGGGATTTCTCAAAAACTCCATTCAGCCAAGCCAAGAGTATCCTAGAGAGGCTAATTGAAGCCAAGCGATCGTACGAGACATCCCGTGGTCAGTACAAGAGGTGCAGCGCACGCAGCAGAGGCGCGCAGTGATGAAAAGTTGGAGGCTTTCGAGCAAATGGAAAAGAAGCTGCTGGAGGCAGTCGAGAAGTCCAGAGCACCTCCACCGCCTGCACCAAAGGAGAAGCAATATGCGCCGCCGCCACCGCCAGAAGAGCACCACTACTATTATTGCGAGTTCCTCCCTGAGACGGAGCCGTAACCACAGGTGAATGCAGTAGGCCACTGGAACGCGAGTGGTAACTGGATCCAAGGGAAACAAAGGGACGCCCCATGAAGGGACCACCCCAATTTTAGGTGGACTGATCAAAATCATAGTCAGGCACCTCAACCATCGACACAACAGATATAACCCTCTGAAGGGCAGCCCACCTGGCCCGCTCGGAACCAAGACAGATCAAACAACGGAGGGAACAGAATGCAGGGAGGTCAGGCGAGTAGGTCAAGTGGACCTCAAGGGAACTGGTCCAGTGGAGGACAGCCCAACTGGTCAAGCAGACAACAGGAAGGAAATTGAGGGTACAGACATCAAGGCCTTTAGTCAAGCAACCAGGGAAGGCAACCGAACAACCAGGTGGTGAATTATGTCCCGCCACATCAAAGAGACAACCAGCAGCACAATGGGAACCAACAACACAATCAGCAGCAGTACCAGCAAGAGCATTATGGGCATTCCGATTACCCATAGCCCAACCACGGTGGGGGCCCACCGAATCAGAAATACAATCGGCACCCCAACGAAGGCCAAGGAGATATGATAGTTCTGCACCATCCTAATGATGCGATGCGGGAAATTCAGGAGGCTCAGAAAGAGCAAAAGGCAGCTTTGGATTTACTTACAAAGCAACAGTCTCAAGTTGCGATGTCGCTGGGAGAGCTGAGGGGCAACGAAGGAAAGATCCCTGCTACTGTGCAGCCACCTGGTCGTGAGAACATTAGCGAAGTCTCCCTGAGGTCAGGGAAGGTTTACCAGAGCCCTAGCCCACCTACAATGCCCCCTAATGTGTATACCCGGATAGAGCCAGAATGAAGAATGAGAGTCTAGTTCCCCTGATCAAACAAAAGGGAAAGAGAAAGGCAAAGCGAAAGTGGGAGGTGAATCCTCAGAAGGAAGTCAGGGAGAAGAAGCCGAGAAAGTAAAGCCATATCCGTACCGCGGAATGGTGACATGGAAGAGAGATGCCACAATCGATGTGGCCAATATGTTTAAAGATGTGGAGGACAAGATGCCACTCTTGACGGCCTTGAAGATGCCCCTGATTAGCAAATTCATCAAGGACTACCTGGCGGGGAAGGTCAATAAGGAGGGTAGAATGATTGCAGATGAAAATGTATCCGCAGTGATCCAGCGGAGTGATCTCCCATCAAAGAAGACTGATCCAGGGGTGTTCATACTCCCTATTTCTATCGGAGATATCCAGGTGGAGCATGCGATGTGCGATATCGGGGCATCCATCAATGTGTTGCCGCATGCTATCTATAAGAAGCTGGGAGAGGCCAAGCTCGTCGATGCAGATATAATGATACAATTGGCCGACAGATCATGTATTCACTCGGAGGGAATTCTGGAAGACGCGATCGTAAAGGTGAATAACTTTCTGTACCCAGCTGATTTTTTCGTAATCAAGATGACATAGCCAGCAGTAAGAGAGTAAAGTGGAGTCCTACTGGGGAGGCCGTTCCTGTCTACAGTGAGCACCATAATAGACGTCCGTAATGGAACGATCAGCTTGGACTTCAATTGAGAGCAGTTCACGTTCAAAATTGATGAAGCTATGAAACGGCCAGCAGACAGCGATAACGTGTACTCAGCAAACGTGACTGAGCCATTGGTGCAGGAGTACCTAGAGGAGGAATTCTTGAAAAGGCAGTTCACTGACTCCGCTGCTGATGAAGAGGTCGAGAAAGAAGTTGCACAATTGTAGCACCCCGAAAATTTGTGACTTACTTTTGTTTTATTAATGGGGATGTTGTTTGAGATAATTCAATTTTGGATTTCGATTTCTATGTGATTGAGTTAATTATGTGAAATTAGTTGTTGTGAGTTATGTGGAATAATGTGATATATTTTCCAATGTGGGAATTTAATTAAATGGGATCATGCATATTGTTCTAGCCATTTTATTTGAAATTTTCGGCACTCCTATTTATTGGAAATAATATTTTCTCTCTTGGATTTAATTAATTGTTTTGGGATATTTATCCAAATTAAATCCAAACCAAAATATCCCTAATTTATTTTACACGATTTTCGACCTTTGCCCCATTCCTTGGAATTTTCAAAATTCTCCTATTATTTAGGAGAAGGAATTGTTTTGTAGATTTAATTGGTACTTTGTTTATTTCCTTCCGTGAATTAAAATCCAATTAAATCTTACCATATAACTCCTCGCCCTATTTAAATTAGGATTTAAATTATTTCCTTGTGGAAATAATCCTCAATTTTCGATCCACCCCTTTTTTAAAAGGAATTAATATTTTATTCCTATTTTGTGGGATGCCTTCTATCAAAATAAATATCAAATTAATTCCTATGCCTAATTCATTGGGATTTGAATATTTTTCTTTTATTCCTCCCCATATTACACGCTCCCTCCCTCCCTTCCTACTTGGATATTCTTGAATTATTTTGTTACCTTATTCATGGGATACTCAATATCTTTTTAGGGTATTTCTCTCCAAGTAAATATCAAATCAATATCTATGCTAATTAAATGGCATAAATTTCGAAAATCCCTCACCCCTCAATACACGCCTATTTTGTTAATTGTGGAGCTTATTCATTGACCTCTATTTTATTCTTCCACAATTTCAATTGTTTTATTTAAGTGTGGGATTAATCCTAGAATATAAAAAAGGACCTAATCCTCACATTTCACACGCCCCCACCCTATTTCCCTCTCCTCCCACACGCCCCCACCTTCCCTCTCAAGTGTTCCAAATCAATCCTTCACCAATTCTTCATCCTTGCTGCAATTTGGAGTTGAAAACTCAAGATCCATCGAAGAATCACATCACTCGTCATTCCTACCGATTGTTTTTCAAGAGAAAGGTATAATTTGATCCGCCTTTCTCATTCTTACCGTTTAAATCCGTAATTCGTGAACCCCTCATGCCTATAGTTGAGTGGAGAATTGGGAATCTAAGAATTAAATGGCTGGGAAGAATGTTTGCACAAGTTTGTGTGTGTGCGTGTATGTGTGTGTAAGTGTGTGGATGAATCAATTGTGAATGTTATATGTGATTAGGAAAGCATGGTTGTAAATTCGTTTTTGAAGCATGAATATGTGTTGGAAGCATGAATATGTATGTGTGTCTGTATGATAGAAAAACTAGGGTTTGTGAGTGTTGAGCATGAAAACTATGGTGTACGGGCAGTAGGTTCCGACGTCTGTTAGGCCAAATAAACGATCTTATTTTGACAATAATTTTTAACAGGATGAAGATTTAGATGTCTTCTATTTTGTGTAAAAAAATCAGTTTCAATTGATGATGGATGAATTTTTAACGAATTTTTCAATTGAACTGCGCAGTCCTACAAGAATTTTGTTTTCGTCCAGTGAGTTTCGTCTTTGTTTTGACCAAACAAAAGATGTGCTTTTGGTGTGAAATTTTAACTAGATAAACCTTTATGTGTCTACTGTGTGGTGATCGAAATTTAGCTTCAAAGAATATCGGATGGAATTTTAATGATTTTACAAAAAGACTACGATGTTTTGCCAGATTCATGTTTTGTTGAAATAGTCTTTGTTGACAAGTTTTGAATGAAGTACATGATACATGTGTGAGTAAGGAACTTATCCTATGATGTGATTATGTGTTTCACGTTGATGTATGCTAAAGTGATGATTTCTGCTATGATTGTGAGCGATTAGGATGGGCAATGTGAGAAAACGATGAAAGGAACGATAGGGCATGCATGATTAATGTGTTGATGGAAAAACTGATTGTGTTATGTACTTATGGTGTTGACAAGGGTTGTTGTGCGTATGTGGGTACAAAGAGCAAGGGTTATAATAAAGTTGGGAACTGTGTTGTATGAGCAAGCGAGATGGGCTTGAAAGAATTGATTTTTGATTGTTGAGAAAGTGGGGAGATTGTTTTTCCTGACCAGGCTATGAAACTGTTTTTGTGATACTCGGTGATATTTTTTTTCTAAATGTAAAACTCGAGTTCACTATGGTATGGATGACATAACTTTTATCAACTACTCCCTCCGTCGCCCAAAATTCGTCACCATTTGACCCGGCACGGGTTTTAAGAAATATAATAGAAAGTGAGTTGAAAAAGTTGGCGGCATGTGGGTCCTACTTTTATATATTAGTTTTATAATAAAATGTGAGTGTGAATGAGTTAGTAGAATGTAGGGTCCACTACCAAAAATGGTAAAAGTGAATGGTCACAAATTTTTAGGGACGGACAAAAAAGGAAATAAGTGACAAATTTTCTGGGACGGAGGGAGTATTTTTTTTGGCGTGTGTCCACTGAGTATATTAAGTACTCAGCCATGCATGTGTAAAATTGATGAATTATTGTGACCACAAGATTGTAAAATTGATGGATGAGATTTAGTCTCTAGTTCGATCTTTAAAATTGGTTCGACATTGATCACAACTATATATATATATATATATATATATATATATATATATATATATATATATATATATGGATGTATTCATTTCCTTTTTGTATATTTCCTCCTTTTTCCTTATTGATCTCGGCCCCACGATTTTGTCATCTAACGGTTAGATTGATTCCACGTGTCATTTAATAATGCAGATTTTCAGTTGAATAATGCACACCGACTAATAATGCACCGTTATAGTGTAATAATGCAGATTTTCAGTTGAATAATGCACACCGACTAATAATGCACCATTATAGTATAATAATGCAGATCATCTACATCGTTGATGAATGAGATCTAACGGCTCATGTTAAGAAGAATAAAGGATGTAAGGGATGAATAGGAGAATAACGCTCCCCTATATATATATATATATATATAAAGGAAATTTGAGAAAAAGAGGATAGGAAAAAGTTGTAACCTGACCCAGTAAGTCGAGAATTAAGGAATAAGCCAAAAATTAAAGGCTGGAGGTCGCGACTTGACCCAGTGAGATATTCAGAGGCAGAATAAATAGTTCAGTCTGATCCAACAAGTTTATTCAGATCTTTGGTCTCTTGACTCATGTGTTTTTCTTTTTCTTTTACAGTTTATATTTTTAACTTAGAACCCCTAGGACCCCACCCTAATACATTACTCCCCTTAAGCCCCATTACAACCAAAACAAAGAACTTAAGGAACTATCTTGTGCAGTCCGATTCGAGGTGTTAAATTTGTGTCAATACCGAGTGAACAGTCCTAACATCTCTGGTGAGAAATGAGTGACTGAGTGAATCCAACAGTGGTTTAAATTGAGCAATCTTAACAAACTGACACCTTGATCAAGTGAACGCGAAAGGGAAGAAACATAAGCTGTTGGCATATGGATTGACCTTGACCTCAGGTATGATTGTTGGAAGTTTGTTCGGTCTAATGCATCTATGTGAATATGTGTTTTTGTTATTAGTCTTGTTTTTCTTTTCGTCTCCTTTTACCTTCTTGAAATGAGTAAACCATGCCTGAAATTTGCCTTATCTTTTTCTTTTCTTTTTTCTTTATACTTAGGGACAAGTATGTTTTAAGTGTGAGCAGTTTGATAAGGCCTATTTCATGCATCGGTTTAGGGGTTTATCGCGCAAAACAAGTGTTTATTGTGCAGGAATGCCGCTTGACCAAGGCAACAAGACTAAGCTGATCAAGTTGGTACAAAAGGTGAAAAATGCCAAAAACTGGGTGAACTGATCAAATGGGGTGATCAAGCAGTTAGGAGGGGACCACTGGTTTCTAGAAGAAGGACACGTGAGGCTAATGAGCTGGATGGTGATCATCATTCTGTTAACAAGGACGACATTCTAGAAGAAAGGCACATAGCAGTCGATGAGTCGCTCAATCACAGCGTGAACGAATATTCTCTGCCAGAATCGTTATCCAGCTTGAGATCATGTGAATTGCCTATAAATAGAGGATGCGACGCCATGAAAAGGATCTTCGGCAATCTTCATTTTATCTTCTTCTTTCCACTTCTAGCTTAGTTTAGTTTAGTTTTCCAGATAGCTTAGTTAGAGAAATAGTTAGTTAGAGAGAGAGCGACCGAAAGGGAGCGCGACATAATACTCAATATCTGTTCGGCGTTATCTCAAAGTTTCCGACCGAGAATCTCTCGGTTTTACTCGCTTTCTTATTTTCCGAAGTTGTTAGCTTAGTTTAATTCCGTGTTATTCTGTAGTTAAAGAAATGATCTTTTTGCATTCCACATGTTCGCAGTACCGTTCTGAGCCCTTGAGTATAAATTGGAGTTGTTTTGTTTTCGTCATCTTACTTACTGTTCCAATTCAATTTCGCTTTTAGTCTTTGATCCACTGTTTAATCATGATGAATGGTAAAGTGTTTGTGTTTTTCGTAGCATGCCTAGGTCGTTGAGCTCTTTTTTCTTCCTGTCACTTACTTGATGCAGTAGTTAGCAGTGCCTTGATCCAGTAGTTAGTTACATTCTGCCTAAGGTAAAACCAGTAGTTAAAAACTCCCAAAATTAAAACGTGGCAGCAGCCGAACCATGTTCACTACTCACACACTCGATACACTGGTTTCTCTTTGGGATGTTCTTGTCGCTTTACTGTTAAAGTAGTGCGAGTTTAAGAGTTATAAATTACGTTGGTGGTGAGCAAGAGCGAGAACACCTTGATCAAGGGGCAACGACATTTGCTAACTGATCCATCCAGTCGGTTATCTTCTATATAACTTGATCAAATCCAAATCGTCTCTCGAATTTCTACCACCACCAATCATCAGCCGTGCACCTGCAGGTTAGTGAATTGAAGTTTCCATTTCACGCCACACACTATAACTTATTTACAAATGGCTCCGACTTCAAATCTTTTTTCCAAATCGCACTTCCAGCTGTCCAAACTCTTTTGGGAGTCATGCCCTAGCTATTTAAATAGTTAGGGCTTGAAAATAGGCCCAAACGCATTTTTCCCGATTTGGCACTTCTGGACTCAGAAAAAACGCGCGACTTGCACGTTTTTCTAACTCGCGACACGCTCAAATCGCCTGGTCAGGTGTTATCGTTTCAAAAATGCTAGAGTCGCGCATTTTTTTCTCTACAATGTGTAGTCTTTGTAAAACAGTCATATCTTCTTCTACCAAACTCCTATTCGCAGTCGCCTCTACCACCAAGCCACCTCCAATCATCGGTCGCGCACTTGCAGGTTAGTGAATTGAAGTTTCCATTTCACGCCACACGCCATAACTTATTTACAAACGGCTCCGACTTCAATTTCCTCATGATGCTCAGGAGCATGAAGAACGGCTCTGATCCAACTTCAATATCTCTGAGTTGAATTTGCCGCTTCACGCCAGTACTCACGTTGATGCGCCTGACCATTTCCACTAGAACTACTTCGAACAAAGCTTTGATGCCGATACCCTTGCACTCAGAGTACTCAATGGTAAAATTCATCAATTCATTATGTGTAATTGTTGATTTCCTGCTCCAACTAGATTCATACATTGTAGATTAGGTTATTACTTTGAATCTTCTATAAGTAATTACGATCTCTGTTTTTAGCAATTTAACTAGCAGATTAGGTTATCACTTTGAATCTACTAGACGTAATCATGATCTCTGTTTTTAACAATTTAACTTGCAGATTAGTCTCTCTCAAATCGGTTTACTAATTTATGCTTAAATGAAAACCCGTATCATTCCCAATTAATTTATTTTTATGGAATAGAGGGAGTACATCATTTAGCCATACATTCAATTGACTAGGTATTCGAATATTGTAAAATGCAACTTTTTGATATTCATTTATTGAGAGATGATCAGCTGCAAACCTTATTTACGCGACTTGTGGGCGCCTACTTGCCATATCACCCATATTCTTAATTTCTAGTTATTTTCGTTTAGTAAATTGACAGCGGTTCTTTTCTCCTTATCTATTTATACCGTATCATTGTTTTAGATTTTATTTTATTTATATTTTCGAATCCACACTATTTTGATTTTATTTACCAATATGTTCTACATTTTCCTCTGCAGATCTCCAATACAACATCCACCATTCTTTGTACAATAAAGTTATTGCATCTTGGTTTGTATCTTCTTAATACTGACAAGTACTAAAATTTTATTTATTCGAGTGAACTGCGTAAATGGTCTCTGAATTATGCGTTTTGCACGTCAACAAGACATGAATTTTAAAAATATCATGGACAGTTATTGAAATAAGGTGTAATCACATTTACGGTACTTTTTCACTATTCAACACAATTTTGCACAAAAAATGTCCACCAAGACATGAAGGGCATTTTTGGTCATCCATATTTAGGTACTGAATATGATATTTTCTCTATCTCTCTCTAGCATTAGATATGATTTTTTCTTATAGTTTGAATACCTAAAATGATATTTTTCACTTCACTTTTTCAATCACTTTATGTTACCTCTTCTCTCTCTTTCTCTTAACTATTATAAAATAAAAAATAAAAATAGATGAAATTTTTAAATATATTAATTATATATTAAAATTGCAAATTTAACATCAAAATAATTGTAACTAAATTTAGTTTTGATTGTGATTTGATTATTGTTTTTAATATTAAAAATTATTTTTTTTAATTTTAAATTTGTAATATTAAAAAATAATTGAACCACAATCAAAATTAAATTTACCTATAAGTAATTTTAAAATTTTAAAATTTTGTAATTAATTTATTTAAGAATTTAACAGTAGTATTTTTTTATTTAAATTTTTTATTTTCTAAATTTCTAGAGAAAGAGAGAGAAAGATGATTTGAATAAAGTGAAATGAAAAATATCATTTCAGGTAATCAAACTATAACAAAATATCATATTCAATACTCAAGAGAGATAGAGAAAATATCATATCCAATACTTAGATATGAAAGTCAAAAAATGCGCTAAATGCCTTGGGGGCATTTTTGGTGTAAAATTGTGATGAATCGTGAAAAAGTAACATAAATGTGATTACACCTTAGTTAAGAGACTACTCATGATATTTTTGTAGTTCAAGTATCGTTCGCATGCAAAACGCATAATTCATGGACCATTTGCGTAGTTCAGTCTATTTATCCAATAACTTGCTTCTCTCTTTGAATTTTTTTCCTTTCAAGAAAACGTTAAAGACACAAGCTGTTAGGAGTTCTATATGGGTAAAATTATGCTTCCTCTAATTTACATTTATGAAGACTACATCTAAAATATAATGTATATTCTGTAGTGAAACATTAAATAGTGATTTATACTGTAGTTTTTTTTTCTTTATATGTTTTAAATATTTTTTTGATTAAAAAGCGGGCAAAGTCCCAACGGAGGAATCTCGAGCTATAGAGCAACACCTAGTTTATCATGCAGCATTCATCTATAGAGCTCCGACAGAGAGACTCCAAGCTCATGAACACCTTTATGATAAGAATAAGCATAATGCGATAAAAGCTTAGACTTTGTAAGTGTCATTGACATCATTCATAGTTTTTAGAGCCAATGTCAAAGTGCAATCTGATTAAATATAGCAAACTTAAAAATAACAAAGATTACATTAAAAAAAATCCAATAATATAAAAAAAAGTCCCAAAAATTGCTAAAAAGAAAACAAGCTTCAAAATTATTTTCACTAGCTATGCGCATCAATCTTTTCCATGTGGACAGTCATTATTGTGGTGATGATTATCTTAAATTTAAATATATGAGTAAAAATATTAAAGTGAAATATATTGCTTACTAAAACAACTAGGAGTATAATACATAAATCATAAAAATTCTGGAACAAAAATACACTTAATTTGAAATTTGCGCCCGCGCCCTCCCGAGTCGTCTCTCTCCCTCTCTGTTTCTTTTAACGCATCCATATCTTTCTCTCTCCCTCTCTGTTTCTTTTAACGCATCCATATCTTTCTCTCTCTCTCCCTCTTCGTTTCTTTACAGCATCGCAGTCACCAAATTTGTACGTTTCACTGAATCGCAAGGTAATCGTTTACTCCGATTAGTTATTTTAGTAAAATTTCTTGATTTCTTTTTGGTGTTGTGAAAGAATGATAATTAATTCACAGAGCCCACATCTTGTTTGACAGAAATGTCTGTGTTACAAAGGAGTGATTCCACCCTTATTCGAGAGGTGTACGCGGAAAATCTGGAGGAAGAGTTCAGCGTGATTCGTGGAATTGTGGAACAGTATCCGTTTATTTCCATGTATACAGAATTTGCAGGCATTATGTCACGACCGTCCTTCTAGGGTATAATAAATGCAGCGATCGCGACTTAAACGGACTTAAATGCAACAAGGAAAAATAGGCTAGGATTTCATCAAAGAGGTTTGACCAAGGTATTTAAAGAGGTTTCAATATTCAAAATGAGAATCCAAAAATATTAGTATCAACTTAACGACAAAACAATCACGTTTTAGCGGAAGCATCCAAGAGAAGTGTGAAGTCATGTATGAAGACACGTCGACACTCGGAGTTTCAAGACAATAGCATTTTTTTAATTGATTTGCTCAACACCGCCAACCGCTCGTCGCCGCTCAACCTGCACATACGGAAAACACATGCAGGGCTGAGTACTATAAAGATACTCAGTGGGCTCTTGCCGAAAATATTTTTAATAAAAGTATTATTTATCATGCCATACATAAGTAACCATGGGGGTTTAGCTTTAGAAAGGCCCGAGGCACTCAAAATCATTTCTCATAGTAAAAGTCGACTGATCAGTCATTTTCCCATAGACGTTAGCCATATCTGCTCATACATGACAAGGAATGCGGCCGTAAACCAGGTCACTAGACCGGCCAGCCCGTACGCTAACACACGGTCTACCATAGGTGTACACTAGTCCAAGTAGTGTTTGCGGCCTTACGAGGACTCGAATTCGATTTAAATAATAATGGCATAAAGCCATATCAGATAGGCACGTTAAAATCAAACAAGGCATGATAAACACAATTTCATATCCCATCGATAAAACATTTAGGACATCGTCCTTATTTAAAGAAAGCCCACCTTGACTGCTTAGATATCAAGTATCTCCTTTCCCTTGCTGTCACGCTGAGAGCGCGAGTTATCACCTTTGATTTATGAGTATCACAATCAGTCCCAAATACCGACTCAAAATCATGCATGTCCCCAACTTTCCCCTTTTCCCATCGATTCGTTTTGTCAACAATCTGGAGGAAGAGTTTAGCGTGATTCGTGGAATTGTGGAGCAGTATCCGTTTATTTCCATGGATACAGAATTTCCAGGCATTATCTACAAAGAAATGGGAAGCACCGAACAAGGAAAATACAGTAATTTATGGATGTCTTAAAGCTTGTTCAACTCGGTCTGACCTTCTTCGATGAGAAGGGAAATTTGCCCTCCATCCACGGACAACATCTTTGCTGGCAGTTCAATTTCCAAGAGTTCAATCCGAATCACGACGCCAGATTCGCTGAGTCTGCTACACGAGAGTGGCATCAATTTTGCCAAAAATATGGAAAATGGGGTCGATGTGATAAGATTTGGCACTCTATTTGCGATGTCGGGTCTGGTTCGGTTCAGATAACGAGTGGCTGAGATTTATTCTCCAGTTATACACTTATCATTAGTTATACTTTGATCATCTATATATATATATCGTGTGTTGGTTCATGAAATTCAATTTCACAACTTAATTTAAGATAATTAATTATAACTAATACATTCCAATTTAAATAGTTCTTAACTTAATTTTAAATTATACCTTTATATTACTTAATCTAAAAAATCAAAATACTACTACTTATTTTTTAAGTACTAAAATTATGTAGATGAAATAAATTTGAAAAAAGGAAGAAGTGGAAAAGAAAAGATGGAGAAGGGGAGTGTATATGAAAATGCGTATGTGGAAGTGTGGGATGTGACGCGTGTCCGTTATCCAGCTGTATACCATTCCTATTTCAACCATTTCTTTCCTTTACCATATACTCCCTCCGTCCCACCGAAGAGGACCCGCTTTCCTTTTTCGTCCGTCCCAACCAAAATGACCTCTTTCTTATTTAAGAAATATTTAAAATACTCAACTATCTTTTTTCTTCCTTACTTTATTCATCTCTCCTACTTTTAAACTCCCAATAACCTTTTCTCTCACTTACTTTTTACATCTCTCCTACTTTTAAATATCAACAATTTATCTCTCTTACTTTATTTATCTCTCATATTTTTAAACTCCCAACAACTTTCTCTCTCCCTTTTTAATACTACTCCCTCCGTCCCAGACTACTTGCACTTATTTCCTTTCTGGGCGTCCCAAGTTATTTGCAATCTTTCCATTTTTAGTAAAAATTATCACCTACAGCCATAATATTTGACTTTGTCTATCACTCATTCCTTAATCTCCGTGCCAAAAAAGAAACGTTCGAGTAGTCCGGGACGGAGGGAGTATAAAATTAGCATGCATAAAATCCCCTGCCGTCCCAAGAAGGGGATCTTCCTTGGGACGGAGGGAGTATATATATATAGATTAACCCAAACCCACACTATAGAAAAAATCAAAAAATGGCTAACCTCAACAAAATGGACATGGATCGGATCAAGGGTCCATGGAGCCCCGAGGAGGACTACCTCCTCCAGCGCCTCGTCCAGAAGCACGGCCCCCGGAACTGGTCCATGATCAGCAAATCCATCCCCGGCCGCTCCGGCAAGAGCTGCCGCCTCCGCTGGTGCAACCAGATCTCCCCCCAGGTCGAGCACCGCACCTTCACCCCCGACGAGGACGACACCATCATCCGCGCCCGCGCCCACGCCCGCTTCGGCAACAAGTGGGCCACCACCGCCCGCCTCCTCTCCGGCCGCACCGACAACGCCATCAAAAACCACTGGAATTCAACTCTCAAGCGCAAATCCTCCTTCGCCTCCGACGACTCTCCTCCCTTGAAGAGATCCGCCAGCGCCGGCTCCGCCCCCGCCGATTTCCCCCCACCCAGCCCCTCCGCCTCCGATTCGGTTTCTACGCACGCCAGCTTCCTCCCGATACGCCCACTGGTCTTACCCTCTCACTCCCCGGAATCGATCAAAGCACCGATTCACATTCTAATTCCCCCAAAATTAACCCTAATTCTAACCAATTGGCGCCGATTCAGCGGCAAACGGAGGCTAATTCGGTGAATTTCACCACAGAATTGATGGGGGTGATGCAGGAGATGATTAGGGCGGAGGTGAGGAATTACATGGTTGGATTGGAGGAGCAGCGGCGGCGAATTGAGGAGCGGGAGAAGCAGCGTAATCGGCTTTTTCTTCATCACCAGCAGCAGAAGCAGTTTCAGTTTCAGCAGATGTGTATGAATATGAATGTGAATGAGGGGTTTAGGAATGCGGCAGCGGCGATCGGAATCAGCAGAGTTGATTGATTTGATTGAATTGGATTGGTTTGTGTTTGTTTTTTAGCGATGGGGAATCGGAGAGAGAAGAAGGAAACGTTCTATGTCTTCTGAATTTTAGATTTCGGAAAAAAATGGCCAAAATATTAAATAATTTTTAGTTATTATACAGTGGAATGAATGTCATCCTAAAAACAGAAAATTACAGCTTGAAAAAAGAAAAACGAAATTAAGTAAATAACTTTGTTCTTTCTTTGAATTAACTGGGTAATAATTTTATGTTTATATGACACATCAAAATATTAAAGTAGAGAGATACTTGGGATTTGTTTTTGCCAGAGTGAAAATGCATTTTTTATATTTAGTGCAGGCCGCAGGGGGTGGGACACTGTTTTCACTTCAACAGAAAATTATGATTAAAGAAATACAAAAGTAAACGCACTGTGGCCATAAAATTAGAGGCTTCAACTGAAGTGGAAATATATTTATCTCTTTTAATATTTAATCTTCAACTGCGATTCATGGCATTTTGGGAACAAAACAAAAGAGGCCTTTTAGGAATGAGATATCACAAAGATCTTGTTGTCACATACTATTATTTATTTGAACCATTCCTTTCAAAGGAGCGTCTCAAGTTTAAGTTGACCTAAAAAACAGAAAGCTTCAACCAAAAAAGATTAAATGAAGCAATGATCATTGGAGAAACATATCTAAACTCATGCTTTATGTTGCGTTGGGCTACCAAATCTATCATTTTACCAGCTTAATTTATTTGTACCTGCTTAGGGTTCAAGCCTATAATAGATTAAAATTACAGTGAAACAAACCAATGGTGCATCTACAAGAGAGTTGGCTGGATGGTTCCATGATCAAAGTTGAAGCGTAGGAGCGATTTGAATTTATGAATAAGAAGATCACACGACCACGTTGGGCATTCAGGGCTCGGATGGAATTAAGGCACACCAGTAGAGTCCCACCTTCATGGAGGACCTGCAAAATCAATGTTAACACAAACTCAATTTCATGTGTGGTTCGGGGAGAGGTGAAAAAGATTCATGGCAGTCTCCTATTACGAAATTGAATCACAGTTTCCACATATAACATATTCATGATTCAAATCCCCTGTTCATCTGCCATGTTGAAATTTTGAACTCTACTCTAAAGGTTTTCGATGGAAGGTATTGCTTGCAAGATGGAAGAGCCGAAAATTACTAACGAATGTTTCCAAGATCGTCAGCCTTGGCATTTCAAAATTGCCACTTTGAAGACTACCAGAGAAGATATACCTAACGAAAGTACTTACATGCATCCAAAATTGGAAATGAGGCAATAGCTGGAAAACTAAATTATTAGTACTTAGAAACTTACTGTTAGCCAAAGTGGTATAAAACCTAAAACTGATGTAAGAGAGGCCAAAAAGATGCTAGACAACGCAAGGGCAACATTCTGTTTAACCTGCATGTACGCAAAGCATGGACGTTATAAGAAAACTACGATACACAGAAGAAGATTCACTAAAAAGAAGGGAAAAAACGAAGGAATACCAAAGAAGTAGTTTGTCTAGATTTAGCTACGATGAATGGAACCCCAGAAATATTATCTTGTAGCAAAAGCACATCGGCAACAGCAAGCACAGTGGCACTTGCGCGCTCTGCTAGGACATGCTCCCACAGTGGCACGCGTCGCCAAGGCAGGGCGTATCAC